>NC_072820.1:6663750-6995000 GCF_027744805.1 Dunckerocampus dactyliophorus
GATACATGTATGGTGTTGGAATTGCACTGCTGTTGATGTGTTCGGTCAGAATAAAGTTATAAAAGAGCATCAGTCTCTGTGGGGAAGCTACGCTCTGCCTCTGTCTGCCGTCATAACAGAGAGGCCTTAATTCCGCTAAAAATATGACCATAATTAATTAAATAAATGATTTACCGCCGTTGATGTGCTATTTTTGACAGCCCTAGTAAAAATCCAACTTTATTCTTGTAATATTACAACTTTTCTCTCATAATTACTAGTTTATTCTCAGAATTCTCTGACTTTATTATCATAGGATTTCTTTGTTCGATGTGGTCAGTGGGTGTAAAGATTTTGTATGTATTTGTGAGTTGGAACAAAGTGGAAGAGTTGGATTCATACATGTACTGTAGCTATTATGCTGGACACTAGCCCAGTTGCCTTCGGGCAGTGCGGATGAGATATCTAACCTCCCACCAGACTTCCTGTCTTTTCCATGTGTCTACACACCCGTATGGCGGTCGAAGCGATCTGGAGGTGGTGGAGCCTGCGTAGGGTGCTCTCTCTGTCGGTGAAGTAGGAGGCCGCCAGCTGGTGGAGCGCCTCCAGTGTAATCGGTTCGGTCGCGTTCTTGCTTTTACCGCCCTCAGCACTCACAGCCGAAGATTCCTGACCGAGCTTCCTTTTGTCCACAAAAATGGTTAAGGACTCCTCCCCTGGGGACGGTCACACACAGCGAGTGGGAGCTTCATTAGCTCTGACAGAGCAACGCTAATCACCTTTCATTAGCATCTCTGCATATTAGATTGAAAAGTAGTAATTAAGTGCTGTGGAGGAACTGATGGTTTGGATGAATGGAGGAAAATTCACAGATTAGGAACAGATAATGCATCCATCATCATTAATCAAGATCATTTCATTATTTATCATTATTATATCACATCTCTTGGTAGCTACCTGTGGTACCCGAAATCAAAAGTGATGCAACCCAGATTTTAACGGTATCTTCTGAGCCAGTGCAACTGACTTGAAACAGCCTATCTAAAAACAATCACAACTTTAATGATAAATAATGGTTATGCGCATACTGCCGGCATCATCTTCTGTTGATGGGACGGGTAGACACACGCACAAGTTCACATAAATTACTCCGTGTGTTATGTATGAACACCCAAACAATCTTAAATTGCTTTTGTTGTGCAAACAACTATTAATCAGTGGCGTGCGGTTAGGTTCATGGCATTTGTGGCACTGAGACCTTTTTTTATGTTAATACAGGTTTGTTCATGAAGAGAAAAATTCATTTTCATTATTTTTTTAAATACTGTATTTCTTAGTCCCATCTGTTTCATTTATTTTTTTTTAGAAACCGAAAAACATTATTTGCATATAAAGTAGATGCACCCTATCCTTCTCCAGGAAAAGCTCTGTTACATTGTGGTGAAAGTCTCATTGCCTTCTGTTTTGTATGAAAGGCCAGTCTGGAGGAGTTTTTCAGCTTGGATGTAGCGTGGTGTTAAAAAGTGTTTGCCCCCTTCCTGATTTCTTTTTTTTTTTTTGCATGTTTGTCACTTAAATGTTTCACATCATCAAATTTAAATATTAGTCAGTGACAACACAACGGAACAATTTTTAAATGAAACTTTTTATTATTAAGGGAGAAAAAAAATCCAAACGTACATGGCCCTGTGTGGAAAAGTGATTGCCTTTTGTTTTTCTTCAGCCATTCAGAGGTGGACTCGCTGGTGTGTTTTGGATCATTGTCCTGCTGCAGAAGCCACGTTGGTTTCAGCTTGAGGTCACCAACAGATGGCCGGTCATTCTGCTTCAGGATTTGAAGAATTCAAGGTTCCATTTATCACAGCAAGTCTTCCAGGCCCTGAAGCAGCAAAACAGCCCCAGACCATCATACTACCACCACCATATTTTACTGTTGGTATGATGTTCTTTTTCTGAAATGTGGCCAGATGAAATGGGACACACACCTTCCAAAATGTTCACCTTTTGTCTTATCAGAGTATTTTCCCAAAAGCCTTGGGGATCATCAAGATGTTTTCTGGCAAAATTGAGACGAGCCTTAATATTAATGTTTTTGTTCAACAGTGGTTTTCGCCTAGGAACTTTTTTGCCCAGCGTCTTTCTTATGATGGAGTCATGAACACTGACCTTAACTGAGGCAAGTGAGGCCTGCAGTTCTTTGGATGTTGTTGTGGGGTCTTTTGTGACCTCTTGGATGAGTCGACGCTGCACTCCTGGGGTAATTTTGGTTGGCCAGTCACTCCTGGGAAGGTTCACCACTGTTGCATGTTTTTGCCATTTGTGGATAATGGCTCTCACTGAGGTTTGCTGGAGTCCCAAAACTTTAGATATGGCTTTATAACCTTGTCCAGACTGACAGAGCTCAATTAATCTCAGTTATGTAGATTTGGATTTGTTTTCTCATTTAATAATAACATTTTTCATTTAAAAACTGCATTTTGTGTTCAGTTGTGTTGTCATTGACTAATACTTAAATTAGTTTGATGATCTGAAACATTTAAGTGTGACAAACATGCAAAAAAATAAGAAATCAGGAAGGGGGCGCACACTTTTTCACACCTCTGTACAGTATAATTCTCCATCTCGGCAGTCAAATTCATTCATTCGTTAATCAGAGCATAAAAATATCTAAATATCAAGCTCCAGCTATTTGTGTATTTGTGTAAGAAAACACTGGTGCTGGCTTTTCCTCTCTATAGAAAGACGGCATTGCCACGTCCCCCGTGTGGGAATATTAAAATTGAGCAAGGTGGGAACACCAAAACGAATGAGCCAGTATGCCGAATGTATTCAAAAGTGGGAGCAATATAAAAGGCAACAAAACTAAGTTGCCCACCTCAAACATATCCACAGAGTCTTCGTCACGACAGTCAGCATTCACTGAGACGTTTGGTCGACTAACGCCGCAAAATGGTGTGCGTTCACAGAAAGCCATCGCAAAAGAAATGCTGCTCTTTAATACAGCTGACAAGCCAGCATTTCAAGAAATGCTGAAAATGTTTGACGAACAGTACGAATTGCCTGTGACAAAATACAAGTGCCAGTTCCACAACTTTACAGCATGAAACATGACATAATAAAGGAAATATTGCATTATTATGATATATCATCATTATTGATTAATATATGTTGTCAAGTGGTGGATTTGGTCCAAAAAATGTGGACAATAATATTGTTCAATGACAATTTGTGGGACAATAAACTTCCAAAACACACCTGCATTGTTTTGTGATGCGGTTAAATAAAAAAGTTTGTTTGTCCAGTCATATTTTGTCATTGTACTGGACCCAATCTTGTCTCGTGACACCCCTACCATTCACCAATAATTTTAACTCACAATTTGGCCAGGGTATAATAACTGAACATGCTTAGGAGATTCAATGTAGTATTTGTATTTCCTCAAATAGATCTACAGTATAGATATTTGAACACAGATATTAGACTTCAGAAAAATGGTCAGGTATTATGTTTACTCAAGATTTTGGGCTAGCTATTACATTTATTGGAATGAGATGAACAAATGAACTTCTATACAGTAAATGCCTGTGCAGTCTTGGATTGCTACTTACAGCACGTTGCCAATAGCAGTTCTACTCAGCTGGCATTTCCATCAATTCTCTATAATTTGTTTGCAGCATAGACATTCAAAAATATACACAATTTATTCAAGTGCACTTTATGAAAAAGCTTCAGTAAGAGAAAATAACAATGATGAATGTCAATCGTTTTCCCCCCCCCATGTGGACAAATTTTTCTATATGTTTAATCAGATTTGATGTTTTTCAGAGCCAAAAAAACAACAGTGATCCTCGGGGATGATTACATTCTTTGTTGCTAGATAAAAAGGACACAGTAAAAAGTGGTGTTCCATATACTGACGAATGGCTGATACTGGTTTTGTGTGTGTTACTGTACCTCCCAGAGTGGCAGCGAGGAGGAGGTGGGTGCCATATTTTTTTATCAGACTTTCAGTAATGGTCTGCAGGGTCGGACGCCTTCCCAGCTGGCGGATGGTGTGCATGAATTCCGGGTCGAGGGGCAAAGCTAGGCCGCCACTGCCACCGAGACTGTCTCGTTTCTCCACCGCCAGGCTGTTGACCTTCCATCGACCGAACTCCCTGAACACACACACACAGACACACATTTCCTGACTTGGATGCAGCCTTTAGCGGCATTTGTCACTTCCCAGTCACTAGATGAGGTCAATATGCAATGTTACAGAGGGTACAGCGAGTTATGGTGTTCTGTTACACTGGTACTTCTATTTTCCACATCCACATATCACGTTTCTAATTCAATTTGAACAAATCATCACCTCTGCCATAGGCAGCTAATTGTTACCTCTGCCATACGCAGCAAATTAAAAGTGAGAGAAATTGTTTAACCCCTGTTTGTTGGTTTGTTCATTAGCAGAAATTGCACTACCATTTTTCATGAAGTTTGTGGATAGTTGGCACACATCTTGTCTTTGAAGTTAGTTAAAAAGTTCACCCTGACGTAAGACAACACTGCATATAAGACGGCCCTTCTTTCAATGACCTGTTTTTGGAATAATATTTTTTTAAGACAAAATCCATCCATCCATCCATCCATCCATTTTCTATGGCACTTGTCCTCACTAGGGTCACGGGTGTATGCTGCAGCATATCCTAGCTGACTTGTGGGCTGCAGGCAGGTTACATCCTGGACTGGTCGAAGATCTTTTTAATCTTTAAAAAAAACAAAAAAAAAACATGTACATACATGGTTGTCTTTGCTAACTAGAGTCTAAAGTGATGAGTAAAGTGTATAAAGTCTATAAAATGATGTTGAATTGATCCATTCATTCATCATTTATATGTATTTTGCATTGTTTTCTGCATGTAAAACTATTGGGGTTTTTTTCTATAAAATGTGTTTTTGGTTTTTTTGGGTGTCTGGAAATGGATTTACATTCATTCTTATGGGAAAAATGTTGCAGTTTTTGTACGATTTCGGTTTTCGATTGACCCTGTAGAACGGCTTAATATTGAAAACCGAGGTATATACAGTATTATCACATGCACATACAGTTTGTCACACTTCAATGTTTCAGATCATCAGACATATTTAAATATTAGTCAATGACAACACAACTGAATACAAAATGCAGTTTTCAAATGAGACTTTTTATAATTGAAGGAAAAAAAAAATCCAAACATGCAGGGCCTTGTGTGGAAAAAGTGATTGTCCCCCTGTTATAACATAACTTAACTGATATTAATTGAGATCTATCAGTCTGGAAAAGCTTATAAAGCCATTTCTAAGGCTTTGGGACTCCAGCAAACCACAGTGAGAGACATTATCCACAAATGGTGAAAACATGGAACAGTGGTGAACCTTTCCAGGAGTGGCAAGCCAACCAAAATTACCGCAAGAGTGCAGCGACGACTCATCCAAGAAGTCACAAAAGACCCCACAACCAGGCCTCACTTGCCTTAGTTAAGGTCAGTGTTCATGACTCCATCATAAGAAAGACACTGGGCAAAAACGACCTGCATGGCAGAGTTCCAAGGTGAAAACCACTGCTGAACAAAAAGAACATTAAGGCCCGTCTCAATTTTGGCAGAAAACATCTTGATGATCCCCAAGACGTTTGGGAAAATACTCTGTTTTCTGATGAGACAAAAGTTGAACTTTTTGGAAGGTGCTAGTCCCATTATATCTGTTGTAAAAGTAACACCGCATTTCAGAAAAAGAACATCATACCAACAGTAAAATATGGTGGTGGTAGTGTGATGGTCTGGGGCTGTTTTGCTGCTTCAGGACCTGGAAGACATGTTGTGATAAATGGAACCACGGATTCTGTTGTCTACCAAATAATCCTGAAGGAGAATGTCCGGCCATCTCTTTGTGACCTCAAGCTGAAACCATCTTGGGTTCTGCAGCAGGACAAATTTCCAAAAAACACCAGCAAGTCCACCTCTGAATGGCTGAAGAAAAAGTCCTGACCTGAATCCTATTGAGATGCTCTGGCATGACCTTAAATGCTGGTTCAAAAGATGAGTGGGCCAAAATTCCTCCACAGCACTGTAAGAGACTCCAACGCTTGATTGCAGTTGTTGCCCAATCATTTATTAGGTTTAGGGGCCAATCACTTTTTCACACAGGGTCATGTAGGTTTGCAATTTTTTCTCCTTTAATACTAAAAAGTTTCATTTAAAAAGTGCATTTTGTGTTCAGTTGTGTTGCCATTGACTTATATTTAAATTTGTTTGACGATCTGAAACATTTAAGTGTGACAATCATGCAAAAAATACTAAATCAGGAAGAGGGCAAACAGTTTTTCCACACTACTGTATGTACATTTACATCATTGTATGTATTTAACAGGATACAGCTACAGTATGTACAACTATTTTAAAAAATTAAATGCATGAAATAAGAAATCACAACTTTCCAAGAAACTATTTTTCACAGGATATGACAACTTTAGAGCCATGGCACGTCTAGATTCAAGCAGTGCTCATAAGAAGTCAAAAATAATGTGTTATTATATCTCATCAAGCTGAACCAAAGGTCCAAATCAGATGAAACAAAAGTAACAATAAGTAAGACTAACATACAAGAACAAAAAGCACATTTCCTGCTGATCAAACCTAATGAGATGAATCCACCCTGCAAAGTAATAAAAACTTTAATTTACCCCAAACTGATAGTGGATGAGGAAGGGAAGGCGGCAGTAATGGACACAATCTATGACAATCTCTGCCTCCCTATGAGTAACAGGGCTCATAAATTCTTGCTTCTTACTTCTGCTGACAGCAAAAGCAGCATTGGAAAGTGGATGCAAACAACTTAAACATATCTCATGTCTCAATTCTTTCTTTTTGTTCTGCTTGTATAAAAGTAGCGCCAGAACAAATTGCATAATTAAATCTGTTTGGATGCTATTTTACTGTTGTACACTTTTATGTATATTGCTCTTTCTTCCTTTAGTAATTGATTTTTCCAGCCACAACGCAGCAATATATGACTTCCTGCAGTGAAATATTGTCGAAATAAAGCTTCAGAGGATGTAGTAACACTCTGTTTAAGCGCTGATTGTATACACACAGACAGCTCTTAAGTCATCAACACAAGACTGGTAATCTGTGGGAATTGTTTGTTCCAACTTTAAAGGTTCTGTTTACTTTAATGCGTACCACCGTATCACTGGATTTACACTGTTTACATTTATTGAGGGAAATGCTATTGACAAACAGCTGGACTTGCAAAGGCTATTGCTTCTCTTTAGCCGTTCTTCCTGGTTCTTTGGACCGCACTGCTACTGGTGAAGTAGTCAGTGATCGCACAATTTAAAAGGTTTTCAAATTGCATTAAAAAATAAGAGGAATATATATGGTTACAGCGCTGTACTCTATCACCAATGAGGAAGATCGAAGAAGAGCCCAGAATGAAAGTACAGCGTTCCCTCGCTGCATCAAGGTTCACCATCGGTGCTCTGCTGTATGTGTCTGTTATTGTATTTACGACTGCTACCAGTATAGGGTGTTACTAATGTGAGACATGAAGACGTGTCCAGTTCGTCTCCGTAAATATAGAGCCACAAAAAGCCTTAATTGGATAAGGGAGAACCCGCCTATTGTGTTCTACGTTCTGATGGGCTGTAGACCATTGTCAGTCAATCTCCTTCGTGCAGGACTGCCCGTTTCCTATCATACATGCTGAATAAAGGCAGAAGTTGTAGGGGGGCTGGAATACTGTAAATGAATCTTTGGTTCATGGAGGACGAGGAGGAGGAATATGTTTTAACAAGGATACAAAAACGCTATAGCCTAACGACACCAGGACAAGCCACGATCAGACGAGTGAATACGTGTGAGTCAAGTAATTTCTTGTGTCCAGTCTCATAAGTTGATCATTTATATCCAAACGAAATTTGAACTTTGGGAGTTTAAACAAAAGAGAAATGTGATAAAATGTTAATGCCTGTTGGAGAAAAGTGTATGGTGAGGGGGTTTACAGCCTTAAAACTAATATAATAATTGTACAAAAATATAGCCGGCTACTTCACGGATTTCACTTATTGCAGGTTATTTTGGGAACATATCCCCCGCGATAAACGAGGGAACTCTGTACAGTAATCCTTTGTTTATTGCGGTTAATTGTATTTCCGCAAAATAGGATTCTTTCTTTATAAACGGAAAATGTTCATAGTTACGTCATAGAAAATCTGTTTACAATCTTCTAAATATGATTTTTAACATTATTGGAGCCCTCTAGACATTAAATAACACCCATATAGCCACCTTTACATTTATATTACCCAATACAGTAGATATAATCAGAGAAAATAAAACATTTAAGACATAAATAAAAAAGTAAGTGTGTTCCGGAAGTGTGGAGGAATGGAAGCGACGACGGGGTTTCAGAGGTGAGTTTTAGCTTGTCGTGGGTTACGGTCCCAACATTAGCCCGTGTTATTATTATGATTATTATTATCATGATTATTATCTTATTATTATTGTGCCTGTTGTGAGATAATTTAAACCTGCAATAAAAGCCTATTGTTCTGGCGATCAAGTCTGGTTCTTTGCTCACTGAACAATTACTGCCACCTAGTGACCAAAATAGAATACTGCATTCACAATTTGAATGTGTCTTCTTAATGCCTTGTATTTGTATTTTAGTTCATTTAGCAATTTTTATGCATAAAACTGCTAAATTTAGGCAAAGAAATATATATATTTTTTTCATAAATATGTATTTTGTAAAACTAAAAAGATGCATTCAAACACAAAACAGCATGATTTATTAATGAATATGTTTGGAAAATGTAGCGTGAAGCCGCAAAATTCGAACCGCGATGTTTTGAGGGACGACTGTACACAGAGTCTATATAACAGTCACCACGCGCCCCCCCCCCCCCCCCCCCCCCCCAGAAAGTGAAAGTTAACTTTGTGTAGAAGTGAGAGCTTGCGTGACATCTATTATGTGTCTTCCATTAGTAGTTTTCCATTAGTGGCATGTAGAATGTCTTTTGAGTCTGTAATCATCACTGAACAAATTTAATCTAGGTCACAAAATCATCTTTGAATTGAGCTCTTTGATAATCAGTGTAATAGAGGAAATATTTAATTCACACATGTATGGTTATTTCTTTTGATTTGTGTAGCTTCAAAGTAATGTAGAGGGAAAATGAATAGAATGAAATATTGAATAAAAAACCTGCATTACTGTACGTCAAGCAAAACGAACGCTAAATAAATTAAGTCATTTAAGAATCTTCTAAGGCACCATTCAATCAATAAATTAAAGGTTGTTTTTTTTTTTACCGAATCCTTTAAACTCCTTTGAACAAAATGATTGATTTTCTTGGGTTTTATCTCTTCAAGTCAAGCATGGATTGAGGAGACACAGGTAAATTAGCATGCAGTCATCATTCAGCATCAAAAACTAGACCCTGCTTCGAGTTTCCAGCTGAACGCTGATTACTAAGTACCACTGTGATTGTGGGAGTGTGGCATCCGAACTAAACAAAGTCAAATTGATAGTGTGTCTTCTCTCTTAACAGAAAATCCTGCTTAGACTGAAGCTTTTTTAATGGCCTTGCAGACCACTTGGGGAGGCTTTGCAGAAAATTGATCCGCTGTATCAGTCGGTCCAAATAGACCCACACTATGATGATCATGAGATCACCATTTGTTTGCCTAAAGATATAAAAGCTACTTCAAACAAGATAAAGAGCACCAGTCCAATTAGTAAAAGCATCATCAAAAGAAAACTCAGAGGATGGTAATGTCTTGAAAAAATGTCATTGGAAGGGAAACAAGGCCGATCAATTGGTGTGAGCCGAAATGAGATCACTGGAAAAAGACCCATTTACTGCTGAATCCAGGTTTGGCATTTATGGAAGTCGCAAAAATGATGTACACAAGCACCGTTCAGTTCCTGCACAGAATGAACAAAAACCCAATTAAAGACAAGTACTGCACAGGCAGCTGCACCCCATTTACTTCTTCGATAAGCATCTTTGAGCACGTACCTCCAAGGCTCGCTAGATCTACAGCAAGGCCAAATGTGAAGAGCGTAGAGTACCTCTAGTCAAGACCGTCTAACTATACCTTAGAATATTGGCAAACCACACAAATAAAGCAGCTCATCATTAATGTTTTGACCATGTGTTCATGGATACAAAGTGAAGAATACAGATATTAAAGGTCAACTTTTCCATTAAACAACCAGTCGTAAGCCCCTTTTAGACAAGAACGTGTATAATTAAAAACTAAATGTTAAGATTACAACGTCGTCATTTTACAAACTGAATAACATATAAATGCTTCATTTGGTGTGTCCAAAGTGCGGCCCAAATTTATTGGCCCGTGGCACATTCTAGAAATATAATTTAACAACATCAATGGAAAAATCTGCAGTAAAAAGCAGTAAAAAAGAATAAAGTCAAAATATTAAGAGAAAAAAATTGTAATCTATCAAGAAAAAGTCAGAATTTTATAACAATAACGTATTATGAGGAAAACCTTTAGCTGTTAAAAAAAAAGTTGTAATATTATGTCAAACAAAAGAAACAACAAATAAAGTTGTAATTTTTGGAAAATTAAGTTGCGGAAAAAGTTATAATATTACGAGAATAGAGTCAAAATATTATGGGAATAAAGTCATAATTATGAGAACATGAAACTTTATAGCTGTACAGCTGTAATTTTGCCAGAATAAAGTCAAAATATTAAGAGAAAGAAGTTGTATTTTAACAATAAAAATGTCTCAATTTGACAAAAATAAAATTGTAATATTATGTGGAAAAAGTACGTCATTTTAGTTACAAAGGGTTGAAATATAGAAAATATATGTTTTTCAAAGGACATAATATTATGAGAAACAAACAAAACAAAATAAAGTTGTAATTTTTTTGGAGAAAAAGTTCTAATATGTTAATAAAGTCAAAATATGATTTGAATAAAGTCATAATATTACAAAAAGAGAATTGACAAAGATTTAAGAAGAAAGCTGAAATATTTAGAAAATAAAAAAACAGTACATACTAATACTAACAATACACTTTTCCACCTGCTGTATCACACACCTGAGATGCATTTTTTAAATACAACTTCTTGGCATATCAATATGTGTTGCTTTACAAAATGTCAAAGTGGCCCTTGCATCCATTCATTTTTCAGTATGTGGCCCCTACTGGAAAAAGTTTGGACACCCCTGAATTAACGCCTCTATGCAATTCTCCTGTTGTCGCTGGGTGCGTTGTCTAAACAGGCAAAGAAATGCCACAGTCTCTCTCAAACAAAAAAAAAATTGCATTACAGCTGTGGCTATAGACAACCTCCTGTAGTTCTTTTTTAAAAAGTCAACTCCACAAGATGGCAGTGACTGTATTTGAAGTATTAAATGTTGTATTTTTACCCTTTATTACGTTGAATCTTGTGGTACAGCGGAACCTCGGTTAGGGTACTCCCTGGTTGAAGGTTGAAAATTGACTCCAACATTTTGCCTTGTTTGGGTACATTTTTCTGTTAGCATATATACAATATACCGAGCATCCTGTCTCGTTATTAATGCACTCATTGAGTCCTGCTGTGTTCTTCATGTATTTTTATCACAAAACATCCTTGCTAGCAGCCTATTAGCATGCTAATACATGAAAACAGGAACCGGAAGTCAGCTCCGTCGCCCGGCGATAATGTCATCAGAGGCTGACTCTGTAGTTCTTTGGTAACTAACATTTACGCCACAAGACTCTTTTTTTCTTTTGACCAGGGCTGCAAAATAACCCACAATGGAGCCAAAGAACGTCGCAAGTGCCAGCATTTTGATAAAGCAGGTGAGAAACACTGTTGAATTCAAGAAATAACAAAATAATAACTAATCGCAAAGGTGGTGTCCGAGGGGATCTCGCTGCCATGTTGCCCGTCTTTGTCAACAATCACGTCTTCAGTGAAGGTAAAAGTGACGTAAAATGTTAATTTATCGCTTTCATTCATCATTTATATGCATTTCGAAATGTTTTCTGCCTGTAAAACTATACAAAAGTTTTTTGTGTGAACATATTTGGGTGTCGGGAATGGGTTCATTGGATTTACATTCAATTATGGCCTGCTTCCACTAAACGCCTTGTCTTGTTTGCGGTTTAGATAAATAAAAGTCCTGGCTATAATTGCAACATTTAAACTGTTCAAAATGGCTCTCTAAATGGAAGTATTGGAAAATGATTGTTCATCCATCCATCTTCTTCCACTTATCAGAGTGTCGAGTCACGGAGGCAGCAGCCTCAGCAGGGGAGTCTCCCTGGGACCTACCGGTCGGACATGCCCTGAACACCTCCACAGAGAGGCGTCCAGGAGGCATCCTGACCAGATGCCCGAGCCACCTCATCTGGCTCCTTGCAATGTGGAGGAGCAGTGGTTCTACTCCAAGTTTCTCGTGGATGACAGTGCTTCTCACCTTATTTCCAAGGGAGATTTCAGCCCCCCTACTGAGGAAACTCAGTTCAGCCGCTTGTACCTGCGATCTTGTTCTTTCGGTCACTACTAAAAAAGCTCATGACCATATGTGACGGAAGGAACACAGATCGACTAGTAAACTGAGAGCTTTGCCTTTCAGCTCAGCTCCCTCTTCACCACAACGGACCGATGCAGTGTCCGCATCACGTAGACAATAAACGATAAAAACCTGAAAAATGGATGACGTGATTGGCCAGACACAGGGCTGTTGTTGCATTTGTGCTGCTCAAGCTTGCAAAGTGTACATGTACCGTGACCTGCATAGACACACTACTTAGTTGAGTATTAAAAATACACTTTTAGATAAGGAAGCGACGACAAGTAAAGAACGTGGTAGTCATCTGGCATGCAAATCACGGTGTTTTCAGTTGTTTGTGCAGTTCCTACGTGCAGCTTTTTTAAAAAAGCACAGAAACAATAACACCAGGTTTCACTAGAGCTATAGAGTTATTGAACAAGCCTTATTGGACTTCACTGTAGTGATACTCCATGGGATGCAAGCAACCCAGTGCACAGTCTTTCTGCTGTCTGTGCTGTTTTCACTACACCTTTGTCACATGTGTACATATTGTAGCGTGTGTGGAACTGATGGTAATGCCGCAACCACCCAAGTCTCACCAATCATGAGGTCCTTGGATACAAATGTCAGGGAGTGAAATCACGTAATGTCTTCCAGTCCCACAGTGCCGCTTGCTGCTTGCTCTGTGCACCTCCCTCGCCTTCCTTCTGGGAGGCAATCACTGCCACGAGAGAAGCCGCTCAGCAGAGAAATAATTGGGGAACCGGGACAATGTGGAGTGTGTCATTACGGCCAATCATCATACCAAGTGGACAGACTGAGTGTCCGCCTCTGATGGACAGATGGGCGTCACAGATCCAGCCCGTGGTTTTAGCCGACAGCTACTCCATCAGCAGGCACATATGGCAAGCACAGGAATGTCTGCTGTAGGAATGTACTCCATCCTGAATATGACATATCATTACATGCATTGTGAGCAATCAATTGCGATGAAACCAACACAGTGAAGAGAGGAAAAGTGAAATCCAAGGAGCAAGTCGACAACATAATCATATGCTACTGCATGACTGGCAGCCACAACATGTAGGGCTTAGTAAATTGTCTATCACAGAGGTCGGCAAGGTAGCAGAGCAATATTAGCCCCGAGGTAGTTTCAAAAAGGGATTACTGTAGGAATCCATTTTTGTCCCTCGGGGTATAAAATAGTCGATGATACAAACTCTGTGGTACCTTTTTCAGGGTCAAAAGCTACAAGTAAGTTACTCAGCTTTAAAAGTCAAACGTGAAACAAAGCAGTACTACAGTATCATAGATTAATAACAGAATTTGGAAAGATGTGTTTCCTCCAGTGTGGAACTGACAAATGCAAAATTATCGCAGCCACATTGAGCCGTTATTTTGATATATCTATTCTTGTCCACATTGTTTTTCTCGTCCCTCGCCACAATCCCTCTGTCCCTCTCCTCTGTATCTGCATCACAACCCAGTCCAGAATTGGTTGTGCTCAAGATTTCTTCATTAGAAGAGAGTTTTCCTTGCTGAGTCCTTGCTCGTGTTGGTTCTCCTTAATGTGAGGAGAGTGGCCCTGGACCTTCTTAGGTTGGTATCCTTACAGGTACAGTAATCTCTTGTTTATTGCCGTTAATGGTTTCAGACCCGATGGTGATAACTGAATTTCTGCGAAGCAGGTTTCCTTATTAATAAATAGAATGTTTTGTACTTAGAGCATAGAAAACCTGTTTACGACCTTCTAAATACGGTTTTTAACATTATTAGAACCCTCTAGACATGAAATAACACCCCTATAGTCACCTTTATGCTCATATTACCGATACTAGGTAATATAGTATAGTAATTATAGACATAATAAGACATAAATGTTAAGACATAAATAGGACTCATGCTTGTGTATGTTGCAGTGAATGTGTTCCGTACATGTGGAGTACAGGAACTGATGTCGGGGGTTCAGAGTTGAGTTTTAGTTTGGTGTGGATTACAGCCGCAACAATAGCCCTATTAATAACATGTTAATACGGTGATTATTAAGTTATTATTATTGTGCTTGTTGTGAGATAATTCAAACCTGCAATAAAGGTCTGTTGATGCGGTGAGCTCATCTGATGTTTGTGTGCCTCACCAAACATCACAGGAACATTACTGACACCTAGTGACCAGTGTAGAATAGTACATAGCATCACGTATTTGAATGCATCTTCTGAATGCCTTATATTTGTATTTTAGTTCATTTAGCCATTTTTACCCTTGAAAATGCTTAATTTAGGCCAAAAAAGGTAAGATTTAACTAAATATGCACATTCTCTGTCGAATAATATGCCACATTCAACCATGAAACAGCATGATTTATGTATTAATATTTGAAAAACCATGATAGAGTTAAGCCACGAAATTCGAACTGAAGTTTTCTTTTGACTTTTACAGTTGGGCAACATGCATGTACCTACAGTAGCCTTTAGATTTATTTCTGTTTCAAGTCAATTCCAGTCTCAATGCTATTTAGGGAAGATATTTTGAAAAGATCTAGAGAAGCGAGATTCAAGAGTCATTTTGGTAATGCTAAATTTGGACTCATCAAAAAGGAATGAACCCTCAAAAAGCAGGAGGCTCAGTAAGGACAAAGAATGATGGAAGAGAGGAAACTTCTTAAGCATTGCTGTGGAATACTTGGAGTTAGGAATTGAACTGACATCTATTTCTGAATGCAGGTCCATGAATTGTGTTTGCAGTGACTGCAGCATGAAGAATGAGGGGGGAAAAGGTGAATTTCCCACGATTAGGTTTATTCCTGTTCTTTTCAGGCGGAATATGTAAAGACAGGCTGGCTGAATTTCACATTTCTGAGTCTTGGCAGGTGTGATACCTGGGAGGGCAATCCTGAGAGTGGGCAGGTTTTCAGCACATCTCGACAGCAGCTGCCTTCGCTGATTAATTCCACTCTACTTTTTAGTGCCATGTTAGGTGAAATGAGAAATCACATGCACACACACTGCCCTCCCCCAAAATGTATACATTGCATATCCTCCACACTCCACATAGACAACATACAGCATACACAAACCTTTCTCACCTGTAGATCTTGTATCTGGTGCTAAAGCCCTGCTGGTTTCTCTCTGCAGCCTCTGTGAACTCCAAGGACTGATGGAAGGGTCCTTTATCCGAAAGAAGCCAGGCGAGCGAGCCGCCGAGGGCGCCGTCACCCGGTCCAGCGACTCCAACGGCTGCGTCTCCGGCGGCGGCGGCCCTTGACGTCCTGCAGCAGCAGAGCCAGAGGCCAAGAGCCGCACTTATCCATAGCAGAGACAGCCGCTTATGACTGATTCTCTGAGAGCTCATGCTTCACCCAACGACACCTCATTCTCTCTGGACTGCAAGGATGGAAAAACTAGTTAACTGGGAATTGTGCATATTAAAATGAGTTAAATGAACAAAATTACAAATGATAAAAATGACAAAAATGTAATTCAAAATAAGACAAATACATAAATAAAGATCCATTCAAGTGTTGCATTGTACTCACCTGACTTTGCAATTATGACCAAATGATGCCCTCTTGGAAATAATTAGTCTTCCAGTCTTGCAAGACTTGTGAATGAAAGCTTCCTGTTCACTGACCGAACAAACAAATCGAAATTTCTTTCTTTCAACTTGATCTCCACTCTAGCTCAACTTTCTCACAGGGATGCGGACCCCCAGCATCCGTGCATTCCTCCACTTGTCAAGCACACAGTTCATTCCGGAGGTCCAAACAGCAAATGTCTTCATCCCCACACACAAGTCTCATATTGTATGACTGCTGTTGTTAAAGCTGTTGTCTTTTTTTCCCCTTCCTATTTTCATGCAAAACGCTGCGTGCACCCTGCCGCACCAGCTGTTCTCCTCCTCCTCTTCCTCCCTCTGCTGTGTGAGCTGCTTGGTGAATGAGCGGCTGCTTCAACACAGAGAGCTTTTTCTCCCTGCACCCCCCACGCCCCCACTCCTTCCAACACTGCCTCTCCCTTCCTTAAGCCAGAGAGGGAGAGGGTGATGTGTACAGTCTGAGTGGATTGCAGTTCTAGGGACAGCATGGTGATAAGCATCAGGATTGCTTCTATCAGTCAATACCACCTTCACATGATTCATCCTCATTATTTGGTATTACAGGGTGTTCCACGGGCACATAAATGTACGAAAATCAGTCTGATAATAGGGTAATTATCGTCCCTATTTTTTTCATTTTATTGTCCTGTGCCACAGCTTTACAGCCGGGGGCTTGCATGACTAAAGACGCTTCATGTGAGGATGACATGCACATTGCTGGATTTACTGGTGAGAGTAATTACAGGTCATTATCAGGGAACAGGTTTCTCGACGCGGTCAAGTTCACCAGCACGCTCGGTTTGGCACCTCCAAGCGCAATAATTTAGAAAGAAATTATGTGTCCATCGTCAAAGAAAAAGGCAAGTTTCTGTCATAAACGGCGACCTTTTCAAAAGCTAATATTAAACTTTCTTTAAAAAGTGTAACTGCTAAAAGCGGCTCTTATTTTCTTTATCTTCCTGAAGTCGGTGATGAGTCAGGCAGATGTAGGAGCAGGTGCTCATGCAAATATTTTTCACCTTCCTTGCAGCAACATCGCTTGACAAATCTTTCAAGCATGTGAGCTTAGAGATGTTGTCGTAAAAGTTAGCTGCCATACGCTCGCAAGTTATGATAGATGTGCCTGAACGTACACAATGAGGACCAAAGTATTACACCGTCAGGACCTTTTGTGGCGCCCCGTTTTCAACGTATACAGTGGAACCTCGGTTAGCGTGTTTTTCAGTTAATGTAAAAAATTTAAAAATTACAAACTTTTGCCTCGGTTTGCGTACATTTCAGAGGTAGCGTACAATATGGCACTACACTGCATAGTCCAACTGTGTTCTTAATGTATTTCTTTAACCACAAAACGTCCTGTTAGCATCTTCAGCTTGCTAACAAATGGCAACTGGGACCGTAAGTCGGCTACGTCGCCCGTCTATAATGTCAACAAAAATGTTAACACAAAAGACGTTTTTATCGTTTTACATGCATAAACCAACTGTAAATACACATATATGACGAATGAAAGTGATAAAGGGACATTTAAGCTTACTTTTACCTTCAATGAAGATACAGTTGTTGACCTGAGTGTTCTCAAAGAAAGAATGTGGCAGCGAGACACCACAAGGACATCATCTTCCTGTTTTGTCACGAGTTATATCTTGAATTCAATTGTGTTTTTTACCTTCTTTATCAAAATGATGGCACTGGATCCATTTTGGGTTACTGAGGTGAGAAACACTATTGAATTCAAGAAATAACTCGGCAAACCAAGAAGGTGATGTCTATGTGGGGTCTCGCTGCCATATCATGTCTTTGGGAACAGTCACGTCAAGAATCACATCTTCAATGAAGGTAAAAGTAACCTTAAATATTAATTTATCCCCCTCATTCATCATTTAGAAGGATTTAAATGCATTTCAAATTGTTTTCTGCATTTAAAGCTACATTTAAAGCTTCTTAAAGCTGATTGGCATTAACATTTTTGGCTGTCTGGAACAGATTCAAGAAATAATCCGGATTTTTTGACATAAAGTTGTATGGCATCCCCATCAGCAGTGTAGCCCATCAATAGTGACTTTCCCCACACTGGGTCCCGTGAGTCCTATTCTGGTTGGATTTTGTTGATGAGAAACGTAGTTCCGGTTAGTTGCTTGGGCTCCTCAAGTAAAGAATTTGGCTCCTCAAAACAATATGCGTTCGAAAGAGTAATACATTTGAATGCCAAAAATGCCTGCTCTGAAAGAATCAGGCCTCACAAATCGCTCGGCTTTCATTTGTCTGACGTCGTATTACTGCATGCTAGCCGCTGTCCATTGTTGTGTATATGATGAAGATGTATCCGCCGCGAGCATCGCAGCCATCTTGTTTACGGGGATGAAGACACAAGTGTCGCATCTCGATCACATACATAACAGTGGGCAGCCAATAGCGCGCATTAATACGACGTCAGAGAAAGTAAAGCAGTGAGGTCTGATTTTTTGGGGAGGCATGTTAATGTATTACTCTTTCGAACGCATATTATTTTGAAAAGCCAAACTCTTTACTTAAGTAACCCCAATAACTAACCGGAACTACGTTTCCCATCAACGAAATCCTACCAGAATAGGACTCACGGGACCAAGTGTGGGGAAAGTCACTATTGATGGGCTACACTGCTGATGGGGATGTCATACAACTTCATGTAAAAAAATCCAAACTATCCTTTTAATTGGATTTACATTATTTCCTATGGGAAAAGTCAGTTTGGTTGGCGCCCGTAAAGTCAACAATTCTGGAATGAATAAAGACGCTAACCACCGTTCAACTGTATATGAATAATTTTGGAGGTAGTCTCCCATTTGCACCTAGAACTACTTCCTCTCTAGGATTTTCTCTAGGATTTTGGAGTGCACTGTGACATAGTAGGACTCTTGGTTTGGGTCGGGTTGAGACTTCTTTGCGGTTCCTTTCTCCCACCACCACCGCCATACCCAGTGTTATTATGAAAGTTGGGTAAAACGGAGCTTTCTGGTTTGTGTCATAAGAAATGTGTGACATTACCACGTGTTTATGAACCCTATATAAAAGGAACCGATTGAAACAGGCTCAAAATAGTATTTTTTCCAACCAAACCGGCTAGGTGTTACCAATAGTGTTATAAAAGAACGGATTGGACACATAAATTCATATATTTTTCACAATTACAAATTAAACTTCATAAAATGGGAGTAAATGATCTTGACCAACAATTTGTAGTCATGCTGTTGTTATGATTGGCTATACGTTCAATGATAGCTAACGTTAGTAGCTAAAATGAGCTAAATTGCTATCATTAGCGGACAACAAACATATCTAGTGTTACGTCGGTGTAGTTTGGGTGAATAAAAAAACCATTCATGTTTCCTGCGTCTGTTTCCTGTGTGTGTTGCTATTAAAGATAATGTACATCTCACAATATTGATGAACAAAGGCGTTATAATGCACAAAGAAGTCAGCTGTAGTAGCTTTTTCAGGCTTCTGATTGGCCAAAATGCGCATGAATGACAGTTTTTGTAAACTCCACTCGTCTGGATGATTTTTTTTTTGTGGGGGAAACGTGCGTTTTTGAAAATATCCGTTTTTGTGTGGCCCTGGCCTAATGAAGCCGTCTGCGTGATGAGAATACTAATGCTAAAAGACACAAAAGAGAGACGCAAAAAATGCTGCCTTGACACTACTTTAACTGTGCGTAACAATGTCATGGCCGACCACATTTCTCACACGCCGAAAATTCATCCGCCACATTCAACTACAATGTAAACATCAGTCTGTTACACAGAGTCTCTCCTTCACACACTTAATGTTTACATCAATCTGTCAATACACACACATTATGTAAAAATCTGTGTACATTTACTTATACACACATGGTTAACCATCAGTCTCTCCTTTCACGTACACGTATAATGTAAAGATCAGTCTGTCCATTCACACACATTCACATACATGTGGTAATCATTAGTTAGGCCATTCGCATGCTTCTGTAATGTCAACAATGTCAGTCTGTCCGTCACACACGCTTGCAATGTAAACATCAGTTTGTCCGTTCACAAACACACATAATGTTAACAGCAATATGCCAAATCATACACATGATGTAAAAATCTGTGTGTGTGTACGCATATACACATATGGTAGTCATTAGTCTCTCCTTTCATGTACATAGTATATAACAGAAACATCAGTCTGTCCATTCACATCCACTGTACATATGGTAATCTTCAGCTGGACCATCCCCATGCTTCTGTCAGGTCAACAATGCCAGCCTGTCCATTCTAATACACATGCAATGCAGACATCAGTTTTTCAATTCACACACAATGTAAAAATCCATGTGTATATACACATATGCATATAATGTACTGTAGGTCAGGCTCTCTGTTTGCACAAATAATGTAGAAATCCATGTGTACACTCACATACGCAGGGTAATGACCAGTTTGTCTATTCACCTACATCTACAGAATTATGTAAACATCCGTCAGTCTATTCACATGCACCAATGATCCAAACATCAGTCCGAGGGGGAGATAAATTACAGCGGTCCCTATCTCAGAGGCCATATAGCTTGTTATGACCCTGTTTGTGTGTGTGTGACTAGACTGACGTGTACAGCAGATGAATCTCTAATTAGTCTCTTGTGTTTGGTTTCTAGAACACTAGATAAGGTGATTTTGAGAGCAGTTGTCCAACATCAGCTCGATTTATATTTGATGTTTGCCAGCAGAATCCTTTGTCTGGTTCTTGTCATTATGCATGTCTTTCACACTGAAAAATGGTGTTAAATGGGCTGCAAGAAGCGCTTCTGTTATCCATGACAAGGTTCAATCAATAGTCTGCTTCAATCGATCCGCTATTGTGTTAATGTTATTTGGCAGGAACCCCTCAGGAAGACAGAGAAGGTTTTTTTTTTTTTGCCCTCATCACCGATTAGGGCAGTCAATTCAATATGAAGAGGTCACATCTTCCAAGTCTAAATTGCAATAATTCCCGTCTCACTTAGCTCACAAACAATATGCAGGAAGTGAAAGCGGGAAATTTTTTTCCCCCCATTTTTAGATTAACAAGATTTGCTTCCCCTGGTATCTAGTTCTGGCAGTCAGGACAACTGTAATGATAGGAAAGCCTGCATTTGCTTGTGCAACAAAAGGAACGCATTGAATATTCCAACTTGTAAATTGTGTAGAGAAAAGATAGAAGAAATGAACGAGGATAAATGAGCTTCTCCCTCTGGGCAGCAGACTGTTATAGTCTCTTGGAATCTGGGTCTTTGTTGTCTGCGAGTGCTGTAATTGAAAAGTTCCAGCCCCCCAGTTTCTTTCTTCTCTCCCCACTATTTTGCTTCTTTCATGCTCTCTATATCCTGATTTCCTTGTCTGACATCCCCAGTTTCCTCTCCACCATCCAACACCCCCCTCCCCTTCTGCTCTCGTCTGCACTGTGTTCTCACAGCATCTCGCCTTTTCCTCTCTATTTGAATTCTCTGTCATCTCTCATTTGACTCATTCTTCCTGCCCCCCTTCCCTCGTGCACTTCCTCTTCTCGCCTCGGATGCCTGCTGAGCTTTACGATAGATGTACTCAAGTTTGATCACTTATGCCCCAAACATGTGCTGAATCAACCTTAGCCGGCAGATGAGAAATGGTGCAAGAAGCCGAGACTAGTCCAGGAAGATGATGTGAGAAGATCCGACATGGCAGCTGTGTTAATGCGCCTAAACATGAAAGCTGGCCAGCTCGCTAACATGCAATGTGCCAAAGTAATCACAAGTCAGGAATGACATGTGACTTCATCCCATGTTATAAAGAAAGGGCAGTTCGTGGGGATGTGGTGACAGATTCAAGTGCACCATATTTGATGTAAACAACGTTGACACAAAGCACAAGTCTGTTTACGTGGCTGTGACTTGTGGCGCTTGGCATCATTTCAAAAGCTCCGCAGTCTAGCATACTTATTTGTGTTGTTTTAATGGTTCTGCGAGTGATTTACTGTGTAATTGCTTCCTTTATTTCATGTGCACTCTAGTGCTGTGGTTTCATTGTTCTCAAAAAGTCTGTACAACATGAAAATGTGGTGTAACTTGACAGGTTGTGAATGTGAGAGGTATTGGCTTCTGTAATTCCATTTAACACTGGAGTAAAGATAATGATTGGATGAACTGTTGAAGAAAGCATTGAAGAAAAGATGTTTTGGAAAGTAAATTGCAAATGTCCCTTTGCCTTCATGTGCTGTGACGCATTAGCAGTCGTTTCAGCACATTAAACATGCACTTAGATATAGTGAAATTAATTCACTCGAGTTTGATTTGTTTTCTACAATGCGGCATTTTTCAGTTAGTAAGCTGCTGAACAATGTTTTCAGTTCTGCTCTTGTGAAAAAAGCAACTAATGAAAGTGCAAATAGATGAAACAGGAAAAGTAGTGCCATTTTTCAGCATGTCTGGGGGTTATGGAGAAAAAAATTATTTCTTTTTTTTGTCCTGTCCAACCATTGGGGCAGATAGTAATCGTGATCTTGATGCCCTTGCATGCTAAACAGATTTGCTCTGCCAGGGAAAAGTGTGAGAGACTCTACTCCTGTTCCATCGATTTTGTTTGACTTTATTTGATGTTTACTGTGATGCAAATTTGGAGCAGGAGGGGACAGAGAAGAAGAGAAAAGAAAACAGAGGGGGAGTGCGGGGACAATACAGAGAGCGATAACACCAGCAACAACATTTGCAACAACAATAACAAAGCAACAGAAACACACAACAGGACGACATCAGCAAATGTCTATAACGGTCACAAAGACCATAATGGAAATAAAATAATATCAACAGCCACAGTGATAATAATGTATCGAAACAGTCATACCTATTAGTGGTAACAGTGGTAATGACTATTAACTCAGTGAGTTATATGGGGAAGTATGTATGTACTGTGAGTGTGTATATGTATGTGTGTACAGGTGCATGTCTGCATGTATATATACGTGCATAAGTGTGTATGTGTAATTGTCACAGAGAATGTGTGAAAGGTGAGGGATTGCCTCCCACCGCCAAGTATGCCCCACCCCACACAGCCAGTGCGAGCCCCGATCACCAGAGAGGCACCACCAAGACCGGTCCCCCAAAACCCACCCGACAGAGCCACCCCGGGTAGACCTGATCAGAAACAGGGCGCCAGCAGGCCGGAGGACAACCAGCCTCGGACATCGGCGAGAGACCACACCCCAAAAGGGCAGACGGACACCGGGGGCTACACATCAGCCACCCCCCCCAGAGCAGCCCTCGCCAACAGAAAAGAAGCCCGCCCACGACCACGTGCGCCAGTCACCCACACCCGGCCCCCAACACAGGACCCCAATTAAAAAAATAAGCAAATAAAAATAAGTAAATAAATAAGTAAAAATAAATAAATAAAGCGCGCGCACACACACCAACCCCGTGGTCGTTCCCCCAACACCTGGAAACCGCGTTGTGACACCCCACGCAGGGCGCAGAGGGGTAGGGGACCCTGGCGTCCCAGGCCCACAACCCAGATCCCGGGCCGCAGAGAAGGCGGGCCGCTAGGGAGCATGAAAACATGTGGCCAGCCCCCTTCCCCCATCACAACGGCCGGACGACCCCAGCAAGGCAGGCAAAGGAGCAGGCAAGAGGGAAAGCCAGCAAATGAGCAAGCGGGCTGACAAACGGACGAGGAACAAGGAAACCCACCACACCGCACCGGGCGGCAAATCCACTCAGAGGGCCTGCGAGCCACAGGGAGGCGGGCGAGAGGAGAGAGACCAGTAGCCGACCAGCCACCGGGCCCCACTAGCCACCAGACAGTCGAATTGGTAGACAGTAGAATTCATGGTTCTATTTATCACAGAAAGTCTGAAGCAGCAAAACAGCCCCAGGCCATCACACTACCACCACCATATTTTACTGTAGGTCTAATGTTCTTCTTCTGAAATGCGCTGTTACTTTTACGCCAGATGTAATGGGACACACACCTTCCAAAAGGTTCAACTTTTGTCTCGTCAGACCACAGAGTATTTTCCCAAAGGTCTTGGGGGATCATCAAGATGTTTTCTGGCAAAATTGAGACAAGCCTTAATGTTCTTTTTGTTCAGCAGTGGTTTTTATCTTGGAACTCTGCCATGAAGGCCGTTTTTGCCCAGTGTCTTTCTTATGATGGGGTCATGAACACTGACCTTAACTGACGCAAGCGAGGTCTGCAGTTCTTTGGATGTTGTTGCGGGGTCTTTTGTGACCTCTTGGATGAGTCGTCACTGCGCTCTTGGGGGGGGGGGGGGGATCACTTTTTTACACAAGGCCATGTAGGCTTGGATTTTTTTTCTCCCTTGATAATAAAATGTTTCATTTAAAAAATGCATTTTGCGTTCAGTTGTGTTGTCATTTACTAATATTTAAATTTGTTTGATGCTCTGAAATATTCAAGTGTGACAAACACACACAAAAAAGAAATCAGGAGGGGGCAAACACTTTTTCACACCACTGAATGTCCACCACATCGTCCATCAAGTTTCAAAGCTGATTGACTGCCATGTCATGCCACTAAGATTTTTACTTCAAACCAAAAAACAAGACTATCAGAGTCATTAACAACTAAATAGAAAAGAAATAACAATTTCATAAATACAGTATTAAATAAGAATAATGACTTTGACTTGGCCAATAGAGATTCAGGAAGCCTCCAGTTAGGATATCAATGAATCATACAGTATATAATAATGATACATTTAAAAGCGTAATACATAACATTGTGTAACTAACAACCTATTATTTCTCAAATATATATTTATGTATAAAAAAGAACCATGCTACGCCAAAGGTAATAAAGTAGTTAATATTATTATGGTTTAAAATACAAGGTTACAAGGATGCATTTGGCGACAGATGGCTTTTCTTCTCTTTCCAGCAACACAAGGTGGACACCTACTCAACACCGGAGAAAAACTTTTTTAAGTGTGCAGCAGTAGGGGCTGCATGACTTCCAGTCAAATGTCTGAAGGGGTACGCGGCTGTAAAAAGTTTGGGAACCACCGGTCTAACAATTACAAAGAGCATAATCCGACATGAACAAGCATTATTTAGCATGCTAGCTTAGCGCTATTCGCTCGTACAGTCTTTGGTCCCTTCTGAGCGGTAACATGGACCAGACGACGCAACAGTATGCATATTAAGGGTTGCCTTGAATATACAACTAAGATGGAAGTTCTGAATAACTCTGTAAATCTGTAAATACCAATTTCTCCGGTGGGGAGTCGTTCTATGTCGACTGCCTTTAGTACACTGCTCAAAAAAATTAAAGGAACACTTCGAAAACACATCAGATCATAACTGGGGGAAAAATTATCTTGAATATCTTTTCTGATAATAAGTGGGTGATGTATTAGTAACAAAATGATGTCACAAAATGATGCTCCTAATGAGACTACGGATGGTGTCTGGGGGATCTCCTCCCAGATCTGGACCAGGGCATCACTGCGGTACCTGGACGCATGGAGGAGATTCCAGGAGACAGGTAGTTACTCCAGGAGAGCTGGACAGGGCCGTGGAAGGTCCTTCAACCCTCAGCAGGATCGGTATCTGCTCCTTTGTGCAAGGAGGAACAGGATGAGTACTGCCAGAGCCCTACAAAATGACCTCCAGCAGACCACTGGTGTGAATGTTTCTGACCAAACAATCAGAAACAGGCTCCATGAGGGTGGCCTGAGGCCCCGACGTCCTGTAGTGGGCCCTGTGCTCACTGCCCAGCACCGTAGAGCTCGATTGGCATTTGCCATAGACCACCAGAATTGGCAACTACACCACTGGTGCCCTGTGCTCTTCACTGATGAGAGCAAGTTCAACCTCAGCACATGTGACAGACGTGAAAGGGTCTGGAGATGCCGTGGAGAACATTATGCTGCCTGCAACATCATTCAGCATGACCGGTTTGGTGGTGGGTCAGTGATGGTCTGGGGAGGCATATCCCTGGAAGGACGCACAGACCTCTACAGGTTAGATAACGGCACCCTGACTGCTATTAGGTATCGGGATGAAATCCTTGGACACATTGTCAGAACCTACGCTGGTGCAGTGGGACCTGGGTTCCTCCTGGTCCACGACAATGCCCGACTTCATGTGAATAGTGTATGCAGGTAGTTCCTGGAGGATGAAGGAATTGATACCATTGACTGGCCCCCACGTTCACCTGAACTAAACCCAATAGAACACCTCTGGGACATTATGTTTAGGTCCATCCGGCGCCGCCAGGTTGCTCCTCAGACTGTCCAGGAGCTAATGGATGCCCTGGTCCAGATCTGGGAGGAGATCCCCCAGGACACCATCCGTAGTCTCATTAGGAGCATGCCCCGACGTTGTCAGGCATGCGTACAAGCACGTGGGGGCCACACAAACTACTGAGAATCATTTTGAGTTGCTACAATGACATTTTGGCAAAATGGACCGGTGTGCTGCATCATTTTTTCACTTTCATTTTTGGGGTGTCTTTGATTTCCCCCCTCTATAGGGTGATCATTTTCATTTCTATCAAATTATGTGGCATCATTTTGTTACTAATACATCACCCACTTATTATCAGGAAAGATATTCAAGATCATTTTCCACCCAGTTTAGATCTGATGTGTTTTCGAAGTGTTCCTTTCATTTTTTTGAGCAGTATATTTTCACTCACTTGATGGCGGAAGTTGTCAGCCCACTCGAGACTGACCAATAAAAAGGCTTGTGACATCGTCCAGAGGAGGCCCCGCCCAGAACAGGGACTGACAGCTGCAAATTCTGAAATGACATGTATCCAAAGGTTGAGAGCCGCATCCAAAACTTTGAGCGTTGCAAACAGCACTTCCTGATTTGCAAATAAAAACTCATTTTTGCAAGCAAAAAATAGTTTTTTGGTTGCAAATATTTTTTGGGTTTCAAATCGTTTTTTTTTTTTTTTTGGTTGCAAATTTTTTTTTTGCTTGCAAATCCATTATTTTTGTTTGCAACTTAGTTTTTTGCTTGCAAATTGTTTTTTTTTATGTTTAATTGGATAAAAACACATTAAATTTTCTCCATATGGGGTCAGCGTGGTTGAGCGAATCGCAGCACTCTTCAGTTATTCAGGTCAGGAAACACATATGTCCGAGGCTTTGTCAAATCTTTGGCTTCTGTGGCCCAGCTGCTATTTTTGCTCCATCCCTGTACATGCCCTTTCATTCTTGAGTCACACTGGGGCATTGCCGGGGCCGACCTAGAATACTAAAAGGCTGTCACAAAAGCAGGACATGAACATCTGTGCAAAGAGAAGGTAATTTTCGGGAAGGCTGTGAGAAACACAAAACTGTTAAATTGTCTCCAGATAGCAGCATTAATGGATGCGCATAAAGATGATTGGTATTCAGTGACAGTGCCCACAAATGCATGCAAAAAAATACATACTAATACAAAGTGCACACGGTCAATATATACTATATTCTTCATATAGTGGTGTTACTTATTACATTCTGCAGAAATATTTGTCATGATGTTTGTCTGCTCTAAACCAGGTAGCCTGCCTCAGATATGTAAATCAGTTGCTATGTTAATTTGCATATTTTGCCCAATACACATTAAGAGAGGAGGTTTAACTCAAGTAGGTGTTCTAAATAGACACACACCTCATCTAGAGGCAGTACAAGAGTTACATTTTTCGTCAACCAACTCAAAACAGGAACACAACATATGTACAGAAATGTAAAGGATCAAATATATGAGGAAATGTTTTTGTATACATTTTTTTATTATCTTTATTTCTTTTTCATTGGTTCATATAGTGGTTAACCTTATTCAGACAGTTACTCTGCCTAATAGATTTTGGCAGAATCCAGTGGCAACTCATACAAACTTGCCATTCTTTCTTCATGGACTGTACCGGTATTTTATATTTAATACAGATCTGTGTGTAAATAAACGTGTTATACAAGATTATATGTTGCGGTTGGGAATTGATAATATTTGTACGATTCTGACTCCATATTCTATTTTATATTTATTACAGATCTGTGTGAAAATAAATGTGTTGATATGTAAAAGATGATATGTAGAGACGGGAATTGATAAGATTTTTACGATTCCGACTCCAGTCAGTTCTCATTCAGATTCTCATTTAGAAAAATGGAGAAATAGGCAGGTTGATAAGCATCAGATTTGTTTAGTTTATTTAGAAGTAACATGACGTTACAAACCCAACAGTAAGATCTCAAGAGGCCCGCAGCTTAGGGTTCCTCGATAGAAACCAGGGAAAATATAAAATAATAATAATAATAATGAAATAAATATTCTTCTGTAGAAATAAAAAAAAAACGACAACATAAATTATTCTGTGGCAATTACACGAGAATGTCCAGTAACGTTCTTTTTTTGTTCTGATTGAAATTGAAATTCTACTTTTTAAAAAGATACTCTGCATGAGCTGGGCCCTACGTCAAGCCAAGGTCAATGGAACTGTGCATTGTGCGATTCTGAAACCATCAACTATGAACAATCAACGATTCTTTTGTAGAAAAAGAAGCATATCTTTTTGACTTATGGTGTCTCCGGCTGTGGAGAACACCCTCGCATTCATTCAAATTTATTTCATGCCATGTGTGCAAATGTTTCTGCATGTTGGTAGTATTTCCACCCTTGGATAAAAATATCCACTCTGCAAGTATTGCAAGCTGCCCTGTTGCCATCCTTTCTCGTGAAACGTAACCAAACTTTCGAGTGTTTGTGCAGCTTGGGCGCATTGTTTCCTGCTGGCTGCCCTTGTCAATGACGTCGCCACACACGTTGCTACGGTGATGTCATTCGCGGCCATTGGAATTGTATGGAAAACTGACAAATGAATCCAAGGAATTTAAACACTGGGAACAGGTTCTCAACAACAACCAGTCTTCGGTTGCCATCCCTAATTATGTGACACATATTCTTATCTTTCTAACATCATGCCATCAGCCACAGGTTTGCCATAGTGGTGGACTCATACGCGTCAATATTTGCATTTGAAAATAAGGGAAATGAGGGAAATTTTCCAGAAAACATGGGACAATAAGGGAAAATTACCCCTATGTCCTCGCTGATTACTGTGATAATAGAATTGGAAGAGTGTATACTATATACTATAGTGTATACTATACTTGTCTAAGACAAGTTAGAGCTAGGGTTCTAAATCTCTTTAGATTTTTGTTCTGCTGATGTGTTGAAAATCTTTTTTTACAGTGACTAGCTAGCGCTACCACGCTGCTACTATTTACTTGCATTCTCGTCTTCAGTCATGGTACGCTACGGAGCATGCACAGCAGTCGTTTTGCCAACAGCCCAGGATCTTGCGTTGTTTAAGAGACGCAATGTCAACAAATACCCGGTGCATGACTATAATCGATTAATCTAAGGCTTGATGGCAGATTCTTATCGATCCAGGAGGCTCCTACCGACGCAGCCATATCGCTCACTTGACCGGACATACAGTCGCATCGGTTTATCGCTCACAACCCTAGTTACAGCCATTAGCGCAATAAAGAGTTGAGATATGGTTTAAATTTTGAAGTTTTAAATTGTGGTTCCTGGTTTGTTTAGACAAAAATCTTTTTTTGAAGAAAGTTAAAATCCAGGAAATTTACGTTAAACTATTTAAACGGAAACGACAAAAAGGGTAGACTCCCGCACAAATCTATTAATCGAGATCCCATTTCAACCCGACCCATCCACGACTGCTTCCACCCTACAACTCACACATTTGAACCATGAGTACAACAAACCCGACCCGACCCAAACAAATAAGATCCCTGGGGCCCGTTGTGCAAAAGTAGGATTCAGACATCCAGGATAAATGACTGAGCTGCGCTCAACCAACCCAAAACATGAGCGTCTGGGCTTAACCGGTTGCACAAAGCCCAAACGAGGATTAGTAGACACGGATTCATCAAGCCAGGTGAAACCAATCCCCAATCAGTGTGCGTATGTGGCTTCTTTAAATAGACCCCGCTATGGATCACAGAGTCACCGATTCACCATGGTAACGAGAGCGGCGTACTTTCTCCTGACGGAAGCGGAAATCCTCAAAGACGCTTACGAGGAAGCAAAAGAGCAGATTAAAAAGAAAGGCGACACCGCCACAGTCCTAAAATAAAGAGAGAAAGCGTGGCCGAGTATTGCAGAGGTGATCTGCAATACTTTGTGCACAAATACACACTCACTGCTTTGCTGAAAACATTATAATTCAAATTCAAATAGTTAATTAATATTATGTTTGTTGCTTGTTTAACAAATCAGGAACAGCAGTGTACAGTAATATCTATGAACTCTTTATTGTCTTATTAGCACATCACCATTCCTTGCTCGTAGCTTCAACAGCGTCTACACTTCCGGTTTCCCCTCAAGCGTGGGTAATGTAGTACACATCCACGTTAACCAACACAATTAACGTCTCCAAAAACATAGTTGCACTGATTGATTATGAATCTCTTTAGATTGTAGGTGAAATTGACTGCAGATGTGAGTGAAATTGTGTAAATGTAACACTATCAGACTGCATAACTCTTTTATGTTGTAGATGTATATTTGTGTTTATTTGGGATGTGTATTTTATATATAATATGTGGGAGACTGCAAATTAGCTAATAAATTATCTAATTGCAACATCATCTAAAATCATGCATCTACAATGACTGAAACGAATGATCACAAGTGATGAAATAACGACAGTGGGTGTAGTTAAATGTGATAACAATGTGTAGTGGGATTGACATATGAACATATGAATGATTCAAAGAAGTCAGAAAATATGTCAGATGCTGCTTTAATTTCAGTAGTCTTCAAACCCACTAACAGTCAGTGTTGCTGCAGAATTGTGTGTCCTCGCACAGTTGGAGTGCTGAAGATCCATCAGAGCTGTAGCAGGGTTCAAATATTAATATCGTTGTCATTCCTAATTGTTTTTATTGTCATATTAATATTAATTGTGATCTCTTCTGGGCGTCACCTGCTGGTATTGGTCCTGATGCAAGACTGTTTATTTGCGCTCCCGTGAGTAATATCATCAATCGCTTTTTGAAGTTGTTTTTTGTCCATCTGGTGAATTGAGAGTCAAATATTCAGTCTGAGTGAGTTCTGCGTTTGGTCCCTATCAACTACAGAGAGTAATAACTTGTAGTTAAGCAGCCGAAGGCTTCACTGTGTTTACTGGATGATTGCTGACGGTTTGTGCTTGCTGTTCGCCACTGAGAAGCTTGTGTACAGAGGCTTTCATAGAGAATTCTCTCTGAAAAGAGCAGCCTGCTGCATCTGCGAATGATACTTTGATAGGAATGAGACTGACCAAAAAAAAAAGTATAACCTTTAATGTGTCTTAATTGGATAATTGCGATAATAACTGCAGATGCATGATCATAGATCATATTGTAACCTACCCGACAACCTCCAGTTGTTGCAGTAATACTATTATGCAGAATATACCACACAGAATGGTGCCACGTAGAAACAGTCCTCACTGGGGATGATTCCCTTTTGTAAAGGCAGAATTTTAATACAGATTCAATCATATTCATGTAATAATATGTGTTTATCTACTTTATTATGTGCACACTGAAGTAAGATGTGACATTACATCTCTGGCAATGTGCAGTTGTAATTATCTGATTAAAAATACAGAAAATGGAATATGCTTCTGCAATGACTAATTACAAATGAATCTAATCACAGACTGTGAAGTCTTCATATTTGCACCTCACAGGCTTGGTTGGGTTAAAGAGAAATATTCTCTGATGGAGGGTTGCACGTGATTAAGTCTAAGTAAACGCTCTCATCCGCGTGTGTGCGCAGCGAGCAAACGTCTTTCTTTGTCACATCGCAGCTGGTAAAGAACCAGCAAGTATATATGTATAAGCCGACAGATGAAGACAGCCTGTGACATATATTACAATTCCTGCTTCTCTACAAACACTGCGTCCCGTATCTAATTGTGTCCTTGCTTTGTGGGCAGATTGTTGTCAGTCCGCCATTCTTTTCTTCTGATGTCTGTAATCTTTTTTCTTTTTTTTTCAAACTTTTTTTGTTTGTTGTTTTCACATTACCTTTCAGTCTTGGCGCTGAAACCTCTTTTTTTTAATGGACACAATTCAAATGAAACTGTTTAATCAATGACATTGAATTTATGAAAACAGAAATACTATTTTTGGCCCATGTTGAGATTTCATGTATTGTTACAAAAATATGAACGTGATCCAAATAAAATTCTATGTTCCACAGACAAAAATCTTGTATAGACAAACTTTGCTTTTTGAATCGCCTCTTAACCCATGAATCTAGAGGCGTATTGAATCAGATTTACATCCCTAATGCATATGTTTTGACGAATAATAGGCAGTATTCACCCATGAAACAGCATGATTTATTGTATAATATATTTTTGAAAAACTGAAGCCAAACCGTGAAGTGGCGAGAGACGACTGTGCATACAGTATAAATGATGAATGAAAGGGATAAATGAACATTTGAGGTTACTTTTACCTTCAATGAAGATTCACCAAGATCAACACTTATTTCTTGAATGTAATAGTTTCTCACATCAAGCCTCTTCTTTTCTTTTCATCATGGCTGTAAAATAACCCAAAATGGAGCCAAAGAAAGGCACACCCCACTACTTTAAAAGCACTTTGACAAAAGAATGAGGTTTTACAGTGTCGTACTTAGGGTGTAGGGTCTAATTTAGGGTGTTTAAGGAATTACTGGAAACTGTGCTATTTGCTGTCTGTCTGTCTATGAATTTACTGAACATTATTTTTCACATTCATGTCAAGATAAGATTGCCAGAACCACAATATTAAATCTTTGTTCAGTAGAAGGTATAATTGCTACCACTATCAGATGATGAGACTTGCCAGGCATAAAGACCAGAAACTGGAAGAACATGATTAGATGACAAATACAGTAGGGTAGTGGATGAGTGCACGTGTCTACCTTTCACGCATCTCGAGCGAGTTTGGTGCATCAACATCCATCCTGTGGAAATCTTCAGTGCTGGCCCGAACCCCCGGATAAAAGCAGGGGTTGCATCAGGAATGGTATCCAGAGCAACAAGGGAGCCACGGAAATCATGCGGGTGTGAAACGTGATTTGCTGTGCTACACACAAATCCAAGGAGTCTCTGTAATGCATCACACAGCATTATTGGTTTTCATTTATGTTATTTTTGAGTTTCATCATAAATTCCCAATCGTTGTCCATTTTGGTAACAACTTTATTCATATTGTTCATGTGCTTTACCACATTTGTGACTCCAACCAAATCATGTCATTTTCAGTTTATGAACAGAATCAGATTACAAGTGTGGACACAACCTTTATATCATGTTTGTTATCTTCCATTCCCTGCTTGAAGCTCACCAGCACAAGTACAGGGGAGGCAAGGGAGACAGTCATGACGTAAATAAAAAATAACAACCGATTAATATATTAACATATAATATTAATATTTGTCTATTGAACTGTATCGTAATTATATTTTCTGTATGATTCCAATTGTTGTTAATAGTTTAAAAATCACATATTTTGCACATTTCCTGATCAAGTGCAGGGCAAAAACCTAACATGAGGCTGCCACAAGCAAATTCTTGCTAATCGAACAATAAAATACAGAGAAACGTCATATGAGGAGGCGCTGCAGGACTTACCTCATCCCGAAAGGTTGGGCGTGCGTCAGCTGGTGGGTGCTTGTCACTGCCGTCCTTACATAGAGAAGAAAAGCTAGTGTTTTTTGACAGAAGCAGCACTAGTTGGAGAGCAGCAAGTCAGATGAAAGATTATTATGCTCTGCTGAAGGAATGAATGAACTTGACAGCCAGGATGGGTGATTACATACTCAAGCTCATCAGAAAGTGGTCTGACTTTTACAACAAAGTATCAAAACCTTTCCTGGAGAAGGATAGGATGCATGTACAGTACTTCATATACAAAAAAGGTAAGACCACACATGTTTTTCAGTTCATTAATAAAATATGTAAATGGCATTAAGAAGTGCATCCCTCATTTATCGTGGTTCATTGGTTCCAGACCCGACCGCGATATGTGAATTTCCGCAAAGTAGGATTCAATATTAATAAATGTAATATTTTCAGAGTTAGAGCATAGAAAACCCATTTATGACTTTAAAAATACATTTTAACCATTATTAGAGGCTTTTAGACATGAAATAACACCCCTATAGTCACCTTTACACTCCTATTATTCTTTGTTTACACCACATTGCTAAAGCGCAGGCTACAGAATCACTGCAGGAACACAAGACAGCCACAGCTTTATTTATTCTAAATTTAAGAAAGGGTTTCAAACAGAGTGGGGAAGAAGGACAAAGTAAGAAGCCAAAAACTTACCACTTCCTCACAGAACGGGAGGAGAAGTATTTTTCACTATTTCATGTCGGACAGGCCAAGAAAAGGACTACATGCAGTGTTAAGGTAATGTAACTAAATGCCATGTCAATGTTTTGTCATTACTGATGCCTAGTGACCAGAATACTACATATGATTTGTCTTTCAATATTTTGGACTAATAATAGTCCATTGTCAACCATGAAACAATGATCATTTATTAATTAATTCATTTTTGAAAAAACACGATAGAGTGAGGGAACGATGCTCGAACCACAATGTAGCGAGGGATAACTGTATTTGAAAACAAAAATTGAATAATGATCTGTTTATTAATGTTAAATGATTTACTTAATGAGCAACCTGTATTGCTTAATCAGCCATGAACAGGAGGTCACTGCAGGTCACTGCTCGGCAGTAAAAACCGCAGATCATAATGGGTTTTGGAGACATCAGAAATTTACAATGATTGTTCATCTGCTGGGACTGAGCCTCTTCTCAGAATGTAAGATACTTAACAAATTGTCGCAGCATGTCAGGCTTATTTGGATTTAAAATTTCAGCTCTACATTCCCAGGTTACGCAACTGATGGGATCATTTGATCAGTTTGGCATGGACTTTTGGGCTCTTAAGGAAAAATGCTGTTCATTCTGGTATTTCTTTCTGTTAATGGCACTATGCGGTTGAAGTAGCTGGTGGTCTAACTATGTCTCTAATTGCCCCGTATGGTTTACAGTTAAGGACATTCACAGTTGGAAGAGTTAGGTGTCAGATATCTAAAAAGCATCAGGTCTCAGGAAAGCATCTGGGAAGCCATCAGTTTCCAGGAAAAAGTTGTGATGTTTATAGAATTGCACTGGATTTGGTGTGATTGTAGGGGAAATGTATACTGGGAAAACATCTATCTATGTAACTATACCATTGACCATCAGATTAGGAAGAATCGGAAAAATCAGCTTTTGACCAAACTCCTTCAAACATAACTACTGAGGCCTGTTATCCCCTTTTAATAGCAATTAACACATTAAGGCAGCAATTTAGCTCAATCAGCTAGCTAAATTTAGTTCAATCAGCTAGCTAAATGTAGCTTTGTGCGAGCTCCATCAGCCCACTTTAACAAGCTATAAGTGCAAATGTAATGTAAATGGTAACTCACACGCAATGTTGTCCATACTGTATGTCAATGAATTTATATATAAAACAAAACAAACGGGTGGACTCACCACAGCAGCTTTTGGAGGAAGTTTTGTCTGAGGCTGTTATGTCAGAGGGAGTTTTGACAGGCTTTCGTCTGATGATCAATGGTATAATTCCATAGACTTGACACATACGTATATTCGCATGTATTGTCTAAAGTCTGTTGGTGTAATTCCACAAACATTACAACATTTTTCCTGACACCTGCTGATGTCTGATACTTGACGCTGCTTTGACAGATGTTTTCCTGATACGTGATGCTTTTCATCTGATATCTGACACCTGACTCTGACAACTGAGAATAGCCTAAAATGTACATTATACTGCTGCTACAGTGAATGCATTCTTCAGCAATATGCTATTGACTTCTATTTCAAACACAGTACGTGAGATATTATCATTATGACACTTTTAGATTCAGTGTAATCGCTCAGTGCATTGTCAGTGTAGTAGCTTCTCATGGAAAGGCGTTCTTGACACAAACACACACACTCACATAGCACAATCAGAGTTGCGCAACACTTAGATATGACTCATGGAAAAATATTGGGAGACACAATAGATGCAAAGCTTAACGCTCATTTCTACACAAACTTAACTTTTACTTTCCGGAGGGGTGCGGCAACTGCTATATCGACTATGTGTACTTTTATTCTGGTCTCCTGATTGGTCAATAAACCCCAGTGCTGTAACCAAATATATTGCTCTTATTTTTTTTATATCATTTGAAAATCTTTACAATTGTGTGACCATTGACTACTTCTCGAATAGCAATGCGGCCCCAACAACCGAGAAGAAAAGCTAAGGGAAAGAAACTGCTTTTTACAAGTCAAACTATGGCTTTCCAACACCTGAGTTTTTGTATGATTTGGTAATGGTAATGGTAATGGTTTAATTCATCTTGAACATGCACACAAATTACAATGGAGCACAACACATAACACAATTCACAATTCCGCAAAGCTTATTTAATCCTACCCCTCATCCGTTTCACATCAGTCACAATACATTTGTTCACTGTACAACCGACTTAATGGTGGTAATAAATTGATAATAGCTGATGAAATAGTTGACAGATACACGGTTTGATAATGAGTGAGTTTTCAAAGAACATTTCTGCGAAAACGTTGCCCCAGTTTTCATGCACTGTCTCGGTTATCATACAATATTGTGCATAACAAACCCTTTGCTGTGTACAGTGTCTGCGGTGTCAAACATCGATTTAATGTTTTTATGACGTGTGACTGCTGAATAATCCGGAAGCAGGCCAAAATTTAAAGCCAAATGCCATCGCAAAGTACGACGATGGCGTCCCCTTCCCTCATCCCTCATCCCTCTCCACTCCAGAGGGTTCATTTGTCCATTTCATTCATCATTTACATTTATTTTGCATTGTAAAACTATAAATATTGTCTATAAAATGTATTTTTTATATTTTATATTCATATTTTTTGATGCCCGGAACGGATTCATTGGATTCACATTATATCCTATGGGACAAATTGCTTCGTTTTTTTGTGCTTTTCCGTTTTTGGCTGATGTTTTGAAAATAATTAATAAAAAAAAAGTACAAATGTGTGTGAAGGAGTTATGGATATGAGATGGTTTGATTTGTTGCTCAAGTAACCCTCATACATCGTGTTAATCTACGCTGTCAGCCTTTCTAAACAACCAAAGGACACTAAAAATAGTTTTTTGACTCAATCTAAGCCTCTTACTTGAATTTTAAGTCTTCCCCTGTTTCATGTGCTTGGTGCCTGCTTTCTGTCTGTAGTTATCTGTTAATCTGTGCCCCAGCGTCTTCTTTCTTTTTTAAAATCTGTCTGAAACCTGGCTGAGAGGGAATGTTGTAAACACTCACTGTTTTTCTTCCCAGCAGAGAGTTAAGAACCTGAGAGCATCAGTGCAGGGTAACAATGCATTTTCTTTCACTCAGTGCAGCTCTTGTCTGCAGCACAACACTCATTATGTGGAAATCCTGCCCTTCTCCGACACACTGCTACCTGTTGTCCTCATTAACCTGTAGCCTGTCATGCTGCACACACAGTGTACACACCGCCCACCTGTACTGTATCATATCATTTTAAGTCCACTGGAGACAGTGAGCATGAGATTATGCTGTCCAGAGGATGAGACGTGTCCAACCCCGTGCTTGGAAAATAGATCAGGAAATTGCATGTGTGTGTGTGTGTGTGTGTGTAGAAATTTACAAAAAAATGTTGGTCCTCATACAACATGAAAACCAATATGAGTTAGGGTTTTGTGTGTGTGGGGGGGGGGGCACTTCTGTTTTTCTTGTGCCAAATTGAGCTTTGGACTATTTTGGGAAGTGAGGTCATTTCAGCCGGTCATTGTTGTACAATGATGAGTCAGCAGTGGAGGATTGGGATTTCGGATTAGGGGTTCGTTTTTCCCGGGCTGAGCGTTCAAGCCAAGTCTAAATTTAAAGAGAAGTCAATTTTAAGTTGACAGCCAACTCCACAAGCCCTAATGCTGCTGAGCGAGCCGGTCTTCTGGGTGAAAATTTAAAAAAAAAAGGCTAAACAGCTTAAACAAAGATGTTCATGCCCAATTCGCCAACATATGTACAGTATATGTCACACAGTGACCTTTTTATTCTGTTGATTAGTAGCTGAGCATCCAGAAGGCGCGGGTGTCACATGCCCATGCCCAAAGAGTGGTGAAAAACGAACGAGAAGGAGGAGGAAGAAAATTGGCTTGAAATTGCTTTTCCTGAGAAAGTGATAAGAAACGAATGAGACGTTATATTCTGTCAGCATTTAAGTAAACTGTGAGAATGTAGTGGATGGAATAGCTACCGGGCATAGTGTTTAATTAATTTGACAAGACATGAGAACGTATTAATTCCTCAGTAATACCTGCGCTCTGAAACATGCAAAATCTATCAATAATTATTATAGATATATTAAAAAGCACCCAAGATGGAACCTCGAACATCGCATACAATCTGGCCGCTCATATGTCGGAACAATTTGGATTGTCTATTTCTATATAAATTGGACTGATGCTTGGAAAGGCATAGGTTTTGAGCTGGAAGGATACAAAATGAACTAGAGGGGAATAACAACCCTTCTGAATCAAAATAAGCACGAGATAATAGTTGACTTCATAGATATGATGCATAGTTTGAGTCTACATCCTAAAATCACCAGACGAAGCAGAATAACAGATCACTGTGCCGCGCTAATTGATAATATCTTCACTAATGATTTTGATAACAACACAACTAGTTTAGTGGTCTGCTAATTGATGATATCAGCGGCCATCTACCAGTGTTTATAATTTACAATGAAAAAAGGCGGGAGACAAAAAGATATTTGAAAGACTGCGAACAGAGGAAAGTATGAACGCTTTTAAGAGAGATCTGGAAGGATGGGAATGTGTCTGTTGTACAAAAGACGTGGATGAAGCATATGAACACTTTCTAAATATTTATATGAAGCTCTATGATATGCACTGTCCATTGACAGAGTTGTCTAATAAGCACAAAGGGTCTGCAAAATACTTACTACAAAAAACGGAACAAGCAGAAAGTACAAAGTATAAAAACAAGTTAAATATTTTAAGAGTGTGTTAGAGAGAATATTATAGTAATCTATTAGACAAGAATAAAAACAACATTAGAGTAAATTGGTGAATCCTAAACAGTACCATCCAAATGCCACAAGTTTCTAAAATGACTGAAAAACTATTCAACAGATTAGATTATTTTTTAAAATAATAATGAATTAATCACCGACAGCCAGTATGGATACAGAACTCACATATGGAAACACTGTCGTCCCTCGCCTCTTTGCGACTTCACTCTGTCATGGATTTTCATGACAGAGTATAATATTGTAATATTTCATTAATATATCATGCTGATTTGTGGTGTAATATGGCCCCTAGCCCAGTGGTCGGCAACCTGGGGCTCCGGAGCCGCATGCGGCTCTTCAGCCCCCTTCTTGCGGCTCCCACCTAGAGGTCTGATTTTTTTTTTTTAAAAAACGAAACAGAGGAAACAGTTTGAAATATCTGACTCACCGCAAGTTCGTGAATGCATCTACACTGCGTTCTGACTGCTCATTGGATGAGCAAGCGAAGTGGGTGGAGGGACAGTGTGATAATGACATGAAAAAGAGTGTGCTACCCCCGCGGTAAGATATCCATAATCATTCATTTGTCCCAAAAAGAAAAATGTCGGAAGAAAATAGAGAGTTTCATTCTGAATGGATAGACTGTATTCCTTTGCCTTCACTGCCAATGGCACTGGCTTACCCACCCGTGTGCTTCATATGCAGTGACAGATTAGCAAACAACAGAAAATGTAACGATGAAAGATATTTTCAAAACAAGCACTCAGCTTTTTTCTGAAAAGTACCCATTAGCCATTTTGGAACTAGTACGGGAGGTTGAGCACAGCAAACATACTTTCAACAAGTGTATGAAGGCTCCAAAGTGAACTACAGCTGCTAGTGTTGTAGCTGACTCGCTGCACTGGAGAGCGTAAGGAGGAGGAAGCCGTTAACAGATGGACAATACATGAAAGAGTCGTTCATAAAAATATCACAGCATCTATTCTCCGAATTAAAAACAATACACAAGAACAGCTAAACCGGCATAGACCAGCATGGTCCACCAGCTAACCCAGCATCAAAACAGCATAGACCAGCATAATTTCCATGCTGGTCTAAGCTGTTTTTTTCAGCAGGGTACAACAGAGTGACGTTTGAAAAAGTTAGTACGTACCCCATGAACGTGATATCCTCTTCCCCGTGGAACAAAAACGAGCTCCGAACTAACCGCATTGCTTGTTTGTTTCAAAAACAACATGTCACTGTGGTAAAAAGTCACATTTGTAGTCCGAAGACCAGATGCTAGGCGGATAACTCTTGCTAGCTAGCTAGCTAGCTGCCGCCAGTGACAGCTAGGCAAAGCGTGTAAACAAAAATGCAAGAAAGTGACCAAACGCGCTGGCATCGATTGGGATATCTGTGTAAAGCTGTCAAACTGAAGCCAGTGAGGTTTTAAAGACTAGTTTTGATTCTCACGGAAATACGGGACAAAGTGGAACGCTGGTCGGCTCAATACGGGTGCTGGCAACCCTACAGTATGTGACACAGAAGACATGTCAGGTTTGCCGCTGCACGCCGACCGTTTTTTGTGATCGGCTTTCACAGCCATTTGTCAACATTTGCATGTTTTTTACGGGAATCGGCCCATACTGATTGGTGGCCGATCGATCGGGCATCCCTCGCTTTTATGTCCTTCACATGTTGTGTTTACAGTGTGAGTGACTTATGTGTTCATTGAGGTATGAGTTCTGACTCACTAAAATTCAACAACGCGTTTGTAACTTTTTTCTTCTTTTGTGACCCTTTTTTTGAAGCTGCTTGTTTGCTTGGAATGGATGCGGTAAACATTTGATGCTCATGCAACATCACTCATGACGGCTGAAATCAGAAGGTTTTTGCAACCTTTTTCCCTGAAAAGTGTGGTTGACTTCCAAATCGTTCAACCTCGGTAGCATTAGACTTTTCTAGAGTTTCCATTGTATTTAGTGAGTGTAGCAACACGCTAAACGTACGTCGGAATCAAGGAAAAGCCCATATGAATACTGTGTCGTGTTTGTCGGTTTATTGAGCAAATTGCAAAGATTTTATTTTTAAAGGACAACCCCCAGAACCTGAAGTGAACTGTAGAGTTGTTTTGTGTGAGAGCCCGCAGGAGCACCACACGCTTCTGGGTTAATGAATCATGATGGTGCCAGCAGCGGAGTTCGGATCCACTTGAGCTGGACGGTGTCTGCTCTGTAGCCTGCATTTTAATGGGGAGACTCACAGTTGGAAAACATTTGATTTTTTTTTTTTTTTTTTTTTTACCACATATGTGGAGCAAATTCTAAAAAAGAATGTATACCTGTCTCTGTTTTGTTTTAAGTTTGGCTAGAATATCTGGAGTGATTGGTGTTTCATGAGTCTTATGAACATCATTAGTTTTCACAGGAGAGCTCCAATTTTGTATTAATAACTTTGTGTTTCTGTTGTTAATAGAGCTCAGATCATTGATTTTCCCAAGGGCAAACACGTACAGCTCCTATACACTTTCAAGCAACTACTGCAGCCTCGCCTTACTTTGATTTAGATAGCCTTTGAAATGGAATCTTCCAGGTGCAGTGTCAGACTAAATGAAGATCACTTTGATTTTTTGCTGTTAGTTATTACTGATAATGCTTTAGCCTGTTGAAAGAGTGACCAGCATACAGATGACAGTTTTTTGTAGATTTCTTTCAGAAGATGCCTTTTGACCAACTAATCTTAATTCTTTGTAATCTACACTCAACTCTAAAAACTGCAATAACATTTACCCACCGGGCAGTACTGTATGTGCAACAGTAAAGAAGTAAAGCGGTGTAATTGACAGGTATGCACACTGCGAATGGCATTATAGTTGCATGAACAGTGACTGTGAAGTCAGCCAATGACTGCTATGGATCAATGGATGAATGCATGCGGACTGAGGCAACCTTTGTGCCTGTAGTGCTTTTGCAAGAAAACAGTTTTCTCAAAAAACAGCATGTTACCAGCAACCAGTCTACAACATGTGCTTTTAGATTGTTTGTTTTTTTGCATATTTTATGGTATGTTCAAGGCACAGTTTCCAACATTATTGCTGAAATGTATTTTCAATATGTCACAAAAGCATAAAATATGACATATTTTCACGTTAAGTATTGAGAAGAGAAGTTAACCACTGTATTATACAACTTAATACTCTGGGACGCCAGATGAGCTCCCTGGAGGTGTCATGGGCCTATCATCAAAACACCAATGAAGGAGGGTACCCACCTGTCGACCCTAAAGAAGTTTTAAACCCTTGATTCTTGATGCGGACCTCGGTAGAAAAACTTAAAATCATTGGGGTTATCTTGTAGAAATGGCTTGTAAAATAGTGAAATGTTTCCTGAATGAGGGGAAAAAAGATCACCATTTGAAAACAGAATAACACATTAGCCACATTTATTTTTCTGAGCAAAGACTGGGATCTCTGGTGATTTGGTAATGTGTACCCTACTGAGTGAATAAATGCATAATTTTAGATGGAAGCAAACGGATTCCAGATTTTAAAGATTGAGTCAATGATGCGCCCAATGTAATGATAAAATATATCATCAAATGCGAGGGTTGTCAATTTGTGGGGCACATCTGGCTCGCCAGAACATTCCATCCGGCCATGAGAATAAAATGACTGAATTCAGGATAGAGTCCTGGGCTATTAAAAATGTCAAAACAAAAATGTTGTTGTACGCTTGTATGGTTTTCTGAACAGTGTAATGACAATTAAGGTTATCTAAAAACAAACTTTTGTAAAATCATGGCCAGTGGTACTAAATCTATTGTGGATGGGTCATTTTACTGTGAAAACCACAGACATCAACTCCACATTAGCGCTGATTTCCTTTGACTTGACCCGTCTTTGGTATATTTCCCTTACGGCTTCATGTGTTTGTAATTGGTTTTGTCTTTTCTTAAAAGGAAACTGCACTTTTTGTGGGGAATGTTGCCATTCATCCACAATCCGCATGTGAAACATGGACACGCACGTCATTCTGTTTTCTTTGTGTTCTAGATAGCCGGCTCGTGCTGGCAGTTTTTCAGTAACGATGCAGGTAAAAGGGATGTACCTATAAAGCCCTCTAAAATAACATCCAAAAACCTCCAACAACGTTTTATGCACATGCTAACCATGTAGTAACAAGCGCATTCATGATAACATTTAATATATTATTTTGGTCTTTTGGGGGTTTGTTAGAGCTAACAATGCTTTGTTGTGATGCAGTCACTTGAAGCAGTGTCCTCCTCGCTAGATACACAAAGCCCTACCATCGCTGGTAACGTGTGCCACTCGATTTCTGTCGGCATGGCTTGGCAAGCTCCACATTTACACCACCAAGTCACCACCAAGTCATGCCAGTCCTGACCCTCTACGCCCCCATCTGCGCCGACGTTTCTTCCTCTCTTCTTGCCTGTTCGGCTTCAAAAACCTGGAGCTCATCCGCAGGCTCAAAAAGATAAGGTTCTGGATCTGCATTCGTCCCAAAGTAGTTGGCGGCTGCGGCGGCTCTCACAAGGTCTGCCATGATAAGTGGCTGCTATGGCCCAAGGGAACATAACATATTTAAAGAGGACATAGGAGGCGGGAAAATCAAGTCACCAAGTTTGTTACTGAATAAACAAAAAAAAAGGAAACAAAAAGTGACAAAAGAAAATGTCCTTAAAGGCCGGCCCAAACAAACAAAGGGATGGTGAGGTGAACAGGCCATCCCTGTACACAGAGGGCCGTTGTCCTGTCACCTTACTGCTACCCCTAAATGAAAATGACAACTAAAATCCTAAACAAAACCAAACCGAAAACAGGACAGCCGGTCACACCAGGACAACCACGAAACTAGAAGCTAATGGAAAAAAAACCCCAGGCTGCTGCTCAGCATCATGCCAGTCGCCAGCAAGAAGCAGCTGAGTTGGTCCAGGAGCATGACGTGGAGGTGGAGACAAGCAGAGCAGGGAGCAGAGCCCAGAGCAAAGCACGCATGCGCATTTACTGTATACGCGCCAATCAGCTACTTCCTGACAAAGAAGAAGGATAAAGCACACAAAAAAGTGTCCATCCCGAACAGTGGCACACTCTGTATGCTGTTGTGGTTGTTGACTGAAGCATTAGTTGCTATGCGCTCTGTGAAATCAATGCACCCAGGAAAGAATAATGAAAGAGAAGTAAAATACAGGACATATTACATGTTCAACAACATCATTACCATATTATGTTATCACGTAAGCACACGTCATATAACACATCATCAGTATGGTAAAGCTAACCTGTCTCACGACGTTCTAATCCCAAGCTCACGTTCCGTATTTGCCCAAATAGAGAACTACACTGTTACAGCATGTATAGAAACATTTTTTTTACAGTTTTTTATAGGCAAAATAGGTGAATCTGCATTGCCTGCATGATGTGGCTATAAAGTGGCTAGGGTCGTGGGTATGCTGGAGCCTATTCCAGCTGTCTCTGGGCAAGAGGCGGGCTACACCCTGTCTGGTTGCCAGCCAATGGCAGGGCACATATAGACAAACAACCATTCACACTCACATTCATACCTATGGACAATTTACAGTCTCCAGTTAACAAAGCATGCATATTTTCGGATTGCGGGAGGAAGCTGGAGTAGCAACAATGATGACAGCAACAATGTAAAAAAAAGAAAACACAAGGCTAACACAAAGTTTTGCCTTTAAATACAGATAGCATAATTTCCAGACTATAGAGTGCACTGGAATATAAGCCACACCCACTAAATTTAAAGAGAAAAAAAGATTTGTACATATATAGATTCCACCAATCTATAAGCCGCAGGTGTCTATATCATAACATAAGATATTTAGTACACAGAAAGATGTTACACAGAAAGATTTCAAAAAGAATTTTGATTAAATAAATGCTTTTTTCCAAACAGCGCCGAAAAGTGCGTGTAACATAGCTAGTTAAACAGTAACCTACAAGAAAAGTAGTTCATTGAGGTCTTCATCCTCCTCCTGGGAAATAAAACCACTAAAGTCATCTTCTTCAGTTTCAAAACTGAACAGCCTCATCATTCCTCCGTCGCTTTGTCAGTCTCTCTTTGTTTCGTTGTCGCGCTCTGTGTCACTTTCAACTTGAGGCAAATTAGCCCTTTAGCTTCATCAGCTCTTTATCACGAAGTAGTGCAGCCTTTCGAAACCCGTAGGTGAAAGTGGATTTTTTGACACACTGTAAAGAAACACACCCTGCAATCCTACCTTGACTCTGATGAGACAAAAGACAATTTTTTCACCAGAGTTCAACGGCTGCCGCGATTCAAGCAATCCAAACAGAAGCTGCAGTAATTGTACACTGGATGAAACTTACTTACGATTTTTTCAGATCAAAACACAATCAAAACATGACATAAGGATCACAGGAACTGCAGTTCTTTTAGCTATAAATTAGCCGCATCACTGTATAAGCCGCAGGGTTCTAAGCGTGACAAAAAAGTAGCGGCAAATTACGGTATATCATCTTTTTTTTAAGCCTCTGCTATGGCCCATGCATCCTTTTAACTTTCCCATATGTGGCCCTCGGTGGAAAAGGTTTGCACACCCCTGGGGTGTGTAACGTGTCAGTGAAAATATAATAAATGGGTTTTTAATCACAACTTGCTTTGATCTTATCATTTATATATAATATGTAGTGTAGGGCAACAGCGTTTTGGCATAAATGTAGACCTCCCTTTCAACATTCAAGATGGTACTCTTGTAAATATAAGTATATTTCAAGGACGTTTGCTGGCACGGAGTGCGTAAAGTCGCAGACATTTTTCAGAGTGGGTATCTCATTTCACGCTGTTTTTTTTTTTTTTTTTTTTGCCCCACAGCAGCAAGAGACTGGAGTGGAGGTAGCGGAGACCCTGAGTGCAGTTCAGGAGGGGCATATAACCATCATCGATTCCACTCATCTCAGTCCTCGGGAGTTGTAGAGTGGGGACATCACGGAGGTGTGTGCACGCAGAGAGTGTGTGCGCGTTGCAGTGTACATGCCTGAGTGTTTGCACCACAGGGTGCAGCTTCATTTGCACTGCACACAAAATAGAGTAGTAGATTCTTTGGAGGAAGTCAGAGTGAATATGATCAGAAGGATAAGGCAGAGCGCTGATTTTTTTCCGACTTTTTGCAAAGTAGGAGTGTGACGTTACAATAACATTGCCGGGAGTCCACTTCACACCTAATGACAAGAGCTTTATCTGCATATCGAAAACGAGAAAGCTCGGCTGGTGTGCTCATTATCCTCTTCTGTGTCAACGCATTACTGTGACATGCCTTTAAGCGCTGTATCTGTCCTAATAGAAACCATTTAGTAATTTCTCATTAGGATGAAGCCAAACATCTAATTCAAAAAAATACCAGCAGTGTGACACTCATCTGCATTCTAAATGTGCAATCCAAACGGGAATAGGGAATGAACACTGATGCAAGGCATGAGTCCCCTTGCTTCACTCGGCTAAATTAAAGAAACGCTTTGTGTGTACACACAATTACACCCCTGGACACAAACCACTCACACACACACACAGACATTAACACTAGCAGTTTGTCTGCACAATATAAAGGAAATCATCAAAAGACGCTCCCAGGATAGCACCCTCAGTACACATCTAATACAACACCTCCACCAAGGTAAATATACTTTGTATTTATTGTTAAAGATGGTTGTTTTTTGTTTTTGCAGTTTTGTCTTGGAGCAGATATGTGTGTGCCCTGTTTGAAAAAACTAGTTTGGAACATTTCATTTGGAACTATAACCAATTTCTCCTGAAAAGATGATACATCTTATGTGAATTGTTAGTTGAGACACGACATACAAGGACGAAAGGACAGGCGGAGACAGAAAGGCATATACTTGAATGAATGGAATACAAATTTATATTATGTATCATGCATCTTCAAATGTTGCTTCTGTGAATAGTCCATATTCAGACATGTAGTCACTTTGGGGCCCCAACGACACTGAATTGTCCCAGATTTTTAAGGTGACTATGTTTTGATGACCAAAACCAGGACACTTAATGAAATGATACCAAGTTTACACAAAGATGCCTTATAATTTCAATACAGTTACAGTATGCCTCCTCTGTATGGATAGTAAATTTTTATGACGAAATACCATCTGCAACAAATGCAGAGGGTACTCTGTATGTATTGTGCCTCAGATAAGGCATAGAGCATCATTAAAAAGTACATTTTGCAGAATAGGGGACCTTTAAGATTGAGGTGGAGTGGTTGCTGATGTACTCGGCAAGGATTTTGCAAGATTCAAGAAACTTTATTGTCAATTCAACACTTACAGTATGCACCAGACCCAAGAGCCACAGTGCAGAGGATAAGGAATAATGTCAGTGCAAAATACAGACGATGAGTCCAAGAGATACATTAGAAAACCCTACACCCACATGCAAATCTAACATTATAGAAGACATAGTGAATGACCCCCACCCACGACGTCGCCATACATCACCACGGCTTCGAGATGACTGATGCATACATCGTTAACATTCATGTCCCAGGTACCTATGTTCATTCGGGGGTTGATCCACCTAGTCCTATAATGATACGATTCAATTCTATACGTTTCTATGTCCACATTTGTTGATGTAGACATTCATCTTACATGATCAAATAAAGAAGCCAATTCTTACAGTATTTTCAAATGTGTAAAAGAGTACATCATATCCCCAAACATGCTGTAAGGCAGCGGCCCCCAACCAAACAAATAAATAAATGGAAATAATTGCATCGAATCTGATGTAAATGGATATCAAAATCAGAATCAGAAAATATGGGTCATCATTTTATTCAAAAAATCATATACAGTAATATAAATAGCAGTATAATAGTAGTATAAATCCCACAGTTTTGCATGTTTATGTTTGTTGCGAGCGGAGAACTGCACCACTTTGTTTGACGGTCCTTGAACGCACCAGCTAACTTTCTCGCACGCTGCACAGATAGACTACTATACTGTATTTTTCCATTTGTCTTTTTTTACATTTTCAACCAAATTCTGTCGCCTTGATGACCCGCCCTACTCTGCCTCGGATTGGCTCTGAGCTGGAGAAAGTAGCAGTTTAAAGTGATCACTCGAAAAGGATGGGGGGGGTTGCAGGGCAATCTATTCAATGCCTGCCCCCACAGTGTCAAAACTCAGCAAGGCCGAGCGCATAGAGGGTACAGGGAGTGACAGCGGTTATTCAGAGACCTCCAGCGTTGATTATAGTTTTTAAGCACACAGATTTTGGCACTGTATTGATGCCATAATTGATACTCAACCAAAAATCTACTTAGATTTCAGTGTGTCATTTCGATGCTAAATTAATACGTACTATTAATTAATAGTTACAACTGAAATGAGGCAAAAATTTGGTATAGTTCCGGCCAAGTCAACTGTTTTGACGGGCTTGACGTTAGTTTTCCACCTGCACAGACTGCAACAAGAGCTTAAAAGTGATACTGTGCCAGGGAGGTAACAACTCAAGTGTTACATCTGGCAACGCATGGCATTTTCTTTTAAAAGCCAAGAAATACTCGACTACTTTGATAGTCAGTGAGACCCCATGCCAAGCAAATCTGCTGTAGCCAGCGGGGGAAGACAGTCCCAGCCCAGCTAGTGCCGTGGACGTCAAAGATGATGATGATGATGATGACAGCAGCACATGCAGCAGCCTTTCTTACTTGGCTTAGTAATTGAATGTTAATGTGAAATTAAATCATGTAAGTAACTTAAATTTGCTCAATTAATACACGACTCTTGCATAAGATTAGTATCAACTTGTGTTATGTTGAAAATTTCTGCTGTTGTGAATTTTACTTTATATTGGTGAACGCATTACGTAGTTATCATTGTATTTAATTATCTGAAGTACTTAAAGTATTTACTATTCTATTCAACTTGCATGTCACAAAATTCCACTTAAATAGAAATCCTTTTTTGCACAAAATTTGCATGTTTTCCTTTTTTTAAGTCGTGGTCGGGCACTGTTTTAAAAGTATCGATACAGTAACTCCTCCTTTATTGCGGTTAATTAGTTCCAGTGATAAATGAATTTCCGCGAGGCACAATTCCTTGTTAACGACCTTCTAAATTCATTTTTTAACATTATTAGAGCCCTCTATACATGAAATAACACCCCTATAGTCCCATTTACACTCATATTACCAAATATAGCCATTTAAGACACAAATAAGACATAACATAGACTCACACATGTTCCTTGTCGTTCTTTTTTTTACTTCCTGTTCTGTACAGTACTTCCTGCTGTGCCTATTGTGTCATCAATGTAATGCAATGACAATTAGGGCATTATTGTGTTCATGTTATTGTGCTCCTGTGTGTTGCTGTAATGTTAGGGATTATTGTGCCTGTTGTGAGATAATTCAGACCTTTCTGGTGCTTGTGTGTCTCACCGAGCATTCTAGTAACATTACTGACACGTAGTGACCAGTGTAGAATACTACAACGTCTTTGAATGCATCTTCTGAATGCCTTACAGTATATTTGTATTTTTGTTTTTATGCTTGAACATGAATAATTTAGGCAAACAAAATACATAAACTGTTTTGACCAATAATAGGCAGTATTCAACCACAAAACTGTGATGATTTATTAAGATAATTTTGAAAAACTGTTAGTGAACCCTCAAAATTCAAAGCGCATAGCGATGAGGCATTACTGTATATGGATAATATGTAAAAGATACCCAATCCAAGCCTTGTGTGACAATTTGTATCTGTGGGAGGTTAGGGGAACACGGAGCACAGTGGATATGCTGTATGTTTACCCCATATTGTTAAAGTATTTTCGAACCTTACCTCTAAAGCGTCTTCTGACAAAAGCCATTGTACACAACAAAGACTGAAAGCGGCAAATGGATCTTACTGGTGAGAGGATACGCTGTAATTTCCAAGAAAGTAGATACAGAGCAAAAGCAATACGTGCAGAGCTGCAATTTGCATTACCAAGAACTGGACTGCTCTGTGAGTGAAAAAGACAGGAAGACAACCGATGTCGTCTACACTGAGGAAGCTACACTGAAGAAATTGTCGAAAGTACCTATTTCTTCACAGAAATTATACTGTCTCACACTTTTTACATTGCAAGAACTATAGTTAGGACAGATGGATAAAATTACAAAGAAAGTTAATAAGATAACTTCCTGTTATGCTAATTGTGCAAAGTAACTGTACAGTATGTATTTACTCTTTGATTTTACACTTAGTGGTCTTGTCGATCACAGGGAGAATGGAAGTGCATTTTGTCCATTAGTGACAACTTGAATTATAATGGAGTAATAATGCCGCAGCATGCAATTAGGTTTAAACAGTTTCCATTTAAAAGGGATTCCAAATGCTGCAAGTGTACCGTTAAAATCACTGCAGTCCTCTGCTTGTCACATGTGCACTCTGGTAATGCTATACCCGATATTCACTTTTATTATAGCATGAGAGCCCATACTGTATGTGTGTGTACAGTACCTCTACTGCTGTGATTTAAACCTGGAATGACTACTGAGCAGGTTTTTTTTTTTCCTTTTGAGTAACTTCATTCTAAACCCATTCACACCACGGATGCATTTGGCTTGTGATAAATGCATAACAGAGCAAAATAACATCATGCATTGCGGGTGGGAGTGAATGGGCCAAACAAGCTTCAATTTGCAGTGGGAGATGCATGTTGGAATCAAATTTGCATGACTAGGAAAACACCCAGAGCTGGATGACTCAGAGAGCTGGCAATGTCAGGGATGCACTGGCAACGCTGTCTGTGTGCACCGTGTTCTCACAAGAAACTGTACAAAAATTCTAGGAATATTATGTTGTTAGTTAGGCTATTATCCAGCAACCCGACTGTCTGGACGCACTTTTGCATGTCCAACTCCCCCATTAAATGGGACCTGTCCTACATTTGCAACTTCTGAGACTTACGTGTATGTTTAAAATGTTATACTGTTGTTATACAGGATGTAGACGTACCATATAATGAGGTTGGTGTGTTTTTAACTTGGTTAAACCCTGGTTTAATTTTTACACCATTCCGATACAAGAACTTCACCAGATTGTACCTGCTTTTTCTTGAAAATGGCAGCCAGAAAGTGTTTTTGGATGTAAGAATTGATTATCTAAACCGGAGTAAGGCAGCAAAGGAACTATTTTGTGTTTTCAGGGGAGCTGAAGACCTACTGTACCTTACAGTCACTGCTCCTTTGCTCTTGGCACTTCACGGACAGCTGCTTCATCAACAAAGTACAGTTCAACGCCAGCTTTTCCAGTTATGGCCAATAATCTTCCTTATTTTTTGCTGATGACCCTGACCAATAACAGAGTAAGCGTGGTCGGGGAAGTAGGCTGTGGAATCCGAGAGTTGCGGCCAAGAGGAGAAGAATGCAGGTTTACCCTGTACACAACCTTGAGATTTATGGAATATTTTATTGAAAGAAACAATATCATTTTAAAAAGCCAAATCCACATCTGAAATAAAATACCCATGAGGATGTGCACATTTTAAACTGCCGTCTTGCAAGATACATTGCACATGACCTCAGTTCCGCAAAAGACCAACTTTGATATATCTTTGACTTTGTATGGCTTTTATTCAAGACTTCAAAAGAAAGATCAGACCCACCAAGGTCTGTTAAGCGATTCAGATTTTAAAATATGACCAAATAATGTGTTTTTGTTCTTATAGAGTCTAGTTTACTTCAAGATGGCACACAGAACACACCACACACTTGAATATCCATTCATCCAATCAGTGTCTGATCTCTCAAACGAAAAGTCGTGACTTGACGTAGTACCCGGACGGACCTGTGAGAGGCAGCAATATGCTACAGGATATCCACCACGTGTCCACCGGGGGTAGTCATAATAGGGTTGTTGTTGTGGTTGCTGCCGGGCATGGCTGATGAACGACTGTCTTGCACAACAATAGGTCGTGACAAAACAGCTCTTTAGTGGCCACTCTTCCCTTGGAATAAGGCAATATTTGGAGGAAAGATGTGAGGACAGGTACAAACCTCCTCCTTTGTTTAGGAAAGGCAACTTGAGTTTGTTTGCTTGGTCTCTCCAATGTATGTGTTTGAACTCCTCACTATACTGCACTGCATAAGTTTGCTTCTCTGGATTTTGTCTATGGGGTGAACCAGCATTTGTCTGAGGGTGTTAGTGGGTTTGAAATGGGTTTCTCTGACAGCAGCCCTTCACCCAGTTCAGACACCCACAGTTAGAAAGAGCCACCCTGATGTGTGAAGGCTCTTTTGAAAACAGCAAATTAAGCAATGTTGTTTGTGCATTGCAGTGTAGTGTGGACTGCAATGACCCCTACATTGGAGAGACCAAGCACCCCTTATACAAATGCATGTCACAACATAGGAGATCAGTTTTTCCATGCCCAGAATCAGCAGTTAATTTCCATGTAAATAAAAAGGGGCACTCCTTTGAGCATAATGAGTCTGGATAGGGAGGACCACTGGTTTGAAAGAGGAGTGAAAGAAGCCATATAGGTCAAGCTAGAAAGGCTGTCAGAGGAGAAGGTTCTGGGGACATCTCTGGCCCAAAGATTGTCTCGTTCCACGTGAAAGGTGGTCACTAACGAGCTGTTTTGCCACCAGACAGACGAATTAGCTATTGTACTGCAGGATGGTCGTTCCCCAGCCACACTCGGCAACAATGACAAAAACAATCCACCAGACACCCACCAGGGACATAAATAAGGAGACTCCACACTTAAACATTTACAACTGAAGAAGCCATTTGGATTAAAGGTGAAAGGTGTCTTGAACAAACAGGAAGAGTCCAGCTGTCTCGATTCAACCTTTGCGGATGACTTACAAATCTGTCTTTACAGCTCTTAAGTCTTTGCACTTTCATGACTCCTTTTGGCTAAAGCTCCTAGCTGCAATGTTGTGAACACAGAGAATGACGCTGCTCTCTGACATAAACCTTGACTGAAATGTAATGAGTATTATTTGACAATAGATAATGCTTTTCTATGTGTTGTGTTGTATTATTTGCTGGACAGAGGGATGACTTGCTCGAGCCTTGTCAGAGCCAAGATGTTTTGCATAGTGGGCGTTTTGGGTTGGCGAAACACAAGCAAGCAGTGATATTTAAAACACACATAAAACACAAAAGGATGCATTCAGCATTTGGACCAAACCCTCTGACATGAAAAAAGAAACACTTTTTTTGCAGAACTTTAATCCCGTGTTTTCAAAGAATGCTAAACAGACATTCCTGTTAATTGAATGGATTTTTAAAATTCAGGATAACATTCATTAGGTGATTTATGGGATTGTGAGACCGCTTTGGAAATTATATGATGTATCTCAAGGGGTTTATCCTAATTTTCATTGTCAACAATTGGTAAATTCTCAGTGTTTGGTTTGATCTATTTAGCTTAAGGATATTTGGGCTTAATTCCACCATTAATTCCACCATTATCATGATCATGACATTAGCCTTAGAATTAATACTGACTGAAAACACACTTTACTACACCAGGGGTTGGCAGCTTCTGTCAAGGAAGTTGACACAATAAAACATAATGTTCTCGTCTCTTGTGTCTGTTTTGTTTCCAAGGCTACCCATCGCAATGTGCGAAACATAAAGCCGCATACAATGTAACCAAGGTCAATTGCAAGCGCTGTGTTCATTTGTGATGACAAAGAACATAATTCAGCAAGAGAGTAGTGATGGCTGTGCATTTTTTTTTAAACAAAATTAACAGCTACAAGTGGTGTGAAAAAGTGTTTCCCCCTTCCTGATTTATTTTTTTTGCATGTTTGTCACACTTAAATGTTTCAGATCATCAAACAAATGTAAATATTAGTGAATGACAACAAAAAATGCAGTTTCAAATGAAACGTCTTTATTATTAAGGGAGAAAAAAATCCAAACCTACATGGCCCCGTGTGATAGTTATTGCCCCCCTAAACCTAATAACTAGTTGGGCCACCCTTTGCAGCAACAACCTCAGTCAAGCATTTGCACTAATGTGCAATGAGTCTGTTACAGCGCTTTGGAGGAATTTTGGCCCACTCATCTTTGCAGAATTGTTGTAATTCAGCCACATTGGAGGGTTTTCCAGCATGAAGCACCTTTTTAAGGTCATGCCACAGCATCTCAATAGGATTCAGGTCAGGACTTTGACTAGGCCACTCCAAAGTCTTCATTTTGTTTTTCTTCAGCCATTCAGAGGTGGACTTGCTGGTGTGTTTTGGATCATTGTCCTGCTGCAGAACCCAAGTTGGTTTCAGCTTGAGGCCACAAACAGATGGCCGGACATTCTCCTTCAGGATTTTTTGGTAGACAGCAGAATTCCCGGTTCCATTTATGACAGCAAGTCTTCCAGGTCCTAAAGTAGCCCAACACCATCACACTACCACCACCATATTTTAATGTTGGTATGATGTTCTTTTTCTGAACTGCGGTGACTTTTACGCCAGATGTAATGGGACACACTTTGCAAAGAGTATTTTCCCAAATGTGTTGGCGATCATCACAATGTCTTCCTGCAAAATTGTTCAGTAAAGGTTTTCATCTTAAAACTCAGGCCGTTTTTGCTCAGTGTCTTTCTTATGGTGGAGTCATGAACACTGACATTAACTGAAGCAAGTGAGGCCTGCAGTTTTATGGATGTTGTTAGTGGGGTCATTTGTGACCTCTTGGATGAGTCTTTGCAGCGCTCTTGGGGTAATTTTGGTTGGCCAAACACTGCTGGGAAGGTTCGCCACTGTTCCATGTTTTTGCCATTTGTGGATAATGGCTCTCACTGTGGTTCGCTGGAGTCCCAAAGCTTTAGAAATGGCTTTACAACCTTTTCCAGACTGATTTTCAATTTTTTCTGCCTTAATAGTAAAAAGTTCAATTTAAAAACTGTATCTTGTGTTCAGTTGTGTTGTCACTGACTAATATTTAAATTTGTTTGATGATCTGAAACATTTAAGTGTGACAAACATGCAAAAAAAAAAAAACAAGTCAGGAAGCTATCAAACAGACAGAGGTGTGGACTTCAGTAATGTGACTTGGACTTGAGTCACAATTTGACATGTGACAATATCATTGTCAAGACTTGCAACTCCACTTGGACCTTGCACATCAATAATTCTGGACTTAACTGAGACTTTATTGTGATGACTTGAAATTTCTTGAGATTTTCAGTGAGTGTGTTAACCCTTCCCACAGAATCTGCCTCACTGAATGCATCGTCCAATCATGTTTAAGAACAAACATCGAGGGCGTAGCTTACATTTCTGTGCACTGACTAAACCCTAAACGAATCCTAAAAAATTGATTCATTGTTTTAGTCAAATTTAATAGCGTTACATTATTAAAGTGTTTTTTTATTTGGTAAAAATGAAACAGTGCTTACAACATCTAAGAACTCAAATTTGAGCCTTTGAGCCTTTCGATCTTGTCTTGGACTTGAGTGAAGATTTGAGATGAAAGACTTGAGACTTGCAAAACACGGACTTTCTCTCACTTCTGGTTCTCGAATCCTGTAAAAAACTTGTTGGAAATTTTTTAAAGTTAAGAAGTAACAGCTGGTTCAGTAACTTGATGCTTTGTGGTTTTATTTTGGTAGTTTTAGTGTTTGTTGTCTCTCCTCTCTGCCCCACCACTCCCTTCGCACGACCAATTCTCCTCCCTGATGAGTCTCACGTGTGTCGTATTGCCTTCACACCACCTTTATAACAATGCTGTCCTGTGGTTCAGTTCATACCTTAACAACAGTAAACAATGTCTTTCTATGAGAAGCTGTAAATCTGATGATGACTCAACAAAGAGGTATCCCTCAAGGCTTGGTGCTAGGACCATTAGTCTTCTCCAGCCACAAAAACAAATTTCCAACAGCAACACATCCGTTCGATACCTTTCTGCCACTACAAAACACGTGGAAAAATGACAAAATACAAGGACGATGTCACTGCACAGTCATTTTTAATAAATGCTAAAATTACCATTCTGAAGTGTGATAAAGTGTGATAGTTTCACATAGTTTTACATAGTGTTAGATTTTCATGGGAAGAACAGTGACATGAAGATAAAAAATACCCTGCAAAATGCAGGAGGGACTGTATAATAATGAAGTTTTTAAGAATAATAAGACAGACTCACTATCCCTCCCATCATTATTTCACAACTCTTTGCTTAAACTATCAAATTAGACTTTCCTCATGTCTAATCTGAGTTCCATGTGTCAAAAACCCGACTGATAAAAAAAAGCTCCATTTTGAAGCTCCATCTGACTGGAATAACTTACCTTCGTGGACTTATCTTTTGGTTTTATCTGTCTTCTTAACTTGAGATGAAATGGTCCTGTTACCTAGTAACGGAATGACTTCTGTATGTGCCCACTTCAACTATCAACTGTACTACTCCATTCCTGGCTGTTTGCTAGTACAGACGTCCGTCGGCACTTCAAATTTTGTGGCTTCACACTATCAAGGTTTTTCAAAATTAATTCATTATTGCTGTTTTGTCGTAGCTATGGCCTATTGTTAGTCCAAAATATGCATATTTAATTTAATATTATGTATTCTTTACCTAAACGGAGAATTTTCAAGCATAAAAATGGCTAATTGAACCAACATGCAAATATAAGACATTCAGAAGACGCGTTCAAAGATGTGCTATGTGGCATTTTACACTGGTCACTAGGTGTCAGTAATGTTACATTGATGACACAATCCAGAAAAAAAGCAACAAGGAACTCTCCCAATGCTACAGTGTAAGTCTGTTATGTCTAATATGTCTTATTTTCTGTCATTATGTTTACTATATTGGGCAATATGAGTGTAATGGTGGCTGTGGGGGTGTTAATACATGTTCAGATTGCTCTAATGTTAAATATCATAATTAGAAGGTCAACTATGAAATTATTTCCTTTGTAAAGAAGGAATCCTACTTTGTGGAAATTCACTTATCACGATCGGGTCTGGATTTAGATCCTGACAACACGCAGGATGGTCCAAAAGAGTGAGCTTATTCCTCTGGGAGAAGTCCTTTGTCAGGCGGGCATTGCTGTCCTGTTGAAAAAGGCCAGTCATTACCACACAGACGAGGGCCTTCAGTCATGAGGTATGCTCCCTGCGACATCTCCACATAAGCCGTCTGCCGTTTGACGCCCCTTTACAAGCTGAAGGTCCATTGTTCCATTGAATGAAAAAGCAACCCAGATCATGATGGTGCCCCTCCACTGTGCTGTGTGGAAAACATCTCAGGTGGGATCTCCTTGTCATGCCAGTAACGTTGGAAGCCATCCGGACATTTTTTCTCATCAGAGAATAAACCTTTCAATGTCCCATGTTTGGTGCTCTCCTGCAAATTCCAAACGGGCAATTTTGTGGCGTTGAAGGAAACCAGGCCTTAAAATACCTTTTCTGTTCTTTTCTGATGGTTATCGGACTGCATTTGTCACCAGTAACAACCTTCACTTGGGCTGAGGATCGTCCCGTGTCTTGACAGACATCTAATCGCATCCTTCGGCTCAGGACCTATGAAAGGACCGGTGAAATGTTTTTGGGTCTACCTCTTGACTTTTTTTGTTCCATAACCCTCAGGATCTTGGAAGAAATGACTGTATTACTGCGTCCAACCTCAGCAGCCACGGCGCGCTGCGAGAGGCCTCGCTTATGCAACTCAACAATCCAACTGCGTTGTCAGCTGTACCAGGAGTCGGATTAGGTGGAAGACAATGCACTTGTTCAACTTGTTCAGTGTCCTTGTTTTGTTGTCTTTGCCTTTGTCATCAAGATTTCATGACAGTGTGAATACCTGCTAGAAAATGACATGGAATCCACATTTTTGCAAAGATTTTGGCTTATAAAGGCTGTGGTATTAAAGTTTTGATCAGCTGATGGACAGCCAATTTCACTTTAATGCTTGTTTGCAATAAATGGCTTACTGAAAACATTTTTTGTCTCACTCTCATTTCTTCTTTTTGGATTTTGAAGCTCTACCTAGATCCTCATTAAGTTCCAACAGTGCAAAATGTAAATTTTTGCCGTTTTTCTTCAAATTTTGATCAGGTGCGTGTATCTATAAACTTTTGTGTTTTCTTTTACACCATATAATGAAGGAGGGAAGTTGACAGATATGGCTGCACTAGACTGGCCCCTTGTGTTGACTTAATCCTGAACGAATTGACTTTTTTTTTTTTTTTTAAACCTTCGCAACAGTTGTCATGCTTTTGACAGTTTGTGAAGCTAGCTGTAGTTTACTCTTCCACTGCTGACTGATTGGACTGGACCATAATGATGTGACAGACAGAAAGTTTTCCAATTACCTTTTTAAGTCACGGCCCTTTCCCAAGCTGTTTTTCTTCCCTTCCCTTAATGGAGCTGTGAAATCATTGACAAACGAGCAAATAAAACTACTTTTGTAAGCGATGTGTAAAATCTTTAACGTCTATGCTCGATTGTACAAGTGCACACATGCACACACTCTCCCTATCAAATTGAAGACCTGTATTGAATTAATTCATATTTCCAGGCTTAAAAAAAAAAAAAAAACTAATTAAATGAAGTGTTTTCTCTCAATGTTCACACATTCTGTGCTGTTTTTTTTTTTTTAATCAGATGCTGAAATAGCTTTGACAACCAGTTATCAAATAATACCTTACGTTACTCGGAGGTCAAGGCAGCGTCAAAGCCGACATTTTGGCTGCAAATCCAGTGGACTATGTCTACCCTGCTTGTGTTTGTGTGGAGGACAGCTGAGGCCATGTATTTCTTTAAGATAGGTCAAATGCAGAAGATTAGTTTCCCCTTGGAGGTTCAGGTGATGCTTTGATTTAGATATTGTAATTATTTTGCCTTTTGGAGCTCCCTGATTACTTACAAGATAAACCAGTGAAGTCATTCATGAATATCTTGAGCAGTTTGGGAAATGAAATGCATCGCTTTCTCACTAAATGTGAGATGAGAAAATCAATATCGCTCTCATGTATGAGTGGTTAGAATAAAATAATCATCACTCTGGATTAAAAACCATTATATTATACTGGGAGACAGAGTCTAATTAAATGTGAAAGTGAAAATTAAATCAATATGTTCCCATACCTAAATAGTAATAAAATTCAGTCCAAAAAATTAAGTTTGTAGGCTCTCGTTGCAGACTTTCCCCATCCTTTCAGTGAAAATGCTTTTAATGAAAAATGTTTAAGCCACAGGGTATTTCACAAATTTGTGGAATTATTTCTCAGGAATGTTTGTGTCAGGAGGTCTTATTGCAGTGCATGAGAAATGCCTTTACCGATATATGTAAGAAGAGCATATAAAGAAAGGAAATATACATGTATAGAAAGAATATACAGTGGAACCTTGGTGAGCGTAATGAATCTGTTCCAGAAGCCGAAACGTACTTTTAAACAAATCAATTTTTCCAATAAGAAATCATGTAAATCCAATTAGTCCGTCCCAGAAAGCCAAATATGTTAACACAAAACATGCGTTTATAATTTTACAAGCAGAAAACAAGTTGAAATACATATAAATTATGACTTAAAGGGATAGATGGACAGGTAAGGTTACTTTTACCTTAATTGAAGAGTGTTTGTTGACAAAGACACCACCTTCCTGTTTTGCTATGAGTTATTTCTTGAATTCAATAATGTTTCTCACCTCAGGTCTCTGTTTTTCTTTTGATCAGAGCTGCAAAATAATCAACAATGGTTAAAATAATAAATAACTAGGGGTCCTCAGATCAGGGTTTTGTGCTGCCAATTCCGATATCGATCATCCACGAGTGAGATCACCTGATACCAATCACATGGATTAACTAAATTTTTACATTTATTTATGATGAGTGCTATTGGCCAAGGGGGGAAAGTTACAACATTACCAAGGACCCCTGACAAAATATATGTAATTATTAAAAAATAAAATGGGCGGGGGGCTATATATATTGGCTATATGATATGAAAACAGGAACCATAAAATCATCTTCATTTTTGTCTGATGTAGCGCTTCATGACAGACATTCCAGATAGCGGTAGCTTGGCTCCAAACGAGAGAGCAGTTGGCAAAACCCGGTGTCTTCCACCGCTGAGAAAGGCTGGTCATCTAGTCTGATAAATTCCATTATTTTTCAAATTATTTGCTTTGCCTTCTGACTTCCACGCACATACGGGCGAGTGTTGCCCAGCGTTCACTATGCTAGCTGCCGTGTGACTGTTCGAAAACTCATCATACTCCATCAAGTGTTTAGTTCTTCAAATGCTGTATTAAATTAATGCTATTTAACGTGCTTTGTGAGATATTTTTTGTGGCTTGTGTTGCAGGATACAAACTTTACATCACTTTCACAAATGGCATGAGATGTGTTTTCTGCAGAAAACATTTCCTATTTTCAGAGAGAATTTTGTTGTTTTTTTTTACCAAAAATCTGTGAATTTGCAGGTGCGTAGTGTGATGGAAAGGAGGAAGGGGACACTTCCCAAGAGAGCAGGACACTACACCGCACACAGGGATCTCTACAGTACAGGTTGCAGGCTGCAATAGTACGAGCCACAGGTGATTGTTTTTTTGTGCCTGGCATAGAAAGGCATTAATCGGCATATGCCGAGCACATGCTTTCCCACGGAAATCGCCTGATACTGATCGGTGGCCAATCAATCGAAGTATCCCTATAAATAAATAATAAATAAAGTCGCAAGGAGAGGGTGTATAAAAAAGTTATCTAAAAAGTAACGGCCAGACAAGCAGTTTCCTCACCTCTCTGGATACTCTTAAGTCCAAAACATGCATGCCAAACGGTGCATAGGTGACAGTGATCTGTCCATGGTGAGCAACCCAGCATAGGATAAGCAGTGTAGACACTTACTTCCTGGATCATAAGGTTATTTTTCCGACACATACACAAACAGGAAACGTTCACATGTAACGTGGATTTTACCTCCGTTTGCTACTTCATTTCATGGGGGTATTAAGAATGGCAGCAGCCCTCATACATAAAAACATGTCCTCATCAGGTTTGCCGCAATGCTGGCTCGTCTGTTAACTTTCTTGACCCTGAGGTGAATTCTACCTTTGCTGTGTCTGCTCATGGGGCTACATGCACTGTATAAAGCTAATTTAGTGACTGCGCCGACTCTACTGTGAATATTAGTTTCAGTGCTGCTGCGATTTGTCATGGGGGTAGAGAGCCAAAACATAAGCTCAAAATGCTCTCATATGTCAAATCGGGTCCAGTGCCACTCAAGTTTTTTTCTTTGACCCACTTTCTCGAGTAGTTACGCCGTGTCTTTTGAATTATTAGACTGAAGCGTAATGGATGCAGCCATCACTCAGGAACTGACATTCAAGCAAGTCACATGCTCACATAAGCCTGTCTTTCATCCTTTGCTGGATGTTGCAATTTTATTATCTGATAGCAAACTGAAACATGGTTTGCAAATGGTTAAAAAAAAAGTGAGAATTTTTACAATTACTCTCTCTGACTGGCGTGCAGGTTCAAGCGAGGTGAAGGTTAGCCACTTAATTCACTGTGGAGTGTGTGTGGGTAGGAGGTGAGCAATGCCGAAGGAGCAGTGATGGATGGACGTGGACAAAAAACAAGGTCCCGTGTTGCGAATCCAACTTAACTGTGACAGCGTTCCGGCATGTTTTTGATGTGGATGTGGCGACAGGGAAAGACGCCCATAAATGACAGATGACTCTATGAAGTTGAAGGGCAAAACTGCCATTACTCATTGTGTTAATTTTGCATTCTGGCAATGAAATTTATCATACCAGTAGATAACCCGTGACGTGAGCTCAAAAGTAACATTTTAATCCGTTTTAAGACAGCCAAGAACATCTTACATTATCATTCATTAGTGATGAGTACTCTTAGTTATTCTAAAGTGTAATAGCTCAGTGCATTGTCAGTCTAATAACCTCTCATAAGGGCCTTCAGGACAAACACACATACAGTACACACACTCACCTAGCACAATCAGACTTTCGTAACACTAAAGGTAGGACTCATGGAAAATGACTGGGAGACATGCAAAAGCTGCATTGTTCTCACTTTCACACAGCTTTGGCTTTCGCCCTCTGGGCACACAGGCATAGGTTTCACTTTCTAGAAGGACGTGTCAACTGCTATACTTCCTGATTTTTGTCATACTTAAATGTTTCAGATCATCAAACTAAATGTAAATGTTAGTCAGTGACAACACAACTGATAACAAAATGCAGTTTTTAAATGAAACCTTTTGTTATTAAGGGAAAAAAAAACAATCCAAACCTACACAAGTGATTGCCCCCCCTTCCCGTTTAAACATAACTTAACTGTGGTTTGTCACACCTGACTTCAAATGGAAAATGTCATCAAGCCATTTCTAATACTTTGGCACTCCAGCGAACCACAGTGAGAGCCATTATCCAGAAACGGCAAAAACATGAAAAAGTGGTGAACCTTCCCTGGTAACAAACAAAATTAGCCCAAGAGCGCAGCGATGACTCATCCAAGAGGTCACAAAAGACCCCACAACAACATCCAAAGAACTGCAGGCCTCACTTGCCTCAGTGTTCATGAGTACAGCATAAGAAAGAGACTGGTTATGTGATGAGACACAAGTTATGCGATGATTGACTACTTCTCAGAAAAGCAAAGCGTTATAAACAAACAGTAAGAAAGGCTAAAGAGAAGAACTCCCTTTACAGTACTTATACACTACATATTTTAAACTGTGTGTAAGTGTGGGAGGCATATTTACGAATTAAACCTGGATTGTGAATTTAGTTTGAGCTTATTAGCGCCTGCCGCTAGTGAACAATGGCAATTGAAGTGAGAAGGGAAAGGTTCTGAAGTTGAATGTAACCTAATAATAGAAAAGGAGCTCAGTGTCATCCAAAACTGATAAAAATGGAATTAAAAACTAAATTAAAACAAAATAAAATACAATGTATAACGTCAACAGCTCAAATAGTGTCAAAGGTCAGAGCAAAGACATGGGTTTGAAGCAGACATTTAAAAACAGACAGGGAAGAGGCCTGTTTTATGTGCAATGGCAGATCATTGCACTGTTCAATCAGTGCCCTCTGAGCTTGCGTCATGTCAGTGTGTGGTTGAAGGATGAGCAAAACATTAGTATGTGCAAAATTAAAACACAATGATGCCTCGACTGGTGTAAAGGCAGTATGCAAGTAATTACGCAAACACTGAATGATGGATTGCACTTCTATATTTCCCTCCCGTTTGCTTAAATGGACAGTTAATCCTGTACACATTCTAATTAAAACCCCCGTTCTTCTTTTTACCCGAGTCACGTGTGTTCTAAACACGTCAGTGGCACACGGAACTTTCTGATTAACGGCACGCACGGGTGTTGTGCTTGGACTCACAAGCACCTGTTATGAAGTGTTGTATATCAAAGCAGGGATAAAGGCTGAACCTCAATGCAGTGAACGTGCCAGTGGGTGTGTGGCACCCTGCGGATCTCCGACCCTGATCGCGCCTGCCGAAAAAAGTGATTTTCCCGACGATAAAAAAAAAAAAAGATGTTGAAGACACACAGCTGAATGATTAAATGAAGTTGATTAAATTAGCTTTTATATTACATTTTGATTTAAATATTGATTTATAAGGTAGCAACTCTGCAAACAACCTGCTTATTTACATTTAATACAGAGCAGTGACTACCATTACTTCACAATTACGACTCTGCCAATGTTCAGTTGTAATCATAAGTGTAAGAAAAGTCTGTATTTATGTTTTTTTTGTTAGACTGTATTGCGATGAGCCTCAATTTCTATAGGCTGCAGGAATGGCCATGAATAGCCTTTATTGTTAAGCCACTAGAAAAGACAAAGAACTGGCTAACCCTGTGAAAAGCCAGTTAAAGGAGAACTGCAATTTTTTTTTTTTTTATTTTGCCCTTCATCCATTTTTTTGTGCGTTCATAAGAGAGAAAAACAGCTAGCAATACACGTAATGGGACGATACCTATTCCACCTTTACGCCCTCTAAAAAACCCCCATCATGACGGCAACAATGTTCCATTTACATAACGTGACCTGCATATGAACCAAGCTACATCGACATTGTTATTATAGGAGCTAACACCGAAGAACTACTTTACTGGCGTAGTGACACAGCACCTCACTGAGAGGTAATCGGCTCACTCCAAAACAATGTCACAGGACACCAATTTGTTCTGACTGGGAAACAAGAACAAGTATATGAAAAACTACGATTAGACAACCAAATTATGTGTAAAGTATCAGTCCACATTTCATGTTTTGTTTGTACACGGCTAGATGGTCCGTGTATATAGCTGTGATATCAAACACTATGCGTGTATCGCAATCAATATCATAGTGACTTACTCGACGGACAGTTGTCCATCTGGTCCAGCTGGTCCAGGGTGTTTTTTCCAGTTGATTTTGGGCAGGTGGAAAAAAGTCTCTACCACTGCAGGGTTTGTTAGTGCCGACAATTCTGCATTTGTTTTGATGCAGTCAGACAGTGTCCTCCTCGCCACATACACGATGCCTTTCCATCGACGGTAACACTGTATGCCACAGAGTGCAGCAGAAACTCTCAATTTCTGTCGGCATAGCTTGGCAAGTTCCACATTTACACCACCAGGTCATGCCGCTCCTGACTCTCTCGGCCCCAACAGCCAACGTTTCACTCTCTCTTCTTGCCGGCTGAGCTTCTAAAACCTGTAGCTCATCCTCCGTATATTCAGGCTCGAATAGATAAGCTTCTGGATCCTCATTTGTCAAAAAGTAGTTGGCGGCGGCAGTTCTCACAAAGTCTGCCATGATTAGTAGTAGCAAGCACAGACACGCGCTTTTTATGCTGTTGTTGTTGACAGAAGTAGCATTAGTCAATATGGGTGCTGTGAAATCAGTGTGCCTTCTTTAGGACGCACAGAAAAGGAAAAGACGGGTGTTCATGTTTCAGATAAGGATTGTAGATGATGGGCAAAATTTAAGAAAAAAATTCAGTTATGTCACTTCCTGTTGACGAGAAAGGACGTTCATGGCAAGAGCTCCACTTTTGCTACCGGATTTTTAAAACTATTTTCGTGCTCAAAAGACTGGAAGAAGAGATTGTTGACACCCCCAATTCAAACTCAGATCAGTGAGAGGTACGAATTCGTTGAAATAAACGAATGAAAAGCACCGACAGACGTTAGCAAGTTAAGCTAAATGGCTAAACACTGAAGCACAGGGCAGTTGCTTGGCAACAATAACATGCAAAAAAAACCATATGATTCACCCCCGGAAAGGGAACCATACAAATTTTCAGACAACCGGAAGCCTCCCAAGCCGCTAACCAAGCCACCAGAAGCCAGAGAAGCAAACCCATACAGCCATGGGACACCAACGAGCGCTCGTTGTGTAATGTCTTCAACGGATCAATGCAAATGCAATTCCAAGAGAACTGAATGCACACTTGCAGACATTGAAAAGCTCAAAGGAAGCCAGTGAGACCTAAGAACACAGTATGACAACCTCAAGGTGAGCTTCTCTCAAATCTGTCAACAGGTCAAAATACTTATGGTAGAAAAGAGAGCATTGCGGAATGATATCAAGGGACTACAAGATGATAACGCTGACTTGCCCGTCGCTCTTAAGAGAGATAAAGAAGCAAAGGAAAACATAGTTGAGCAAATGAAGAATACAGTTGATGAGATGGATCAGAACGCATGAATGAATGATGTGATCCTGACAAGGCTCCGAATGAAACCCAGGTAATATGCCAGGGAAGTTGAGAACAGAGGAGAACCAGATGAAATGGATGTTGCTTCAACAGAGCAACAAATTGCCAACTTTCTACAATCTAAGGGGGTGGATGTAGATAACGACACCATCGATAATTGCATCCCACTGTATTGCAGAAACAATGACACACCCGTCATCATTGTTAAGTTCACCAACGGGAAATTCAAAACCGCACTACTGAAACAATGAAAGAAGCTGAGGTAAAAGGTAAAAACTTCCACATAAATGAGTATATGAGAAACGCAACGCTGACATCGCCAAGAGAGCACACGACTTGAGGAAGCAGGGAAAGATTCAAGGTACTTGGTGCGCCAACTGCCAAATCTACATCAAGCTAAAGGGTGGACGAGGCCAGTGTGCTTGAGGTCAAAGACATCAAGACTTGGACAAATACAAAATATCGCATGACAACAAGGAAAATGAAGAAGGAACTGCTCATCAACCATTAGTACTTTTATTTGTTTTATTTACAGGGACATATTAATGTGCATATTAACACATTTCTGTCAGTATGCCAGAATTAGCCAAAAGACTATATTTCATCTGTAGTCCCTCATCTAATCCCATTTACTGTAAGTATATATAAAATCTAATAGTGGGAACACAATGAGCCAACAATCAACGACTTCATACCAAGACACAAACACACACATGACAGGATACCAACAACAACAGTACCAGTTAATCTGTAGTTACTGCTGGCAGTTCTGACTGTCGGTAAGCCATTTCTTTAACTAGATATTAAATCTATGTACGGTATGTGTTATGATTTCTAATGGCTATGAGTGTGAGGTTCCACTGAGTGGCAGCTCAGACGGAGAAAGCTGTTTGTCCAAATACACTTTTTCTAAATGGAATAATGCAATCTCCCTTCTCAGCGCCTCTAGTTCCGCTATGAACAGCTGTTCGGATGTTGACAAACTGTTGAAGAGGAGGAGATGATAAACCGTTAATGATTTTATAAATAAAACAGAGATTTGATCATTTAACCATGTTTTCCCAGCTGAGTAGTTTGTTTGTGTAATATCGGACAATGGTGAAAAATGTATGGTTTCTTGTCCAAAATGTTTATAGTGTGCTTGTGAAGTGACTGCAGGGGTTTGAGAGATGTAATACTAGCCTGTGACCAAAAGGGTAGAATGGTATGGAATTAGAAGGCCAGTTTTGAACTGGGTAAAAAACCAGGGTCAGCAACATACATTAGCAATGTACTTGGCAAAAACGCATTACCTGTAACGGATACTCGTCTGAAGCGAGTATCCCTAATGCACACACTCCAGTTTACAGTGAGAACAATTTATACTCAAATCAAATGTAAAACATTGTTGGATTTGGATTATTCAGTAAACATCATAAATATTGACACATTGACACATTTCTGCATCTGTCAGGGGGATCCACGCGCTATGATGACTCCCAAGGTGGCCGCAAAGTTTCCACTCTACTGCGGTTGTCATGAAGTCGGAAGGATACCTCCAGCAGAAATAATGTGTAATATCCAGCAATTTCACAGGTGGCCCTACGGAAACCTTACGCAATGTACGTAATGCCACAGGCGTACACTTCATATCTGCTCACGTATACTACTGTAAACATCAATAAATAGAAATACAGATACAATAACGCATATAAAACAAAACATAACCCGCGGTGTTGTTCTCTGTAAAGTATCTATCTATCTAACACTGACTACCAAAAATAAAAGTCTTCTTCTTGTTTACGGTGGGTCCCAACCAATATTTAGGTGCATACAGCCACCTGCTGTACCGGAATGTAGACGCGTTCTTCTTCTTTTTGTTGATGGCAGGTCACAAACCAACGTTTAGGTGCACACCGCCACGTACTGTACCGGAATGAACCCCGTCGTGACAATCTTCCATAACAGAACATACACGAAGAAATGAAATTGATGGCGTTTTAAAGTTAAAGGTAATGGATTTGGGGAAATGCCGCATAGAAGATGGATGGATGGCCATGGATTTGGCTCAAGACAAGGAAATATGGCTGCTTGGCGTAGGACCACTGCCAGTTGAAGGAGGACACAGCTCACCGAAAGAGAGAGAGAGAGCCGACAACGTGTGTGACGAAAAGGAACTGGGACACTGTTCAATTCTGACACGGAAGAGGGTAGGCTGTTATTGACAGCATGTTACATGCACTATTCAGCACTGTTTAACTAGCCGTGTACTGATCTGCACTGTTAATTAGCAGTGTTGCACCACTGTCTGGCACGCACAGTTTGAAAGCGTTTATTTGATTAAAAGTTTGAAAAATCTTTCTGTGTAATGTATTTCTGTGCACTAAATATCCCATTTTATGACGTGCACACCTGCGGCTTATAAACCGGTGCGGCTTGTATGAGAACTAATCTGTTTTTTCCTCTGAATTTAGTGGGTGCGTCTTATACACCAGAATTTACGGTACTTATTTCTGGTTTCTTTGGACTACTTGAAGTATTAAATTGTCTGTACTCAATCAACAATTAACTATGTTTCTATCATATTAAGTTTTCAGCTCCAATTGTTATATATTTATTATTATTTATTATGAGAGTTACATAATTGATCAGTACATCACAACCGTTAACTCCTCTTGTAACACACTGTGATACTGCCTTATCATGTTCTTATGGTATTTCAATTTGGTTTCTATTTCAAAATTTGTAAAAGGTACATGATGAACACCGGAAGTACACAAACAAATGTATCAGCAATTGATGTGAAACAGAAAGCGGGTAGGATTAAATAAGCTTTGCTTCTTCCTACTCGTATTTGGACATGTGGAACTATGATTTGTAACCTGTGATGTATTCCAATGTAACCTGTATGCATGTTCAAACTAAAATTAAATCATTGCCATTACCATTACCGGTTTTCCATTAACTCCTGGTGCAGCATAAAAGCTTTAAAACAAAAGTCAGCATAAACATCAAACTTAACTCAATCACCCAAATAGAGTACGCCCCCATGCACATTCAAAAAGTTTGAAATCTTTTGAGTTCAGCTCATGAAAAATGGGAGCAAAATCAAGTGTTGCATACTTTCACTATTGTGCCGTACTGCTAAAACTGCTTCCACACTTGCCAGCTAGTATCCCATTTGTAAAAAGAATGGGATGCAATACTCACTGAAAGCTTTAGCCTCTTTAACAGAATCCACGATGGACTGTGTCTCGAGGACATAATCTGCAGCTGTCACAGTGTCATTTGTGATTTGAAGATGAACACTTTCTGTTGCTAACACTCAGCAAAAGCTTGATTGAAAGAAGACATAAAGTGTGTGTGTGTGTGTGTGTGTAATGCAGATATGTCGTTTTCGCCCAGATTTGCAGCACAGCACAGCTGACATGGTCACAGTTGGGTGAAGACAGAGCGCTGTCATCCAGGCAAACATTTTTAATGAGACACAAACTAAGACGTGCTGGAGAAGTGACTGCCTGCCTGTCGATGCATGTATGTACGTTCTTTCAGCATCTGTGTGTGTCTGTGAATTTGTCAGAAAGAAGAGTTGAAGCTTCTGTGACCTGTACGTCATCGCTGTAGTCACCTCAAAAGTGAAAACTCAACACAAATCAGAAGGTAGTTATAAAATGTACATCCAGCCATGTCTGTGTTCCAGGTCACACGAAGCATCCACGGGAGACACCCTTGCTGACAATTTGACAAGTGTGACATTTGCAAATAAATCTCTGAGGGGCTGTGAGAAAACACATTTTCTTTGCTGACAGACACTGATGAAAGCCAAGAGGACACAGTTGATCCTCTCCCACTGTGTGTGTGTGTTGGTGTGTATTTCAGTCACTTTCCGTCTTGTCACTCTCGTCGTGTTTGATGCTCAACTTCCGGCTGGTGGACTGATTTGTGTCCACTCTTGTCATCAAGGATGCTTATGTGTCTGCGTGTCTGCCCAGTTTCACCTGATGGCACCTCTCTCGATTACACGACATGTTCCTCCACAACCTATTTGTGTTCCACCATTCTTATCTGGCCAAGATAACACTTTTTGAACATGTTTTGTTGTGCTGTAACTCTGAGATACAATTAGTTCCACTGACAAGAAGTTAATGGCTTTTTTATTTCTTGCAAGATGGCGATGTACCTACCACAGAGCCATGTGTGTTGTGTTTTCAGTTAAACTATTGTCTTTATCCACACTCTCAAGGTTGTAATTTAACAGAAAACTCTTATTTGCTTGAAAAATAGTTTCATTTTTCACAATTTTTAATGAATCACCACCTTACCGTGGTGGAGGGGTTTGTGTGCCCGAGTGATCCTAGGAGCTATGTTGTCTGGGTCTATATGCCCTTGGTAGGGTCTCCTAAGGCAAACAGGTACTGGGTGACGGGCCAGACCAAGAGTGATTCAGAAGACCCGTATGAACAAACACACGAGGAGAGACCGCACCTCGCCCGGAAGTGGGATACTGGGGCCTCACCCTGGAGCTAGGCCTGGGGGAGGGGCTCGCAGGCGACCGTGGGAACGGCCGGGCTCAGCCCGAAGAAGCCACACGGGATCTCCCCCCCGTAGACCCACCACCTGCGGGGGCAAGCATAAAGGTCCGGTGCATTGCGTTTTGGGTGGCGGTCAAGGGCGGGCACCTAGGCGACCTGGTCTTCGGCGGCCAAATCTGGTTCTTGGGACATGGAACGTCACTTCTCTGGCAGGAAAGGAGCCCGAACTTGTGAGAGAGGTTGAGACATTCCGACTAGATATAGTCGGACTCACCTCAACCCACAGTTTGGGTTCTGGATCCAAACTCCTCGAGAGGGGCTGGACCTTGTTCTACTCTGGAGTTGCTGCAGGGGACAGGCGGCGAGCTGGTGTGGGCTTATTAATAGCCCCCCGGCTCGGTGCCTCTGTGTTGGAGTCATCCCCGGTGAACGAAAGGGTCATTTCCCTACGCCTTTGGGTTGGGGAAAGGGTCCTGACTGTCGTTTGTGCGTATGCGCCAAACGGCAGTTCAGAGTACCCAGCCTTCCTGGAGTCCATCAGAGGGGTGCTGGAGAGCACCCCAACTGGTGACTCTGTCGTTTTACTGGAAGACTTCAACACCCATGCGGGCAATGACAGTGTGAACTGGAGGGGCGTGATTGGGAGGAACGGCCTCCCTGATCTGAACCCGTGCGGTGTGATGTTGTTAGACTTCTGTGCGAACCACAGTTTGTCCATCACAAACACCATGTTCCAACATAAGGATGTCCATAAGTGCACATGGCACCAGGACACCCTAGGCCGCAGGTCTATGATCGACTTTGTAGTCGTATCATCAGACCTGCGTCCGCATGTTTTGGACACACGGGTAAAGAGAGGGGCTGAGCTGTCAACTGATCACCACCTGGTGATGAGTTGGATTAGATGGCGGGGGAGGATGCCGGACAGACCCGGGAGACCCAAACGTGTAGTGAGGGTGTGCTGGGAACGTTTGGCAGAGTCTCCTGTTCGTCGAGTCTTCAGCTCTCACCTCCGGCAGAGCTTCTCCTGCATCCCGGGAGAGGACGAGGATATCGAGTCCGAATGGGCTCTATTCCGTCCCTCCATTGCTGAGGCAGCCGATCAGAGCTGCGGCCGCAAGGTTGTCGGTGCCAGTCGTGGCAGCAAGCCCCGAACCCGATGGTGGACACCAGAGGTCAGGGCTGCCGTCAAGCTGAAGAAGGAGTCCTATCGAGCATGGATGGCTTGTGCGACTCCTGAAGCAGCTGGCAGGTACCGGCAGGCCAAGCGGCACGCGGCTTCGGAGGTGGTCGAGGCAAAAACTTGGGTGTGGGAGGAGTTCGGTGAGGCCATGGAACACGACTTTCGGTCGGCCTCGAAGAGGTTATGGCAAACCGTCCGGCGCCTCAGAAAGGGGAAGCAGTGTGCTTTGTGGACCTGGAAAAGGCATTCGACCGTGTCCCTCGCAGTGTCCTGTGGGGGGTGCTCCGGGAGTATGGGATTGGCGGCGTGCTACTACGTGCCATTCAGTACAACCGGAGCAGGAGCCAGAGCGGGCTGCCCTTTGTCACCGATTCTGTTTCTAATTTTCATGGACAGAATTTCTAGGCGCAGCCAAGGTGTCAAGGGAGTCCAGTTCGGGGGCACTAGGATCTCTTCTCTGCTATTTGCAGATGATGTGGTCCTGATGGCCTCATCGGGCTGTGACCTGCAGCGTTTACTGGGACGGTTTGCATCTGAGTGTGAAGCTTCTGGGATGAGACTCAACACCTTCAAATCCGAGGCCATGGTTTTCAGTCGGAAAAGGGTGGATTGCTCCCTCTGGGTTGGGAATGAGGTCCTGCCCCAAGTGGAGGAGTTCAAGTATCTCGGGGTCTTGTTCACGAGTGAGGGAAGGTTGGAGCGTGAGGTCGATAGGCGGATCGGTGCAGCGTCAGTAATGCGGTCGTGGTGAAGAGAGAGCTGAGCCGGAAGGCAAAGCTCTCAATTTACCGTTCAATCTATGTTCACACCCTCACCTATGGTCATGAGCTTTGGGTCATGACCGAAAGAACGAGATCACGGATACAAGCGGCTGAAATTTTGAAATTTTTTTTTCTTCATAGGGTAGCGGGACTCACCCTAAGAGACAGGGTGAGGAGCTCGGTTATCCAGGAGGAGCTCAGAGTAGAGCCGCTGCTCCTTCACATTGAGAGGAGCCAGCTGAGGTGGCTCGGACATCTAGTCCGGATGCCTCCCGGACGCCTCCCTGGTGAGGTGTTTCGGGCATGCCCAGCCGGGAGAAGGCCCCGGGGAAGACCTAGGACACGCTGGAGGGATTATGTCTCACAGCTGGCCTGGGAATGCCTTGGTGTCCTCCCGGTGGAGCTGGAGGAGGTGGTCGGGGACCGGAAAGTCTGGGCTTCCCTACTAAGACTGCTGCCCCCATGACCCGGACCCGGATAAGCGGAGGAAAATGGAATGGAATGGAATGGAAAACAATTTTGAGAATATTGTATCAATACGTGTTACATACATAAAAACAATAACAAACAAGACTTCATCCGTCCATGCACTTGCTTATCCAGTTTCAGGTCATGGAGGCAGCAGTCTCAGTAGAGACCTCTTCCAGTTCCACCAGGGGACACCGAGGCGTTCCCAGGCCAGCTCAAGACATAATCTCTCCAGCGTGTCCGACTGTAGGTACCCCGGGGCCTCCTCTCGGCTGGGCATGCCCAAAACACCTTATTAGGGAGGCGTCCAGGAAGGATCCAGACATGATGCCCAAGCCACCGCAAATGACTCTCTATGTGAAGGAGCAGCGGCTCTACTCTGAGCTCCTCCCGGATGACCGAGCTCCCTATCTCTTAGGGTGAGTCCAGCCAAACTAATTTCGGCTGCTTGTATCTGCGATCTTGCTCTGTCATTCACTACCCAACGCTCATGACTATACATGAGGCTAGGAACGTAGATTGATCGGTAAATCAATAGCTTTGCCTTTGTCATGACGGTTCAGAACAGCGATGGCATTACTGCAAATGTTGCGCCGATTCACCTGTTGATGTCACGCTCCAGTGTTTCCTCAGTTGTGAACAAGATCCTGAGGTACTTGAACTCCTCCACATGGGACAAGACGTCACTCCCAACTGGAAGGCTCCCCACACTGGACCCACTCAAAGCCTTGGCTGCACCTGGGAATTCTGTCTATACAAATAATGAACAGAGCGGGCGACAGAGGGCAGTCTTGGCGGAGGCCAACATTCACCGTGAACGAGGATCCTGCTCTTGATGTACAAGGATCGAATGGTTCCCAGAGTACCCCTCACAGGATAAAGCAAGGGACAGTTGAGTGCAAAGGCATTTTTAAAGACTTTTGTTGAAAAATACATTCACTTTGTGCATATTGTTTACCCTTCTCTGGCATAGATCTTTGAAAATAGTTTAACTGCTCAGTACGACAGCATAGATAATATGATCCTGTATGTGAATCACATACACAAACTGAAGCACAACATTTGAGAGACAGGCTGATGTGAGATTGAAAGTGAGATTGAAAACAAACTAACAAAGGTCTACACTTTCCATTGGAATTAATGAGAATTAGTTTTTTTAAATGACTGACTGTTTAATTTGTGGAAAAGACTTTAATGAAGTTCAAGCTCTCAGCCACAAAAAAGATTAATGCTGACGAGAAAAAACAATCTCCCTTATTCAATAAAACCTCCACCGTTTTTACTTTAGGTCATGGACATTTTAGTTTTTCGTTCTAAATTATCTTTCATTCTCATCAAAGACATTTCCAAACTTAAAAATAATTTCCCAAATGTTGCAGCCCTATCAGCTAAACGCAGTGAACCAGGCTGAGCTGATGCAGAGTAGTTTAAAGTATCAATATTAAGGTGACCATACTATACGCAAATGTTACTTGAAGTTTACTCAGAGATGCCTTATGCTTTCAATACATTTAAAGTATACCTCCTATGTATGTTATACAATAATCTTTTGTATCTCACAGTTATTTGGTTCCAGACCTGATAAGTGAATTCAAAGTAGGATTCCTTAATTATAATGGAATATTTTCATAGTTAGAGTACAGAAAACCTGTTTACGACCTTGTAAATACGTTTTTTAACAATATTAGAGACCTCTAGACATGAAATAAAACCCCAATAGCCACCTTTACACTCGTAATACAGAATAAAGTAGGCAAAATAAGAGTAAATAAGCCATGTAAGACATAAATAAGAGTCATGCTCGTGTGCGTTCCTATAAATGTGTTTCCTAGGAGACCTGAAAGAGAGGTGGACAGGAAGTGACATCAGGGGTTCAGAGTTGAGTTTCAGCTTTGCATGGGTAACAGCCGCAAAAGTAGCCCATGTTTTCATTAGGGATCATTGTTGTGAGATAATTCAAACCTGAAATAAATACCTGTTGCTCTGGCAATCAAGTCCAATCCTTGTTTGTCTCATTGAACCTTACAGTAATATTATTGACACCTAGTGACCAGTGTAGAATACTACATTTCATTGTTTTTGAATACATCTTTTATATGCTTTATATTTGTATTTCTGTCCATTCTGCCATTTTTATGCTTGAAAATATTTAATTTAGGCAAAAAATACGTAACATTTCCTTAAACATGCATATTTTTTTTTTACTAATAACTGCCCTTATTCAACCACAACACAGCATGATTGGTCCTATCTAGTCAGACTAGTGTTTGTCCCACCTAGTCATCGAGCATGAGCTGATGCAGTCTGCTCGGATGAGAGGTGAAACAACTTCTAAAGACAACCTGAACAGTCCACTATCGATACCATGCCCCGGGGATTCCAAAAAGTTTCCTGTTAAGTTTTGGAATGTAACCAATACAGTGGAACCTTGGTTATCATCGTTAGTGTGTTCCAGAAGGTCCGACTCTAACCGAAACTGACATTAACCGAATCAGTTTTTCCCATAAGAAGTCATGTAAATCCAATGAAATCAAATTTGTTAACACACAACATGTCTTTATAGTTTTACAGTTCTAGTTTTACATGCAGAAAATTATTCAAAATGCATATAAATACATATGAATGATGAATGAAAGGGACAAATGAGCATTTAAGGTTACTTTTACCTTCACTGAAGACATGATTGTTGATGTGACTGCCCCCATAGACACATTGTGGTACGGAGATCAACCACCACCACTTTCCTGTTTTGACATGAGTTGTTTCTTGAATTCAGTAGTGTCTCTCCCGTCAATACTGTAACGCAAAACTTTCACCAAAGAAAGCTGCAAGTGCTAGCATGTTGACAAAGAAGGTGAGAAACACTATTGAATTCAAGAAATAACTCATGACAAAACAGGAAGATGGTGACCATGTGGTGTTTCGCCGCCACATTGTGTCTTTGGGAACAGTAGTCTTCAGTGAAGGTCATTCGCTGTATCCTGTATATGCATTTACAATTGTTTTATGCATGTAAAACTATAATTATAAAACTATAAAAATGTGTTTTGTGTTAACCGCTGAGAGTCAACTGTCGATGGCATGATAGATGTAACTTTATGCCGTTGTTGCCATTTTGTTCGCTAGCTAATAGGATGCTAACAAGGAGGGACGTTTTCTGATAAAAAAAAATATTAAGAATACTGATGGACTCACACAGTGTATTAATAACACGGCATATTGTACGCTAACCGGAGAACGCACGCAAACTGAAGCAAAACTGGCGTAAATGTTCAATGTTAACCAAAAAAAACACGCTAAACGAGATTCCACTGTATTTTCGGGAAAAATGTGCTCTCTAAAGATGAAAGAACTCAGGAATTTGAATCGCCCTTGTGCATGACATCCCCATTTTACGAAACTTGAACTCGGCAAGCGTCCGAGGATCAAGGATTAAATATCTTTTGCTTTTTTTGGGGCATTTTGCAGCTCTTTGGTAACACTAATTGAAAAAGTCACCCACACGGCCAACTCTCAGGAATTACGTCACATGCAGCGAAGTGCCTAATGCCGGTCCATTTAATGGCCCAGTGAAAAACCAGGACATCACTTTCTGGCTTGACTTAGATAACTTCTGACCTTGTCTTTGTCTGTCTACAAATGCAGTAAAAAAGTTCTTAACTTCAATTTTAAAGAACAACTTTGTAATTCGTCTAATAGCTGCTCATATGTGAAGCATTTTGGTACCTGAGTTTAGTGTAATAATGACAGCAGCGGGAAATATTTGAAACACCTCATCAGCAATGCATTAAATTCATGAGCTGAAAAATGACTGCCGTTATTACGAGCCTTGTGATATTTCATTTTACACGTCCAACTTAAGTAGTCCCCAAACATAAGATTGGGTTCATTGCTTATTTGTTCTCTATTTAGACAGGCTCTGGCAATCTGTCACCGCAGACAGACAGTGTCCTCTCATCTTCCTCACAGCAGGAACCATGGAGAAAGCAGCGGTCATGTGGCCTCGCCCCCGTGTCTGCTGCCATCTGGAGATGCTGTCATATAGAGACTGATGTCTGGGATTAGAGATAGATCACTGGTGCACAAAACCACATTTAGATGTGTTTTTTTGTTTTATTCCTGACGGTCATGCTCTTCCCAACGGAGGAAAAGCCTTTTGTTGACCCTGCGTTACAAAAAAGCTCCATAATTGTGATGAAATTGTTTGCCAGGAGCACAGAAATAAATCCAACGGGACATCAGTTGGGGTACTGATAAGGGGGGCAAGCCTAAACAATCATTCAACATTTTAAAACAAGCATTCACATCCCCCAAAGGATTTTTTGTTGTTGTTCTTCTAATTGTTATTGTCGTCGTTCCCATTTCTCTACAGATTATGGTAAATCAAGTGCGGAATGTCCTAAATATTTCAGTCTTTCTCTAAGGCCAAGCCATATCAGGACGCCACCCACCCATCCATTTTCTGTTCAGGGTGGCTGGGAGGCCTATCTCAGCTGACTTTGGGCAAAAGGTGGGGTACATCCTCGCTGAGTCACCAGCCAATCAGGGGGAAACATATTCACAAAATATAACATACTGAACCATCCATCCATCCATGCATTTTCTATACCGCTTCTTCCTCATTAAGGCCGCAGGGGCATGCTGGAGCCTATCCCAGCTGACTTCGGGCGACAGGCGGGGTACACCCTGGACTGGTCAATACTGAACCAAATATAAGAATATTTAAAACATAAAAAGGACAACAAAATATATATTTTCAAGATGAGGGAAACCGCACAGTGGCCTCGTGGTTAGCATGTTGGCCACACAGTCAGGGGATCTGGAAGCTTTGGTTCGTATCTCTGTTATCTCTGGTCTCCAGCTACTGCGGCTTCTTCCCGTATTCCAAAAATATGCAGTTTAGGTAAGTGGTTGTTTGTCCATACGCGCCTGGAGATTGGCTGGCAACCATTCCGGGGTGTACCCTGCCTCTCACCCAAAGTCAGCTGGGATAGGCTCCCTAATGAGGACCAGCGGCATAGAAAATGAATGAATGAAATTGAGTGAAATCATATTTAATTAATCATATTTCTAGCAGCTCGACAGTTGGTTGATGACTCTGCTTCATTGATCACAATTATCCTAAAATTAGCATCAATGTATGCACATTCGTGCAGTGACTGGGGCACACACGACATGCTCGTTCGTGTGTGTCGCAGTGGAATGGGGAGCTTAGTGGCAGGGGGACAGATGTGTGCAGGACAGGAAGTGACGTTGGGGTTCAGAGTTGAGTTTTAGCTTGTTATGGCCGCAACAGTAGTCCATGTTATTATTATGATTATTATTTTATTATTATTGTGCCTGTTGTGAGGTCATTTAAACCTGCAATAAATGCCTGTTATTCCGGAGATGAAGTCTCACGCGACTTCGCTTACGCGAACAAGGAATTTGACTTTGGTTAATTTAATCAAAATAAAATAGCTTGAATATTTGATCCCAGCCAGCGCCTCTCAAAGTTCATGTCATATACGTAATAATACAGTATATGTAAGTATCATAATATATATATGTAATAGCAACTGAGCTTCACTATAAATATAGCAATACTGTACATCGGGCTTATCGATTACTTACATTTACCCGAAGAATTGTAAGATAATCCACTTGATTTTACGAAAAAGAGTCACAGTAGACTAACTAAATATAAACACACCCTCCTCTTTTATCCAGGCTTACTGAAGATTAAGAAATATTTGCGTTTTAGATCTCGCTATGTAAAACAGGGCGAGCTCCACCCCCGCGGCATCGCGGTTCGGAAGATGACTGCATGCTGCCGGCTTGTGACAGCCTTTGGACGGGGCGGAGCTGTCAAAAGCACGCGCTGTTGCTCAGTGAGAACACAAAGTGCAGAACAATCCATGTTTTGACTTTTGAGTCCCCAAAATACCAAAAAACTCCCCAAAGACGCCAGAAAAAGTCGATAGATTTGTCGCTAGTGGCTTTTGAGAAAATATGTCGTCGAGGGGGGTTGGAAAATCGCTGAGTTGGCAACACTGGCTGTCTCTGTGCCTGGAAGTTTTGGCGTGCAGCGCTCTGTTGCGCCTACCTGAGGGGAGGAGTTTGGACAGTTTGTGTCCGGGGTGTGAGGGGGTTTGCGGTGATGTTCCCTGCCCGCTTCCTGGCCCTGGACTGATACAGGTCACATATGGAGGGAAGGTCGGCTCCAATTGTTGTGTCTGCAGATTCGATGGTCCTTTGTTGTCTGTTCTTGTCCTGTTTGGTTGCAGAGCCAAACCAGACAGTGATGGGAGTGCACAGAAGTTGTCATAGGAGGTACAAGCTCTGCTTGGCCTTGTATCCTGTGTATCTAGATGTATATCGAATGTTTTTAAAGTTTTGCTTAATTTAGGCAAAAACAAGGCATATAATATGCATATTTTTGACTAATAATAGGCCATATGCGACCACGAAACAGCATTAATTAATGAATATATGTTTGAAAACCGTGATAGATTCTGTATACTGTAGAGACTGTATAGCCTGTCGTAACCACACAATGACTCCAAATTGTCTGTCGCTTCTCTGAGACTGCGTTTGTGTACGTCAGGAGTGTCCTAACTTTTTCCAGCGAGGGCCACATAGCGAAAAGTTTCATATTCTGTGAACCAACACGTGGAGATATGCTAAGAAGCTACATGTAGCTCAAGAAAAAACAGCATTTCACTTTTGTAATATATGTGAAATGCTACTAAAAATGACATTTTTTCCATAATAATACAATTTTATTCTTGTAAAATTGCGACTTTTGTTCTTGATTTGTTCCCGTAAAATGACAGCTTTTTTTCATTTCAGCTTTCCTCTTGTAAATTTTCTTCTCGTAATTATAACTTTATATCTTAAAACAATAATGTATTTTTCTTTATTTCTACATTGTTACTAAAATGATCATTTTCCTCATTTTACAAGTTCATTCTCATAAAATTGATACTTTTTTCTCATTAGAAAACTTTTTTTCTCTTAATATTTTGACTTTACTCTTGTCAAATTTCTGCTGTTCATTTTTTAAAATAATTTTCCAAACATTTCAACTTTGTTCTTGTATATATTTTCTTCTCCTGACTTATACATTTTCCTATGTTATACATTTTCCCCCAACCTAAGTTTCCAAAAATTACAACTCTATTCATTGTTTTTGTCTTTAAAAATGTTTTTTTTCTTTAATATTTCAATGTCATGCTACTAAAATGACATTTTTCCTCATACTATTACTTTATTCATGTGAAATTGTGCCTTTGTTTCCTTGCTATATTACAGCTCTTCTCTTAATATTTTGACTTTTAATTGACTTTCCCATTTTTTCTGATGTTGTTGTTTTTTTTAAGTGTTAAATTACATTTTTTAGACTGTTGTGCGGACCGATAAAATCACAGCCGCGGGCCGCAAATGGCCCCCGGGCCGCACTTTGGACACCCCTGGTGTACGTGCACGAACATGTACATGTCTACGGGACAGCAGTGAGTGACAACCATGAACACTAGTTGTTTTATCCGAGCCAAACAAGAACTAACGACAATTTTTATACCGTTTAATTCATAATTGTGAAAAATAGACATTTTGTGTTCTGTTCTTTTAAACCACTATTGGTAACATCCCGTATACTAGCCGGTGACGGTGTTCTTATACTTGTTGGTGTCAAAAAATGTAATTTGGAGAGAATTGCATACAGTCCCTGACTATAACCAAAATATCAGATAAAAGGTGAGATCATGGAAAAAAGCCAGAAGATCCTAATATAGATTAAGCGCCGGATCAAATTGTTCTGATATCATTCCTGCACCAACTCTGCCCTAATGCGGTATATTTGCACAGCAACTGGGAATTGCTATGATATGCTGTATCGTACGTGTCATAATCGTCAATTCATTTGCAACTACATTTCTCAGCATTCACACACAATATCTGAGGGAATTGCACTTTAATACCTTCCATAACATACCTTTATATTGTCTAAATTAACATTTTTATTTTCTGCTGAGAAATAAATGTTTTATGTATCGAGATTTTTTTTTTTCACTTCCCTTCACACATTTGCTCTAAGGGACCTCCGGGAGTGCAAAAGTTTAAAACCTTCGCTTGACTATTTTGGGATGTTCTGGAAATAAAGCACATCAACGGTACATGCTGGAGGTTTTCTACTAAATATTTGTCACGCACCATTCCAATCCGTTGTTGAACTTGCTTGAAACACAAAGCATCCGCTTTAAATGACAAAACACAATGAAGGCACTTGACTCGCTCACGCTTTGGATTCGAGGAGCCTAAGAGACAGGAAAGCTCTTGTATTTGATATGGAAAACTACAAAGTCAATTTGCAAACAAATGCTTGTTTATTGTAATCCAGGGGTGTCCAAAGTGTGGCCCGAAGGCCATTACGGCCCACAGTTTTTGAACTGTTTCAATACCAAAACCGTGTTTACACGTTTTTATAACGCCCGATCCCAACAACGTATTTATATGTCTTTTACGTGTTTTTGAATCAGAAGCAAAAAGAGGTGATGATGCAACTCTGCACTAATGCATTAACATTTCAGAGCACTTTTAAGCCATAAAAAGGGTGGCAGAAGTGCATTTGATAAGAGCTCGGCAGGGATCATTCATCACACATGGCAGGAAGGAGGAAGTGAGAGAGCGTGGAGGAGGGTAGTTCAATTCCATCCATCCATTTTCTATGCCGCTTGTCCTAATTAGGGTTGCGGACCTATCTCAGCAGACTTCGGGCGAGAAGCGGGGTACAACCGCCAGCCAATCACAGGGCACATATAAACAAACAATCATTCACACTCACATTCATACCTATGGACAATTTAGAGTCGCCAATCAACCTAACATGCATGTTTTTGGAATGTGGGAGGAAACCGGAGCACTCGGAGAAAACCCACGCACGCAAAGAACGTGCAAAGTCCACACAGAGATGCCCAAGCGGAGATTCGAACCCCGGTCTTCCCAATCTCCTGACTGTGTGGCCAACATGCTAACCACTCATCCACCGTGCGGCCCTAGTTCATTTCCAAATGTGAGAATTGTAAATAGTTCATGGTGTTATATTTGTTAATAAATTATTATTTTGATGTAAAACAACCCCTTTTTTGTGTTGTGTATGTTGGTATAGTTGTTTTGATATTTGAGCTATCACCGAAGCAAAAAATGTTTGTGTCAAAGTGTGTATCTTTTCACAAAAAGCTGTTTTTCTCTCTTTTTTTAGTCGGGAACTGATATTTTCCTGAAACTTACCTATGTTCTACTGCTGATTACTAAAGAACAGAAAAAGGTAGAAACAAACTTTTTTTTTCTGACGAAAGACAGGAGTCTAATGTTTCTTTTGCTAGGTTCCATGTTTATATAGCCATAGAACACAATATTCTGTGCGCCTTGAAAGATCAGTCAAAATCGTCTAAAATGGCCGCTACTGAAGGGGTTGTCTTTTGAAAAATGTCTGGGACTGAATGAGTTAATTGGTCTGCCGCACATTCTAAAAATGAAATCTAATATGAAACCAAAACAAAAAAAAAAGCAGCAAAAATGGAAAAATAAAAAAATGGATTAACATACAAATATTAAGGAAAAAAGTTCTAATCTAACGAGAAAAACTTGTCATTTGACAAGAGTAACATTGATACTATGAAGAAAAATGATGTCATTACAGTAGCATAACCTTGAAATATTAAAGACATTGTTGTATCATTATTTATGAGAAACAAATAAACCAATGAATAAAGTTGGAATTTCTGAAAAAATAGGTTGCTGAAAAGGTTATAATGTTATGAGAATAAAGTATTAATTATTAAAATATTATGGCCATAAGAACAGAATTACAAGAAATAAATGTACAAGAAGAAAGCTGAAATGGTTGGAAAATTAAAACAACAACAACAAAGAAATGGAAAAAAACATGTCTAATTTTGCTTTTTAGAGGCAGGGCCATAAAAGTATTTTTGAATGGAATGTCTGAACCTCTCCATGAATTGTTTAACAATATGAACTTTTTATTAACTTTACTATGAATTTCTTCCAGGGCTATTTTTTGACCAGTATATAAAAAGCAAAGCATTCAACTTAGAAATAGAAATGTTATGAAGTTTCTTTTTACAGGAGTACACTTCCACAAAAGATGTTTCCTTTTGAAAGTACCATGTTTGGTTTGCTGCCTCAATGTTGATGTAAGCTATTTTTTATGAAACCTTTACTTTGTGAACATGGGTTAACAGGATATAGCCGAAACAGCTCTTATTTTGAAGGCCGGAAGTGTGTTGTGTGAGTTGAGAAGGTCCCGTGACTGTCGCTAACAGAGACTTACTGCGCCAATTAATGAACTTGCTTAGCCGTAGCCGTAGCCCCTGTCCTTTATTTACGCCCAACTTCCACATCAGCTAGCATCCTGAAAGCGTCGGTTACATTGGCACGAGACAGATGTCATTTATTCTTTGACTTCCCTGATTCTGACCGCTTAGAGGAAGTAGGACGTAGCATATCAAAGACGAGGTGCTGTGTTATTTCTACATCGTGAATGTGTGAACATGAATCATGTTGCATGATATCATTGTGTTGCAAATGTCACACTGAGCTGACCGCTCTTTTAGATGAAGTCAGTCCAAACTTTTTAGCTTCTTCTACGCTGGTGCTCGCCAGCTTCTTCTTCTTTGGTGTTCGCATCGAATCTAGGAATCGAAATCAAATGATTTGAACGATCCCAGGAGAATCGGAATGTTAGTCCCGGTTCCCATCGATGGTCGAGACTCTATGCCCAGCACTGCTGGTGATGTTATGATGAAAAATAATAGTAGCATAGAGTTGTAATAATAGAATAGAGTTGAAATATTAAGGGAAAAATGTTATGTTATGTTAAAAGTTGACATATTGTGAGAAACAAACAAAACAAAATAAAGTAATTTTTGGATGAAATTAATTAGGTTGGGGAACAAAGTTATAATATTATGAGAATAAAGTCAAAATATTGTGGGACTAAAGTCACATTATTTCGAGAAGAAAATTTTAAAAGATCATTGAAGAAGAAAGTTGAAATATTAGGAAAACATTTTAAAAAAAATGCTTTTTCATCTATATCACAAGCCTGGGATGCAGTTTTTTCTTGAAATATATCCAACTTGTTAACACTCGTGGAGGTTATTGTCATGCGACATATTTTGAATATTTTATGTTTTATTTTTATATATTCAATTCAACCCTGCTGTCAGCTGAGGGTACAAAATAATTCATATACAGTAGCTGTCTCTTGGCTGAAATGTTTTTGAGTTTTCCACCTCATGTCCACATGAAACTGAACATATAATAATGTAATTTTTTTCGTGTGAGTGGTTCTAGCCTTATTTTTATTCATTTGCTGTAATGTTATTTTCCCCGCAGTAAAATTGTTACCCATTAATATTATATTGTTTAACTTCAAGGTAAATTATTGGTGCTGTAATTTGCATACAAAGCATTTTCAGAGAGGCGCTTGTGTTTGATGTTTCTTTATTTTTGGTTTTGTAGGTATTTTTAAACATCTCAAATGGGTGTCAGACTCTCCTGGTGCTACAACACTCTTTTTGCATATGTGACAGCAGCAGTAATGGTCATAAAAGAAGAGAAATGTCTCTTTATGGAGAGAAAGCTGCAAATAAAGGCAAATGATTGGCATTATATCATTTCTATTTGCGTCATTTAATAGCGTGCATGTCGCTGAAAAGCAAGGAGAATGCAATGTCTCATGTTAAGAACATGTGGGATAACAGGAGAAGATTACACATTATTGTTCGTACGGGGAATTTGTTAGGGGAATGTAAAAGCAACAATATGAGGTGCTTCCACTTTAGAATAACAATTTCTAAATCATTTTCATGGCACACTGGCTTGTAATAAGAAAAATGCATCTTTGTTAATACCCAATGTTATTCCCAATGGTAAATTCTGTTGGGGAAAATTGGGAAAGGGTTAGGGTACATTCTTAACACAGAGCACAGAACAGGGGTGTCCAAACTTGCTTTCACTGAGGGCCTCATACTAAACGTGAGAGGATGCAAGGGCCACTTTGATATTGTGTAAACCGCCACATCGATATGTCAAGAAAATACAGCATGTCAGCTTTGTGATGTAGGTGAAAAGGGGTATTATTACTATAAACTTCGGTCTTTGCTGTATTTTTCCCCGTTTTTTTATATTTTTTTAAATTTTCCAAATATTTCAACTTCTGTAAAAAAAATTTTTGAAATATTAGGACTTTATTGCCATAATATTTTGGCTTTATTTCCATCATATTATAACTTTTTCCCTAATTTAATTTTCAAAAACTTTTAATAAGTTTCTCATAACATTATGACTTCATTTCAAGTCTATGGTACTAAAATGGCATTATTTTTCCTTATAATATTACGAGTTTAGTCTTGTGAAATTGCGACTTTTTTTCCCATTTTTTTCTCCTCTTATTTTGATGTTTATGTAAAATTACAATTGTTTTTTCCATTTTTGCTGTTTTTTTTTTCAATTTTCCAATTTTTTTCAACTGCCTTCTTGTAAATTTTCTTCTTGTAAATTCTGACTTTATTCTCATAATATTTTGAATTATTTCTCTTAACTTTATAACTTTTTCTGCAACTTCATTTTCCAAAAACAATTTTTATTAATATGACAGTAAAAAAGTAACGTCTTTTTTCTTTAACTGTTTCAACGTTATGCTACTAAAATAATATTATTTTTCTTCATAATATTGTGACATTCATTATTCTTGTAAAATTCAGACCTATTTTGACTTTATTCCTGTAAAATTACTGCTCATTTTTCCATTGATGCTGTAGTTTTTTTTGTTTTTGTTTACTTTTTTTTGGTTAAATGATATTTTTAGAATGTGCTGTGGGTCAATAAAAAAAATTTAAAAAACAGCTATGTGCCGTAAAATGGCTTCGGGCCGCAGTTTGGACACCTCTGGTCTATGCTGTTTTAATGCGTGCACGTGTGGTGACGTTGGAAAAAGCGGACAAGTTCTGCTACTGACTTGGTCATTTATTGTCTGAGCTACTTGAAATGCGAGATACACGCACAGGCGATTAAAAATGACATTCATAAGGTGTAAGCGTGGGCTGATTCTAAAGATAGCATACCCGTCATTGAACAGCAATTTCTCACCACTTCACCCTTTCAATTTCACAGTTTCACTTTATCACGTTTAAAAAAAATAAACAAATAATTAATACAGCCTTGCCGTTTTGTGGTTGAACATGGCCTATTACTAGTCAATAAGAAAAACATGCATATTTAAGCAACAGTCACATATTTTTGGCCTAAATTAAGAATTGTAAAGCATAAAATTGGCTAAATGAAGTCAAATGCAAATATTAAGCATTCAGACGACACATTCAAAGGCGTGATGATATGTAGTATTCTACACTGGTCACTAGGTGTCAGTAGTGTTACATTGATGAGACAATAACCACCGCAGGAAGTACTGTACAAAAAAACAGGAACAAGAACAAGGAACTCTCCCAATGCTAACATGTGCGGGTCTATATAACGTCTTATATGTCTTATTTTCTTTTATCATGTCTTCTATATTTGGTAGTACTAGTGCAAAGGTGACTAAAAAGGCTGTTATTTCATGTCTAGAGGGCGCTAATAATGTTAAAAATCGTATTAAGAAGGTCGTAAACAGGTTTTCTGTGTTCTAACTATGAAAATATTTGATTTCTAAATAAGGACTCGTACTTGGCAGAAATTCACTTATCACGGTCCGGTCTAGAACCATGACAAACGAGGGATTACTGCACATCTCATGACTCACTGTATCGTAACATCGAGGGAGTAACCAGCATGACTTGAGGGCACATTTTCATTGTTGTGCGTCAAGCACCTGTGATGTGTTGTGCGGTTTATTACTTGGTTCGCACCGTGAGTAAGACTGTCGTTCGGTTGTTGGCTATCGCTTTACACATTGAACAATGCCGTCTTCAAGCAAGCTGGGGTGTCTCTGACCATGCAGAATTCTGAACAGAGTTTTAAAAACAAGCCATTCATTACACAGGCGGCATTCCGAGTGTCACCATTTTGTGGTTACATACGTGCTCCCATTAATTAATTAAAACTTAATTATAGCCCATTACAGCGCGGAAGAATACATCATGCGCTCAACGATGTGCTCAATGTTGGCCGCACTTCTTTCAGTCGCTTGGCTGATCGCTTGTGTGATCTCTTTTTTTTTTTGCGAAAAACAAAACAGGCTAGTGTCCACCCTGCTGTCCGCCCCCCATCAACATAAAGTCAGAGCCCTGTCACTTTCATAGATGCTTGGAAATCACAAAACTCTATAACACTTCAGCACGCTTAACTGCCAGGGCGCTGACCCACTGAAAGTGAGAGTAATAACCAATAACCAATGTAGTGGTATTATTATTGACTTTGAAAGGTTGCTAATGCTTTGGCTACTATTTTTTTTATTACTCTTTCATTTCATTGTTGTACTTAGTGTTTTATTACTGTTTTTATGCCCTTCCTGTGTTCTGTATACAATGTGAGTGACTTGGGACTTTATTTAAGTAGAACTAAGCAGTGATGTAGAATAATAGAATAGAATCATGGCTAACAACAAAATGATGTGCTATCCATCAGTGCAATACTAGTCAGAAAAACACACACACACACACACTCCCTCACATTCAAGGCTTTTGCATAGATTAAAAAGAGTCAGTATTGCACAGAGCAGAGACCTTTGGCAGTGTCACAATTGTGGTAGCTAGTGTTGTTGTTGTAGCATCTCGAACATAATGTGGGTCGATCGCAGTCATCCATGAGTCATCCAACCTCACTATGACTGTCTTTGTTTACACCACGCAGCACAACCCAAGACGGCTAGCGCTTTAAGCATTAGCAAGGTGCGGAGATAATTAGTTTATTTGTTCTAACCTCACGAAAGGGTCTGAAACTGTGTGGGGAAGAAGGACATAGAAGTCAAAAAGGTACCACTTCCACACAGAATGGGAGGATAACTTTTTTTTTCACTCTGCATCTGTATGCTGGAGCCTATCCTAGCTGACTTTGTGCGAGAGGCGGGGTACGCCCAGGACTGGTCACCAGCCAATCGCACATTCCTCCCACAAGACATCCCTGTTAGGTTAATTGGCGACTCTAAACTGTCCATAGGTATGAATGTGAGTGCCTAAATGTGCCCTGTCAGCTGGGATAGTCTCCAGCATACGCCCGCGGCCCTAGTGAAGATAAGCGGCTTAGAAAATGGATGGATGGAAATACGATTTTTAAGATTATTAGAGTCCCGAAGACATGAAATAACACCCCAATAGTCACCTTTAGACTCCTATTATTCATTGTTTATACCACATTGCCGAACTCTTAGGCTGCAGGGACTTGAGACGGCCACAAGCGAGCTAACAAGCTAGCGAGCTAAACAGTTACATCCTTGAGTTTATTTATCTTCTGAACTTAAGAAGGCAAAAACTTACCACTTCCACACAGCATGGGAGGATAACTTTTTGCCCACTCTATCATGTAAGACATGCCGTGGCTGACTTCATGCAGTGTTAAGGTTAAGGAGTATCACATATTCATATTTCAATATGTTTTGACTAGTAACAGACAATAGTCTACCATGAAACATCAATCATTTATTAATTCATTTCTGAAAAAACGCAATATAGCAAGTGAGTGATGATCAAACCACGATATTGCGAGGGACGACTGCACTGTGTCACGTGTTTATCGGGGCCTTTGAAAAATAACAGCATGTGGAGCACAGGGCCTCTGATGTTTGAGTCTGAATCAGGACATATTAGGATAAACGCTGGGCATGTACACACAGACTTCTCTCTTCACTGGTTTTATGTTGTGCTTTTTATGTGTTATACGACATATCCTCCTAACAGTTGTTCCTTTTATTAGCCAACAGGACTTCGCTTTAGGTGGCCATCTGCACTGTAAAAATGAGCCATTTGCTTAAGGAAGACACCAATTAAGTCATAAGGGTAAAAATAAATATTTTATGCGTCGCCTTCTTGTGAATATTCGGTCCTTCATGTCAAAACATCGCAAATGTGTTTACCCCCGCAGAGGACAACATGGGGTCTATCAGCAGAAAAGCCTTCTGTTTGCGATTTCCCAAGGCATGATTTCCCTGTCACTATGCCATTTGATTATAGCTTATCTATCCTGCACAACATAGCGCAAATCATATTGGATTGTGGCGGGTTTTATTGTTTGCACAAGTCCACCTGCTACACAAACCAACAAGCGAATGATTTGGCACAAACATATGATCCCTTTCCCAGACGATTGAGGGAACATCTGAGCCCTTGTTTCTCAGCAGCCTTGCAGCAAGAAACATTTGCCATTATTGTTTGTTCTCGCTGAAGAATGAAACGCTATCACGTCTTTACTTCTTTGATACCCACATGTTCATTTTATTCTTTTGAAGAAAGTATGCGGAGGCATATTAAATTGAGAAGAATATTGTTTGGAAAATACAAACAATACAACAGAAAGTAGACCAATGAACTTAATGAATGCACACTGTAGTAAAACTGAGTTCTATGTAACAAATTGTTGTTTAAATGCAACACGGGGATCAGATGGTATCCGTTGGATGATGAGTGAGGAAAAACACTGAACTTTGTTGCAGAATAATTCACACACTGTAGCTCTATTATGTGCGTTGTGGAGATTTTAGCCTCCCTAGTGTTTTACAATGTAACCAAGTCACGTATCCGCACACTGAAATACTGCCATAGAGGGAATCAGCTAAAACAAGAGGCCTACGTGACCACTGCATTTGCAACCAAAGTTAGGCATAAGTTTGATATCTAGTTGGGACACTTTTTGTTTACACTATAGGCTATATGTGGTTAGGTTTTTATTTTTACAAATTGGTGCGGATCTACTGTGTGCATTTCAGTCAGGGGTGTCCAAGGTGTGGCCTGGGGTGCATTTTTGGCACAGAGCTTGCTTTTTTAATATGCCGCAGGGCACATATAGACAAACATCCAATCACACTCACATTCATACCTATGGACGATTTAGAGTCGCCAATTAACCTAACATGCATGTTTTTGGAATGTGGGAGGAAACCGGAATACCCGGAGAAAACCCACGCACACACGGGGAGAACATGCAAACGCCACACAGAGATGCCCAAGCGGAGAATCGAACCCAGGTCTTCCCCATTAGCCAACATGCTAACCACTAGGCCACTGCAGCTACTATTATAGTCTATTTTAGGGGGATTTGGTTTTTTTTTTTTAACCTCTTAAACGTTTGATCAGCTGATGAATCAATTGTTTAATGGTTTAATGGTTATTTGCAATACATTCCTCACTCAAAAATGTTTTTGTCTCACTGCCATTTCTTCTTTTTGCATTTTGAAGCTCCACTTAAAACCCTCTTAATCTCCAAAACAGCGCAAAATGTAAATTCTTGTAATGTTCTAACTGGTCTTAAAATTTTGATCAGGAGTGTACATCGTGTTGCTTACATTTCGTATCCTCTTCCGCTCGCTCGGGTGGGGAAAAAAAAAGGTGAATAAAGTGCACTTCTTTGAGCCGTACACTCGGCGGCGGCGGCGGCGGGCGTGCACGAACACAGCTCATTAGCATTAAGGATACAGACAGAAAACAAAAACAACGTGTTCCCAATAGGGCTTACTATAAAAGCACTTTTTAAACTGTCTAAATTCGAACATCAAGGCTAGACTTTGGGCAGCATACTTTGAACACAGAAACAAAAGCCATAGAGAAGCAGAACAACTCAGTTAGTGGATTTTATCTGTCAGTACAGCGGACATGTCTGCGTAAAATGAACAATGTTGTGTGTTACCTAGCCTGCTAATGGTTATAACACCAACCAAATGTTATTAGTAACGTTTTGCATGACTGCGTTACAGTAAGAAGCCATCCATTACTTTTCCAACGCACGACTCCCAACACTGGTTGCTTCACCAAGGACAATATCACAAAAACAGCACTATAATAAGAAGCCTTTATTATGACCTTACCTCAACACATTGGAGATTTGACAAATAAATGCTGGTAATGCGTACACAGTTGTACTATAAGTATCCATGCCACATTAGCCCACATGAAGGCCTCACCCGCTCAGCATGCATTATTTGCTCACCAGCCAGCCCCTTTAACAGGATGAAAACTTGTACTTTTGAACTCGCCGGGAGCTGCCATCGCTCACTGGTGTAGCGAGCAGAGAAAGCAGTGACACATCATCTGATAATGGCCGCAATGCTGAAGTACGAGTCTTTTTAATGGATTTATAATTTATGCTTTTGTGTTGGCCCATGCCACTGATGGCCGTGAAGTGGCAGGATAATGTTCCGAAACTACAAAGTCATTTTAGATCAGCGTGGATTAAGACGGGCGACATATGAGATATGAGGTGCATTTTTATTCCATGAAGAGGTGCTAGGTTGGCGGCTCAAGCCCTGATAGCTTTTTGTGCCTCCGCTCACACCTCTCCATCGTGTTCCCGTTCCCAATCAGGTCATTAGAGGTCATTTAGAAGTTACTGAGCTCCTCTCAAGAACAGGATGACATGTTTTAGTCAATCTGTTGGACTCTTGGGTTTTACATCGGGTCAACATAGTCACACAATTGTTCCATCCCAAGTATTTGATCCAACAAAACACGATACTTTCACGAGCGGCATTAGATAAGGGAGGTTGTGTATTGAGGAATGAGGTTGTCTTTTGGGCGTTCTACTCAAAAGGGTCTTTTTTTTTAATGAGCAAAGATAAAAGGCAAAGAAAGAGAGGGTTTTTTAGCATCCCGGGGTTTGCAGTATCGTATACAGAGAGAGTCTTGAGAGACCCGCCGACTTTCCCCAGAAGAGACTCCAGTGTTTTAGCTGTTGTCTCACAAATTCAAATCAAGGTTACAGACATCGTTAACATCTTGGCCGCTGTTCTTTACTTATATGTTACTTATATTTTATTCACAACTATCGTAGTGCATGATTTGAACTTGTACTTGTGCTCTCTTTTTTTAATTTTTTTTTTTACTAGATTGACAAAAATGAAGAATTTCAATTAATAATGAGTGACAATTTAAAATGGTGCAAAATGTAGACCAGCATTGTTATGTGGAAATACTTGACCCAGAAATCTTCATTCGTTCCGTCTTTCAGTACTGCTTGAACTCTCTTGTGTGACTGAAACGTAAGCGCCAAACTTTTACTTCTATCAAAGTGAAAAAGTATTTATCCGCATTGGCAGATTAAAAAATTAATCAGTGCATGAGCACAAGGACGGCTGGGTCTTCGAGTGCGTCCTTGCGTCATAATTAGTGAGCCAGGGCCCTGTCACGGTGCTCGGATGTCTTGGCAACTTTAATGACGCTTTAATGTGCACAATCATGTTTATGTTAGTGTGCATCTTTGTGTAGATCAGTGGTTCCCAATTATTTTGTGGCATGCCCCCACTGGAGGACAAATGTTTTCATGACAGTAACCATCCAACCATCCATCCATCTTCTATGCCGCTTATCCTCACTCGGGTCACGGGTATGCTGGAGCCTATCCCAGCTGACTTTGAGAGAGAGGCGGGGTACACCCTGGACTGGTCGCCAGCCAATGGCAGGGCACATATAGACAAACAACCATTCACACTCACATTCATACCTATGGACAATTTAGAGTAGAAAACTGGAACCCGCGTCCGACAGCAACCAGTTTTTCTTTAATAAAGAGATTAGTGCTCAACTACCTCCTTGTCATCCCTACAACGTCTAGGCAGACTTTACAGCAGGGGTCACCAACGTGTTTTCTTGCGAGAGCTACTTTTAGAAAATGAAAATGGCCACGAGCTTCTCATTTTTGTAGAAATGATTTCCATACCTTATTTCAACCCAAACAAATCAAATATGCTTGTTTGTATCCACAAGTCACATTTTATGTTTCAGAATACTTTTCTTTCTAGTGTTCTCACATTATTAACTGATGACCTGAATGAAAAGCAGGCTTGCGGGCACCTCATGTGGCCGTGGGGGGCGACCTGGTGCCCGCGGGCACCACGTTGGTGCCCCCTGCTTTACAGTAACCATCCCTAAAACAAAAAATGCCTCTCTCTGTAATGCCACAGCATTTTATATGGTGTTTGTGTATATTATTAATGGTTTGTATAATTGTGATGTGATCGTGGCGGCAATAAGATGTGGATTAACTCGGTTAATTCCCCACTGAAATTAATTTTCTAGATAAATTGCATCATAAACATTTCATAATTATCACAATTGTTGTTTTTCTGATAAGATGTAAGATATTGCAGGGCCTCATAGTGAAGTGATTTCTTTTTTAACCAATTTAATTGGACAATTCTTGAAGGCAGAACTGTCTTTCATGTCCACTACCTGGCGCTGACGCTACAGAAGTGCCAATATCATTCCTTTGTCGTTTGCCCGTTGTTTTATGTGTGAAACATTTGATATTTTTACAGTTCCACCTGCTTTTTTTCTTGCAGTCTCTACAGCTGCTATACAGTGGTGTGAAACAATGTTCGCCCCCTGATTTCTTATTTTTCAGCATGTTTGTCACACTTAAATGTTTCAAGTCATCGACCAAAATAACCCCAAGAGCGCAGCAATGACTCATCCAAGAGATCACAAGCGACCCCACAACAACATCCAAAGAACTGCAGGCCTCACTTGCCTCGGTTAAGGTCAGTGTTCATGACTCCACCATAAAGCCTGTTTAAGCTTTCCGCATTCCGAGGTCCGTGCAAATGACGTCATTTTCGCACCCACGCGCCCTCGAGTGTCCCTTTTTCATGTGGTAAATTCCCGCTCCGATTTTTCGAACTAGGCGGACGGAGACATGCGGAGCAGGAGATCCTTGCAGCTGTTAAGTACAGAAATACCGGCAGTTATACGGGGCAGCCGACCATGACGCACAGTAGTTTAAGCATAAAGAAACACTGAAACAACTTGTGTTTTAAATCAAGTTGCTTGGTTTTTATTGCTTTTGCCGTGTTCAGCATGCCTTTTGTAAGCACATTCTCCTGCCGGGGTACAAGTCCCTGTGGTGGGAAGAATGACGAGCTGCGATTTCAGCACTCCTTTTCAAAGGACGAGTGGACCACCTTCTCTTCCTTTTCTGTCGCAGCAGCAAATAAATACAGCACAATTCCTCTTCTTCAAGGAGTAGACGCGCAAGTGTCGCCATGTTGGAAGTCAAGTAAACAATGGCAAACTTCTTCCGCTCTAGTTTAGTAGCGTGGTAGACGCGTGCTTTTGATATTCTGCCCCCACAGTTTGAGAGCAGACGCCGCACGAGTGACTATATGAGTGACTATAAAGTCACTCATGATCTCTCGAGCGGTTTTCACCGCTGTTCTTTTCTCCGTGGCTCGTTCGAGTGGAGAGTATAACCCAGCCTTAAGAAAGACAAAAACGGCCTGCATGGCAGAGTTCCAAGATGAAAACTACTGCTGGACAAAAAGAACATTAAGGCTCGTTCTAGTTTTGTCAGAAAACATCTTTATGATCCCCAAGACCTTTGGGAAAATACTCTGTGGTCTGATGAGACAAAAGTTGTGTGTCCCATTACATCAGGAGTAAAAGTAACGCCACATTTCAGAAAAAGAACATCATACCAACCACCAAATATGGTGGTGGTAGTGTGATGGTCTGGGCTGTTTTGCTGCTTCAGGACCTGGAAGACTTGCTGTGATAAACGGAACCATGAATTCTGCTGTCTACCAGAAAATCCTGAAGGAGAATGTCCGGCCATCTGTTCGTGACCTCAAGCTGAAACCAACTTGGGTTCTGCAGCAGGACAATGATCCAAAATGGCTGATGAAAAACAAAATGAAGACTTTAGAGTGACCTAATCAATGTCCTGACCCGAATCATATTGAGATGCTGTGGCATGACCTTAAAAAGGCGCTTCATGCTGGAAAACCCTCCAATGTGGCTGAATTACAACAATTCTGCAAAGATGAGTGGGCCAACATTCCTCCACAGCGCTGTAAGAGACTCATTGCAAGTTATCACAAACGCTTGATTGCAGTTGTTGCTGCTAAGGGTGGCCCAACCACTTATTAGGTTTAGGGGGCAATCACTTTTTCACACAGGGACATGTGGGTTTGGACTTTTTTTCCCCCTTAATAAAAAAAAGTTTCATTTCAAAACTTCATTTTGTGTTCAGTTGTCTTGTCATTGATTAATATTTTTAATTTGTTTGATGATCTGAAACATTTAAGTGTGACAAACGTGCAAAAAAAATAAGAAATCAGGAAGGGCGTAAACACTTTTTCACGCCACTGTATGTACAGGTATATACTGTATGTACAGTATATACTGTATGGGCTCCAAACACCCTTAGTATCAAGGCTTTCCGATGCTGCGTCTTTGATACTTGACAACCAGCTTGAGCGGCAGGTGTGCAAATGTTCCTCGTCATCTGTCAACAACCCAGAACCAAGAGATTCAGCGTCAATGCCGGTCAGTGAAAACCCAGTGGATGTTTACGGCACTTTCACTGATGTGTTGTCGAAACAATAATGTCAGCAGAGATCATTGTCATGCCCTCTGAAAAAATACTGTATGTCTATTTCATTTCTATGACTTGCCACATTTTAGCATAAGCGACAGGCAGTTGCATTATTTAACTTCAGCTCAAAGCGTTCATCACGTCCCTGCCAAAAAGATGGCACCACAGAGTACGACACTGACACGAGAACGTTATATGAAATGGAATTGTATTAGCGGATGGGAGGAGGCCTCAATGATAGGGATGAGTGGCTGGAGCCTTTATTATTTTCCTTGCCCACATTTTCCCATCCACTGACAGTTTGAGCAGATATTTGAATCTCGGCAATCTCACCTCTCGGCGCCCGTCAGTCTGCACAATGTTATCTAGTCACGATATTGTGTTCCAGCATGAGGCGTTCACCGTCCTCCCAGTGGAAATCCTTTCTAGGACACACACTCCTTCCAAGAGCAAAAAGACTCCAGTAACCACTTGGCCCTATAGCAAGAACAGGCAAAACTTTTCATTCAACACAAGATAAGAAAAGAACAAAACAACAAAAACATGAAGTATTCCAGAAATAGTTTACCATTTGATTAATTATTACACTGGATTTTACTTGTTTTGAGAAATACAGTGGAACCACGGTTAGCGTCTGCCTCGATTAGTGTGTTTTTCGGTTAGAAACATTCAACATTTTTGAATTGGTTTGCGTGCATAACAACATGGCCTGTTTCTTGTTGATATTCCGCACGGGTCCAACTGTAATTTTTCAATTACAAAAAGTCCTTCCTTGTTAGCATCCTGCTAGCTAGCTAAAGAAAATTGCAACTGGAACCGGAAGTAGCTATGCTACGGCGCCCGTCTATGACATCATCAGTGGCTGACTCTCATAAATGTTTACACAAAACACGTTTTTATAGTTTACAATTATAGATATACAATTCTAAAGGCATGTAAGTGAACATGTAAGGTTACTTTTACTTTCATTGAAGACGTGATTGTTCCCAAAGACACAATGCGACACCAAGATCAACCACCACGTCAACAATCACGTCTTCAATGAAGATAAAAGTAACCTTGAAGGTTTGTTCATCCCTTCCATTCTTCATTTATATGTGTTTAGATGTATTTCAAATTGTTTTCTGCATGTGAAACTATAATCGTAAAACTAGAAAAATGTGTTTGGTGTTAACATTTGTGACTTTCTGGAATGGATTAATCGGATTTACATTATTTCTTATGAAAAAATTTGATTCGGTTTGTGTAGGACCTTCTGGAACGAATGAATGATGCTAATGAAAGTTTGGCTGTAAAAATAGTTTTGTGTCACCAGCCCACAGTGCAACAACAAACATGTACAGCAAGATAGTGTGGCTGATATTCAAGAGTAAATAACGAGATATTTTTCTCGTTATGTTATTGTTGCTAAAATTGAAAAAACTATTTTAGTAGGTTTTAAAAAAAAATTAAAACCAATCAAAACTATAGAAACTATACATACTATATAATAACTTTTAATTATTTTTTTTATTTTAAATTTTCATTTTTGTCATAATAGAACTACCTATTTCAACAAGAAAACCACAAAATATAAATTATGAAGTGGATTACTTTGTATATGCCAATAAATTAACATTGTTTTTAATACATTATTATTATAAGCGGTCCAAAAACACACAGAAAAGCGAGGCAAGTATATTTTGTTCCACTTTCAAAGCTTATTTTAATTAGCTTCAACTGTAATCAGAACTGTTCTTTATTTATTTTTTTGTAAATATATTTTTTGTAACATAAAAACAAAATCCCACAATTCCACACACTGCCAAGCGCTGGTGCTCCAACGCTATCTGGCGACTGGACCAACTGAAAGTTGGACGACAATAAACGACATAATGTCCCTCTCGTTTTTTGACTGACATGATTTTCAAGTGGATTACAAAAAACTTTTGTTACAGTGATGGTGATGTCGTCAGTATGATTACTAACAGTCACCGTCAATCTGTTCACTATTATAGTTAATAGTTTCATTACCACTGTTACCACTAATAAGTATGACTGTTTTGATACAGTATTATCACTGTGGCTGTTGATATTATTTTCTTATTTCCGTTATGGTCTTTATGACCATCATGGACATGTGCTGATGTAGTCCTGTTGTTTGTTCTGTTGCTGTGTTATTGTTGTTGCTGGTGTTGTTGTTTCTCTCTGTATAAGTCCCCCATCTCGTCCCCGTACTTCCCCTTCTGTCCTCATTTCTCTTCTTCTCTATCCCCTCCTGCTCCGGTCCGGCCGCTCCACATTTGCATAACAATAAACATCAAATAAGATCAAATCAAATCTATGAAACAGGAGAAGAGTATCACATTCTTTTCTCTGGCAGAGCAAATCTGTTTAGCACGTAAGGGCATCTAGATCAACAATACTATCTTCCCCGATGGCTGGGCGGGACAAAAAATAAATAAATAAACAAACAACTCCTCCGAAATTGAAGCGAGGTGAACACAGGTTAATATATGGACATAAATCGTTACTGGAATTACAACAGGCAAGCAGTGCGGATTATGTAGACGCGGCTTGGAGAAACAAACCTTCTCTGACATCTAGCCGAGACGACATAGTGACCTTCAGAGCAGTACTCCCGCTAGCCGCTTCAGAGGGAGGTGGAGGCAGCTTCATAATAGAGTGTGGTTGTATCATTAGCCTGACAACCAGGCTAAAGGCTAGATGGTGACTCAGATTCCATCTGATCCATCGATCATCATTATCATTCATTAGTGGTGAGTACCTGTACATTTCATACGTTAAAATGTGAGGCATTTATTAATTGTGCATTTAGTATTTAGCTGGTTATCTTCTGAGTGAACAACAGCAGAGGGTTCCGGAGGCCAATCTAAGTGAATAATTGTCGATCCGAAATCAACATCAACATCAAACTAGCAGGAAGGTTTGGAGGGAGGAGAGCGAACCGTGTGTCACATTTTTTGGGCATATCGATGACTCGCAATGTTTCGCTGAAGCATAACCCCTGTGAAGAGCGGGGCTGTACTGTACAATTAATAATGAATACGTATGACTGTAGTAGAAAAAAAATGGTCGGAATATTAAAAAAAATCCTAAATGTATCCCACTGGTTGGAATTCATCGCTAATGATCAAAATACAAACACACAACCCAACGTACTGTGCGTATCACAGCTAGAAAAGTGTAACAAACTCTCCCTCTCCTGCAAATTATGCAACCAAGGTGACGATATACACGAGCTTTTTATCCATCTCTAAGGCTATTTTTTTATGTTTATTGGTTATTGGTGGGTGGAAACTAGAGGAATGTATTTGAGAGGGCTGGAAGTGTTTCTTATTATTTAACCATGTGTTATTCTTGTGGTAGGGTTTTGCAGAAGTATACAAGTGCACTGCATCATCCTGAGAGTCTGTCAGTCATGCGTGCTCTGATTTCCCCGGCACTGTGTACAACGTGGTCATTATTTTGTCCCCAGATTTATTTTGTGTGTGTCTGTGGATGGACAGTGATGCATGAAACTGCAAAAGAAACGGAATGTTGCTTGTTGCATTCGCCAACCCTGACTTGTTTGGTTTACATCTGTATGGCAGGAGCTAGAAGTGTGGCAGCCATAAAGGGTCAAAAAAGGTTAAATGCTTGACCGGTTGAAGAGAACCTGGGAGGAGAGTTAAGAGGGTTCTCGGTAGGGCTTCAAAATGCAAAAAGAAGGAATGAGAGTGAGACTATTTTCTGTCGGAGTGAGTAATTTACTGCAAACAAGCATTAAATTGAAATAGGCTGTTCATCAGCTGATCAAAAGTTTAAGACCATAGCTCAAAAAACCCTGAAACCCCCCTAAAATAAAAATAAAATGTTCATAAAAGGACTCGTTAATGAGTAGCTGCGCATTCTTGTTAGTCACCTCAATAATTGGTTTGGGCACGCTTGATGCCAGTGTTTCCAGGAGGCTAGTGGGAATGTTGCACCAGGTGGTGAAGATGGCTCCACGGAGGGCTTCCACGGTCTGGAACTGGTGTCCATTTTTGTAAACTTCCCTAGCCAGCCATCCCCAAATGTTCTCAGTTGGATTTAGATCATACAGGATGGTCCAAAAGAGTGATGTTATTCCTCCTGAAGAAGTCCTCTGTCAGGCGGGCATTGTGAACTGCAGTGTTGTCCTGTTGGAAAAGCCAGTCATTACCGATGTGCGATTAATTTTTAAGATTTTGAATAACGCCGCCCCACCACCGCTGAGGAGATTTATACAGTTGTGCTCTGAGAAGACAACCACGGCGTCTACGTGTACAGCTCGTAATGACTGTAGACTACCTCAAAGAAGCTCACCCTTTGCTCAGACAGCCTTTTCTTTTAGAGCCGTCAAAGAATGAAATAACCTTCCGGACAGTCTGAAACTATGTTCTGACCTGAAAGATTTTTCTGGAAACACGAGGAAAGTATCACTGGGAAACCAGCAGCGTCAACGTTAATGATGGTTATATGATCATTTTAAGGTCTTTATGGTCATGTAATCATTTCAAATTGACTGAAATGTTGTGTGAATGGCTGGAGATACGTATATGGTTGGATATACTGTATGGATGTTGAGTGTATTTTATTGATTTGATCGATATTGACTGTACAGTATTGTATTGTTTTAACCTACCTGCCCAGGGACTGCAGATGGAAAGTAGCTTTAGCTAAATCTGGTGTAAACCCTCTCTCCTTTTTGTAACGATTAAAATGTTTGCACATTGTCCCTGTTCAATAAATAATAAACGACACTAAACTAAACCACACAGACGAGGGCCTTCAGTCATGAGGGACGCCCCCTGCAACATCTGCTCATAGACAGCTGCCGTTTGACGCCCCTACACAACCTGAAGCTCCATTGTTCCATTTTAAGTAAAAAGATCATGATGGCGCCCCCTCCACTGTACCGTGTGGAAAACATCTCAGGTGGGATCTCCTTGTCGTGCCGGTAACTTTGGAAGCCATCAGGACCGATTACTTTCATCAGAGAATAAAATTTTTTCCACCTTTCAATGTCTCATGTCTGGTGCTCTCGTGCAACTTCCAAATGGTCAATTTTGTGGCGTAGAAGGAGAAGACGCCTTTGAAAACATTTTTTCGTCTTAAAACCCTTCTTTCCCATATGCCGTCTGATGGTTATTGGATTGCACTCGGCACCAGTAATGACCTTCATTTGGGCCGAGGATCGCCGCGTGTCTTGACGGACAGCCAATGGGATCCCCAAGTTGTTTTCGGTGTACTTTTTTGCTCCATAAACCTCAAGACCTTTGAAGAAGTTTAAAATGACTGTCTTACTGGCATCCAACCTCAGCAGCAATGGAGCGCTGCGAGAGGCCTTGCTTATGCAGCTCAACAATCCGAGCACGTTCAAAGAGAGAAAGCTGTTTTGCCTTCGCCATCAAGAGATCATGACTGTGTGAATACCTTACCGAAAATGACACCGATTCCACATTTTTGCCAAGACATTGGCTTTCAAAGTGGGTGGTCTTAAATTTTTGATCAACTGATGAACAGCCTGTTTCACTTTTTGCAATAAATTGCTTCCTCCCTACAATTTCTTGCCTCATTCCCATTTCTTCTTTTTGCATTTTGAAGCTCTACTTGGAACCTCCTTTAAGATCCAACACTACAGAATGTAAATTCTTGCAATTTTTCAGCTGGTCTCCTGGTTTTGATCAGGAGTATACTTGTCCGCAGGTTAGTGGGCAAAAATATTTGGCAATATCTCTGGCAATGCACACTATGACCGTGCATTGATTGGGCAATTATTACAGAAGATTCCTGACATTTTTCCAACTTACTATATTTAACTATTCATGTAACACAAAATGTCAAAGAAATGTTGCTTCCAGTGCAGAAAAGACACGCTCAGACTGCGCTGCATCAAGAGCTTTCTTCCTGCTAGAGCTGATATAATCAGAAGGACTCGGGATTACTTGGGCAAACCATGTCAACCACTTCTCTGGGCTTAGAACTGTCTTAGATAGACCATCCGTGAAAAGATGGTGGTCAGATCAATCCCTGTGTCAGGTGTATTTTTTAAAAGAAAACATGCTGTGTGCTCTGGGCCAAATATGAAAGGCATGTTTCAAAAAGAAAAACCATGCTGGACTAGCCTGCCTGCAGCCACAACCTGCCCCCAATGGAGAACGGTATATGTGGCCCTTTTTTGATGAAATTCTATACTGGTGTACACCGGAGGACTTGTTGGGGATATGACATTAATATTACTGAAAGACTTCATCACTTTCCTTTGCTCCCCGTTGTTTCTGTATTGACAGAATACATTTTGCAATGATTAATGTCTAATACAACGACAAGACTAGCATCATATTTCACCTTTTATGATGTGGAACATGCACGTGTTTAAATATGCATTGATCATTGTTATTCAGCTTTTCTGGGGTTTTGTGGTGAAAAACACAAGTTATCAAGATTGATTGACTTTGTTGGCAAGCTAGCTCGAGGCTAAAAGTTATATTTTAATCGGTCTGACTGAGTTGAAACAACCTGGCGAACTAACAGATTTAGGTTTACAGTTCTTTCTCTTTTAGTTGGTGATAAGGGTGTCTTTTGAAGATCTGCTAAGCATCTAAATCTCAAACACACACTTGGTGCTTGACTGATGAGAGAAGTTTGAAATACTAAATCACTTTGCACTTAATTCTATTGGATGGAGTAGTCTCTGGAAGAATAGAATGGATATTAGAGGGCTTTCTTTGCCTGTTAATTATAGCAAGAATGTGGGAAAGCAAGTGTGTCCTCTATCATACCAGAGCTAATCCCCTTGAATATTGGAAGGGAGGTACCTCCACAGGTCCCTCATGGGCTTTCATGAATACAAAATATGGATTTTTTTTTTTTACAAGGGGAAAGAATGCATCATCTATCTAATTTCCTGTTTTTTTATGACACTGCTTTTCTCCATTGAAAGCAAATTAGATCCCTTAAGTCCCATCTCTCCATATAGCAAAGGAACAAAAAGAAAATAAAGAATCTGGCTGGTGATGCTTAAGTTATTAATTCATATGAAAATGCTGATGGGCTTCACTCCTGCTGGCTTGCTTTAAAGTTAGTAAACCACCCCGAGTGTTGTGCTTTTTACCATTTTATTTCAAACAGAAACAAATGTGCACTAAGGACCTATAAGGTCCACTGTTTCCAGACAGTGAAAGAGGCATGAGCTTATCTTGGTCTCACATACGAGCAAAGTGCATTCAGGTAATGCCCCATTTTAGACTTTTGGTGGAATATCCACATACGGTAACTGTAATAGTTTCAAATGTAGTTTGACTTTTAATTTCATGTCATTTCAAAGTGCCCACGGCTGGTTTTTTTATTGGTCCGCGGCACAATCTGAAAACAGAATTTAACAAGAAAATGAAGAAAAAAAAGACAGAAAATGGAAAAATCAGCAGTAATTTTAAGAATAAAATAATTTAAAGCCATAATATTACAAAAAGAAAATTTATTTAAGTAAAAGGGGGGGGGGCAAAGAGCGAAGTTCATACTAATAATAGGCTTTTTCACTGCTTTTTCCAAGCTGAGATGCAGTTTTTTCTTGAAATATATATATATATATATATATAACTTCTTAGCATCTCTACAGGGGTGTGAAAAAGTGTTTGCTCCGTTCCTGATTTCTTATTTTTTTTACATATTTAAATGTTTCAGATCATCAAACTAATTTAAATATTAGTCAATGACAATACAACTGAACACAAAATGCAGTTTTTAAATGATTTTTTTTTTATTATCATTAAGGGAGAAAAAAAACTTCCAAACCTACATGGCCTTGTGTGAAAAAGTGATTGCCCCCTAACCCTAACACCTAGTCGGGCCACCCTTAGCAGCAACAAGGCAAGGCAAGGCAAATTTATTTATACAGCACAATTCATGCACAAGGTAATTCAAAGTGCTTTACAGAAAAGAGGGGAAAAACCACTTCATAAAATAATTCCATAAAAACATACAATTATCAAATACAATTTTAAAATCATGACGTAAAATTCCATAAATCATTCCATAAAACAAAAAAGTTTAAAAATCAAGAGTGCAGATAAAATACTTTCAGTTGTCATATGCACCGCTGAAAAGAAGTGTTTTCAGCCTGGATTTCAACATTACCAAAGTTGAGGATTGTCGCACATCTTCTGGAAGATTGTTCCAGATTTTGGCAGGATAAAACTAAAACGCAGCCTCACCGTGTTTAAGTCCTGACTCTGGGCACAAGCAGGCGACCACTCTCCGAGCTTCTCGGAGATTGAGATGGTTTATGTGGCTCTAACATGTCAGAGATGTACTTTGGCGCAAGACCGTGAATAGACTTGTACACAAGCAGAGCTGTTTTAAGGTCTATACTCTGAGCAACAGGAAGCCAGTGCGGAGACCTAAGTATTGGACTAATTTGGTCGTATTTCCTGGTTCTAGTTAGGACTTGAGCAGCAGCATTGTGGATGTACTGCAGCTGTTTTACTGTTCCTTTAGAGAGCCCGGTGAGAAGGCCGTTACAGTAGTCCAGCCTGCTGGAGACAAAGGCATGAACTAGCCTCTCTAAATCTGGCTTAGACACAATTCCCTTGATTTTGGCAATGTTTTTTAGGTGGTAAAAAGCTGATGATGTTATTGATTTAATGTGGCTGTTAAAATTCAACAACTGCAATCAAGGGTTTGCGATGACTTGTAATGAGTCTCTTACAGCGCTGTAGAGGAATTTTGGCCCATTCATTTTTGCAGAATTGTTGTCATTCAGCCACATTGGAGGGTTTTCTAGCATGAAGAGACTTTTTAAGGTCATGCCACAGCATCTCAATAGGATTCAGGTCAGGACTTTGACTAGGCCACTCCAAAGTCTTCATTTTGTTTTTCTTCAGCCATTCAGAGGTGGACTTGCTGGTGTGTTTTGGATCATTGTCCTGCTGCAGAACCCAAGTTGGTTTCAGCTTGAGGTCACGTACAGATGGCCGGACATTCTCCTTCAGGATTTTTTGGTAGACAGCAGAATTCATGGTTCCATTTACAACAGGAAGTCTTCCAGGTGCTGAAGCCGCAAAACAGCCCCAGACCATCACACTACCGCCACCATATTTTACTGTTGGTATTAGGGATGAGCAACTCCACTATCCGTATCTGTATCTGTGCTCAGAGTAGGTGGCTCATAAACAGGAATTGGGCGTGGTTTAACCAGAAATGGGTGGGGTTTAAATTATTTAAAATGAAAAGTCTGGAATTAACATGGATTGGTCAGAAGTTGCTATAGTTATTGTTTATCATTTATGTGTACTGTGTATGTGCGTAAGTGATTTGTAAGACTTTATTATTTAACTATTTTTTTATGATCTGCGTGAAGTTGGTGATTCATGCAAACATCCACTGATGTTAAAAGGGGAAATAATCAAAAGAAAAGTTCTCCAACTGACTTTAAATCACCAGCCAAATTATAAGCAAGCGGATGAAAAAAATTGAAAAATTAACAAAATTCTTAAATAGTAGGTAGCGGTTTACGATGACTTCATGGAATAAGACAAAAATACATTTCAAGGAAAAAAGCGGTCATGCTACCCCAGTTTAGTTGCATAACTGACTGATGCAACACAAGCCTGCACAGCGCTGTCTTGTCAAATGCAAAGCGTACTTTACGAAACAAGCTTACCAAGTATCTTTAGATACAAACCGAAATAGAGGCGAGCTGAGGAAAACCTCACAAAGTGGAGGCAGCGGGCCACACGAGCCGTTGTTTTCAGCTTGCCAAGTGCACCGTGTACGTGAATGAGCCACCGATCAACTCCTCTGTGGCTCCAGCCTGCACAGTCTGTCTCGGGAGGGGCGGTTGCTGCGTGTGACTGGCCAGTCACGGAGCGTGAAGAGTGAATACATAACGAGGATTTTCTTTCATCACAATTACGGATAATGACGAGATGTGCTTGTTTCATGCTCGTATTCGGCAAAAATGCGTTATCCGTTACGGATACTCGTTCATAGTAAGTATCCGGCTCATCCCTGGTTGGTATGATGTTTTTTTTCTGAAATGCGGCGTTACTTTTACGCCAGACCGTAATGGGACACACACTTTCCAAAAAGTTCAACTTTTGTCTCGTCAGACCACAGAGTATTTTCCCAAAGGTCTTGGGGGGTCATCAACATGTTTTCTGGTAAAATTGAGACAAGCCTTAATTTTCTTTTTGTTCAACGGTGGTTTTCGTCTTGGAACTCTGCCATGCAGGCCGTTTTTGCTCACTGTCTTATGGTGGAGTTATGAACACTGACCTTAACTGAGGCAAGCAAGGCCTGCAGTTCTTTGGATGTTGTTGTGGGGTCTTTTGTGACCTCTTGGATGAGTCATCACTGCGCTCTCGGGGTAATTTTGGTGGGCCGGCCACTCCTGGGAAAGTTCTCCAATGCTTCATGTTTTCATATTGTACAATGTTCTTGTCAAATAAATAAATGAAATTCAACTCCCAAATCCATCGGCACGGTACCAATGACCTGACACGACATGAATTAATTGCAGCTATTATTGCAGTGTAAAAAGGAAGTGAGCACATAATTACCTGTTGCAGTACATGGAGCGGTCAGAAGAGAAGCACCTCTTAAGTAAAAACAGGGACTTGATGAACAGGATGGAAGGGGACCTCAATTGTTGGGAGTATCTATTGTTTACCTCAAGTGTGCTCGTACCTGTCAACATTTGCATTTGGCAATAAAAGACATTTTCCGGAAAATAAGGGAAATTCTCTGGCCGGTGTTGCCAATGTGCCGCACCATTGTCCTCGGAGATTGCTATTGCTCAAGCGCATATACCGTCACCATTGTCATTAGCATTACCGGAGGGGATTTTCTTTTTTTTTTTTGGTGTGTAAGGTTTTTGTAGATGTTTGGAACCCCGGAAGCAGAAGCTGAGGCGAAAGCATTAAATAAAATCCAAGTCTTTATCAATAGTTCAAGGAAAAACACGGCACATGAAAACATAGGAGCAGAAAACAGTCAATGGCGAAAAGAAGATGCTTTGGGACTTTTTACTCGTTGTCACAAAGTAGCCAGTGAGACAAGGTTGGAACATAAAAACCAAGACAATATTCCGACACCCTCCTACTACTGCCAAGATGCTAAATACCACACGGGTAAATGCCGGGCAGTTTTGCCAGAGAGGAAATGACAAATACCAGAAACTATTTTGAGGAAACTTATTGGAGACACCCGATCTGACATTGCTCAGGGCCATTTGCTACAGTAAAACATGACCACTGTCCATGTATAGTACATTGGAAAGGCTATTACTTCCTTTCCTCACAGTTTTTGGAAGCAGCCAATGATCACACTATTTAAAAAGTTTGCAAATTGTACTAAAATAAGTGTAATATATCTGCTTACGGCTCTACGGTGACAAGGGAGATGGACAAAGAGCCCACAATGAAAGTTGACAGAGTATATAGAATATATATAGCAGTTGCCGCACCCCTCTAGAAAGTGAAACTTAAGCTTGTGTGCTTGGAAAGGGAAAGTCAAGTTTGTGTGAGAGAGACTGGCTCGAAATGTGTTAGCTATTTGACTGAAACTTCCCTGAGATAATACAATAATAATATCTAACAATACAGTATCTTATAATGCAGTTTTACCTTTAAATAAACTCACAACACTAGTGGGAAAATGCTGCCACTGGCACAACAGCGCCCCCACCTGTGTGGCGTGCAGGACGAGCCGCTGCATTGAACAGCCCAGAATATCAGTCATATTTAACCATCTTCTTAATCATCATGTATCAAGGTCCTGTATCATACATATTTTGAAAATTAATCTGTTAATACTCCTTTCCTCCACCACGACACGCTCATTGTCCATCGTTTACATTTCATGTTTCTGTATTATGTTGCGCTTCACTCGTTCTATGTCATGCATCGATTGTCTTTAATGAGGCACGTGAGACAACGCACAACATCAGGCGCAGTGCAATGTATTGAAGGGGTCAAATGATCATCCATTATGGGATGTTTGGAATTATTGATAATACAGAGGGTGAAATCACAGTGCAAATATGGTAATTTAAAAAGTAAATGGAAAGTGGCAGCAGCTGCTGCTCGTCACTCCGCCCACCACTGGAAACCAGGGAGTCTAGTAAAACGAAAACACTACCAAAATAAAACCAGCGAAAAAGGTATCAAAGGGGTCAGAATCAATAAAAGATTGATTCATTGTTCTCTTTGTAAAATTACATTTTGCAGGTGGCTAGTCAGAGTGTACTGTATGTAAGGAGTAAATCGGTTTTGTTGAGCAGCTATTATGGTACATATGTTCTACATATGTATAGTGTCATAAATAATTGGTGGATGCCTGCCGGGATACAATCTGCGACCATGCATGTCTAATTATCTTTTTTGATGCAGCTATCTATCGGACTTTGTCAGGTTATAGCGGGGGTCGGGAACCCTTTTGGCTAAGAGAACCATGAAAGCCACATATTTTCAAATGTATTTCCGTGAAAGCCATATCATTTTTTGTTAACATTGAATACAACTCAATGCGTGTAATTTTAAGCAAGACCAACAATTTTACATATAATAATTCTCTGAATGTATTGTTTTTATTAACATTGTATATATATATCCTGAAGCTATCCAATAATACATTAAATACTTCTTACCATTAATGTGACTTCTGGTGCTGCATGGTTTTGCACCGTACTCCGTATCTTTCTCTCTTTTCACCATCTTCTTCATTAAAAGGGTTGGCGCTGAAGAACTAGCTAACTGTCTATTTGATTAAAGGAAGGAAGTTTACTTCTTGGCATTTCAATGACCCGGGTAGGCTACAGTATTACCCAGTAATAATGGAGTTTTGGTGTCTGACCCGGAAAATCTCATAAAAAAAATGTAAATAATAAATAAAATATTTTAGCACAGTGATTTCTGTAATGTGTTACTTCAAAATGCCAGTGAAAACTAATTTAAAATGAATTTTATAGTGCTAAGAAATGTCTAAGAGCCAGATGGGGGCTTCTTGGGTTGCAGCAACTCTATGCTGTTCAGGCTGGGAGCCGGTGGTTAAGTACAGCTTGGCGCTGCTCCTTTTTTCCATGGCGGCATGAAGTGATGCACCGGCGGTGGAACTTTGCTCCTTTTTTCCTTGACGACATGACGTGATGTATCGGCGGCGGAGTTAAGCTTGGCTCCTTTTTTCCTTGGCGGCATGATGTGATGTATCGGCGGCGGAGTTAATCTTGGCTCCTTTTTTCCTTGGCGGCATGATGTGATGTATCGGCGGCGGAGTTAATCTTGGCTCCTTTTTTTTTCTTGGCGGCATGATGTGATGTATCGGCGGCAGAGTTTAGCTTGGCTCCTTTTTTCCTTGGCGGCATGGCGTGATGTGAATTGGCTATGCGTCAATGATGAGTGACCTTTCAGCATGCTTTTTCCACTTCGAATCCACCTTGAAAGTTTTTAGCATGCTCAAAACATTCGGGCCGGCCACAAGAATGGGCCCTAATATTGGAATGTACTCCGAATGCAGTCAGAATTTTTTAAATGCGCTTTGAATACCCAGGAATAAACCAGGAATTTTAATTCTAATGGCATTCTGGCTCATTCCACCTCTAGTGTGACTAGGGTATAACCCAAAACCATTAATGCGATTGCCTCGCTGTGTCAACCCCTCACAATGACAAGTGGGAAAGGAAGAAATTATTTTTTTTAGGCAAGTGAGGTCCTGCTTCCGCCTCCCGTGACCATCCATTCCACAGCTGCCCAGATGGCCCAGATGCAAGCATTATATCCCGCCCTCTTCCTGCTTTGAGAACGCAAGCTACGCCGGACGTAACACACCCACATGCACTAGTTGTTGTCAGTAAATATTAGTAATTTGGCTAAGTTTAGCTACTAACGTGCACTGTCACTGAATGTATATCATAACAACAAAATTAATGTAAATTGTTGCTCACCTCTCTAAGACTGCTTTTGTGTTTGTGGATGCTCTATGGAAATTACATGAATACCAGACAGTGACCAATCATCTTCTTTGGGCCAAACACCATTTATTTGACATTTATTTGCTCAATCTGGTAAGACATGCTAGCCGCTGGTGGTGTTCGTATATTTTTTAGTTGAAAAAAAATGTGAGCAAGCTGCATACAGTCCCTTTTAATCGATGTGTGCGCCAAGCTTTACTTTCCTTGAAAAAAATGTCAGAGAAGAAGCAACACAAGAGTACGGATCGGCAATGTTATGCATCTGTAATCGTGTATTCATGTTAAATTGAGCTGGCATTGAGAACTCCAGTACGGAGCATCCTGTAAACAGAGCATTGCAACAGATTCTGTGCATATCAATATTTATAGTGGCTGCTGGTCATTACCATTGTACTGTGTGTGCTCATTTGGTGTGCAGGTCGCTCTAAGCAAAGGTCAACACAACATTTCAGCTTCAAAATCATTTTGACCACCACCATACATCTGAGGACTGGTAGAAAGGTACAAGGGAAACTGGGCTTGGCTTTAAACACATGGCATCTTCATGTAAAGGTACACCTGTACCATCAAATAGGATCCAATATGCTGTCAATCACAGTCATCGCTGCCTTTGCAAAGATAACAAAGCTTAGTTTTTAAACTGTCAATTTTGAGCGGTCACATGAGCAAATGCAAAAACTTTTAACATTTCGGTGTGGATATTATTTTTGGTTTTTTTTTTTTTACATTTTCACGTCCTGTCCAGACCGTCTTGTTTTTTTATTTAGTTTTTAGAAAATGTTGAAAATATCTTGGATTTAATTTTTTTTTTCATTGGGCAATTAATTAAAAAGATTGAATATTCGTGCAATCCGACTTCATGGACACTTTTTGCAAATACTTTTCTGCTTATTTGTTAAGCAACACAAACTGCAGGGAAAGATCAGCTCTGCAGCAAATGAAAAGGATGAAGAAGAGAGCTAGGAAAACGAGAATGAAGAAGAAAGCTAAATATATATATATATATATACTGTGTATATATATATATATATATATATATATATATATATATATATATATATATTATTTACATCATTACATTGAAAGGTTTGAGAGCTATTTTTTCATACAGAAAATACATTATTTCTTTGATTTATTTCCAGAGATTTTAAAGTTATTTTTGCACCATCAAAACTTAGCAAAGAGGTATCATTTTAGGTATAATAAAACATGTTGCTGATTTTGTGTCTTGTTATAGATAGTATTTGGTAATATAACAATTTTCTAGGAGGAAAACTTTAGATGCTATGTGCCCAAAGTGGGGTACGCAAAAATGAAAAACAATTACCGTCTAACTCTCACAATTACCAGCGCACCTGAACACCTCATGGCACAGAGCGCACAGTCATAGCAGAAAGCAGGAAGGAGACACGGCATGAAGTTCTTCACTGCGCTGTGTGAGTTGTATGAATAAGTAAGTAATTTTGATGATTACGTTGTGTATTAACAGTGTTTAATCTTGAAAGTTTAATTTATATTGATGTTACAATCCCCGCACCGTAAAAACCTGTCCATGTATATGTCCGTGTCAGGATGACAAGAGTGGGAATTCCCTTGAAAATGAGGCTTTATCGCTGCGTGTGTGTATTTTTGGTTTATGGTTTCTGTTTTTTTAGTGTGCAGGAGGAGTAGTGGGTACATGGCTTCAAGTGAAATGTCTGAAGGGGTACGCAACTGTGAAAAGTTTGGGAACCACTGCTTTAGATGTATTGAAATTACAGGCATCTTTGACTAAACTTTGTGTATCATTTGGGTATCTCCTTACCAGGCCGAGTGTCCTGGTTTTCGGTGATCAAAATGTGGTCACCCTAATGTGCAATGTATACTTACAGGAGTTACTGGGGCCGTGACGCTCGACAGTGCCGTGCTGTCCCAGATTGATGTAAATGTAAATGCGATTACTTCTCTTTAGCCTTTCTCTCTGGTTCTTTGGACCATGTTGCTGTTGAAGTCGTCAATGATCACACAGTATTAAAAAATTGAGTTACAGCACTTACATTATCAAGACGATGGACAAAGAGCCCATAATAATCGGTGTGCAGAACATATAGAGCAGTTTCCCACCCCTCTAGAAAATGAAAGTTAAGCTTGTGCGAGAGAGTGAGAGCGAGAGAGAACAAAGTACCTGTTGTGTGTTTGTCTCTTGTCCCAGTATTTTTCTATGAGTCATCTAAATGTTGTGCAACTCTGATTGTGCTATGTGAGTGTGTGTGTCAAGAAGGCCTTCTATGAGAAGCTATTCGACTGAACATGCTCTCAGCTAATAGACTGAATCTAAAGGTGTAATAATAATATCTAACACACACTTACCAGAAATGGCAGTATATATCCGCCTTGTCTTCTTCTCTCCTTTTTAATTCTGAATTGCAACCACTCAAGTTAGCATTTTGCTGTACTTTTCAGTGCGAACGTACTGATACCTATTAAGTACATGTGTATTATTGTGCTTGTGCTCTTGTAGAAGTGGACTGCAACATTCTGAGAGGTGTTTCTAATATTCTGGATAGCTAATGTAGCTCTCTGAGAGAGGAAAGTAGTAAAAATGGCGGTAGTGAGCAAATGTAATAGGTTCCAGGCCACTGTTGACCTGAGGTGCTGTGACAATATTGGTATTTTACTTGTGTTTAATTGGATTCCTGTTGCCATACTTATAATAAAACAGACAATAGGAAGATATAAAAGCAACAAAAAGGAAAATATTATTTATTCTGTGCAGTATTATATCAACAGATTTAAAGAACTTTTAACTGTGCTCACTTGTAAGAAATATAGCTCTGACAAGCCTGCTAGTATTTAATGAGAATTTAACTTTATGTTAAAAGTTATGAAGACTGATTAGACATTCTCCCAGACACACACACACTCACATTACAGGGGCCATTACTCATGTGGGCATTGTTTCCACGGAGCTACGGGAATAACACACATGGATTGTTGAAAGTACTTTACCCGCCGTGGAATAAAATAAAACTGTAAACAAGCCACGTTTAGTTTGATGTTTCAAAACTGCTTTGTCCACATTTATGGTAATCAACCGAGATCAGCCTACTCTTTGATGGCAGGTTATTCTAATGATGTTCAAAGCCATCACAGGCCACTTCTTGATCTCATTAACATGGTGCTTTGTTCATTAAAAAGACTATAATGAGACTCCAATGTTAACTAGAGCACACGCTATTAGCGGGAATAGCAGGAACGAGCTGTATAGTACATTATGTAACCATTGTGAGACGTTCATTGACTGGTGGAAAGACAAGAATTTCCCTTATTTTGCCTCATATTCTCTTGTTTTCCAAAAATGTCCTTTATTTGGAAATGCAAATGTTGGTTAGTATGGCTCTTAGATGTTTGGGGCACCCTTGGTGTGGGCATTTGGCTTCATTTCCTTAATCAACTGTGGGGAAAATTAAACAATAGTTATTGATTGTTATTTTTTGAAAACATGAATACAAATGCATATACATATTACAAATAAGGGTGTTCACTTTATTTGAAAAATAATTCATACAATTTTATTTGACGTCATGTTAAATATTATTATTAAACCTTTAGATTCAGCTTCCTTTACACACACATTCACATAGCACAATCAGAGTTGCGCAACACTTAGATATAACTCATGAAAAAAAAACTGGGGCAAGACGCAAAGACAAAAAAGGTGCATTGTTCTATCACTCTCTCACACAGGCTTAACTTTCACTTCTTAGAGGGGTGCAGCAACTGCCATATATGCTATGTGTACCATTATTCTGGGCTCTTTTATCATCAGTGAGGAAGATGGACAGAGTTGAGTGGTGTAACCAAATACATTGGTCGTATTTTCAACTTTGAATTGTGTGATTATTGACTACTTCTCCGTTAGCAATGCGGTCCAAAGAACCAGGAAGAAAGGCTAAAGAGAAGCAACAGCCATTACAGTCACAATCACATCAAAGTCGGGCTCATGCGATCCTGTCACTCGTCACTGCAAATGAGCCAAATCAAAGCATTTGTGTGCTTGTTGTGTGCGAAGAGAAGGCTTTGTTGGTTTAAATAAAAAGGTTCCCGGAACTTTCCGCAATGGCATTGAAGACCTTGTTACCATTACCGTAAAAACACACTGCCTGTCACCCACACAATAAAACCACACTATTATTAGCTTCTCTGGAAAACAAACTCCAAGCTCGCACTGATGGAGAGTCAGTATTCATTTTGAGCTTTTAATCTGATGTTGTGCTGTTCTTAGTGCAATTCGTCTGGTCCGCCCCTGCACACGCCCGGGGCTTGAACCACGGCCCATGAAATGAGAGTCAAGAGCGCTACGTATTGAGCTAAAAGCCCACGCTCTCAACTCGATAGTCGCGTGACTCTTAAGGCATCAGGGAGTGACGTTTAGGGCCTGTCCACATGGAAACGTTCCTCAGTTTTTTGCCAGGTTGAAAAAAAATTGTATCCACACTGTGCCAGATTAGTAAATCGTTACATCCAGACGGGAACAGGTCACAGGGTGAGAACAGTGTAATACATAAGGCGCACGTACCTGTGGCGCTGTAAAGAGACACGCAGACAGAATCACGTGACACCAAAACTATACAAGACAAAGAGGAAAAAGGAAGGAAATAATACAAGACAATGTCAACTGGAGTCAATCATGCCAGTGGAAGTACTCAGATCTGGTCAGGTGATGGCGACGGGGTGGTGATGTCCTCGTTTCCCGAAAGTAGCGGTTTGCTTGTCTACATGGCAACGACAAGCCGGCCTTTCCGTGCGGATGAAAGGCTGAAATGAGCCCCTTAATAACTTACTTTCGCACAACCAGCTGACCAGCTGTCATCTGTTACACTCACCTCGCTAAACCTCACTTTCATCCGGGTCATGGCACCCATGTAACCTTTCTGGGCCGCTCCTGCGTACGCCCGGGGCTCGAAACATGGTCCACCGAATCAAGCTAAAAGCCCGAGCTGTCAACTCGATTTCCAGTGTGTCTTTTAAGGCGTCAGGGGGTTAGGTTTACCAACGTAGTTTCACACAACTGTACCATCCATTACATTTGTTTCATACATGGGTAAATCACAATAGAATTAGATTACTGTATTAGGTTACCCGATTTGCCAGCGCGCACCACCCATCAGGGGTTTGACAAAACACAAGCCGGTCCATGCGCTCAGAAAAATCAAGTCAACTCAACAGAACAATCAAATACAATTGTCCCTCGGGACATCACAGTTCAAACATCACTCCCTTACTCTATCGCAGTTTTTCTCATGTTAATTAATAAATTATCACTGTTTGGTGTTTGACTCGGGCCAATTATTAGTCAAAAATATTGAAAGACAAGTCATATGTAGTATTGTGGTCACTAGGCGTCAGTAATGACACAAAAAATTAATGAGACATTATCTTACATTGCCAGTCAACTTCTTAATTTGTCCTTCTTCCCCATTTTGTTTGAAACCCTTTATTAGGTTTAGAATACATAAAATGGAGGCTAGCTAGTTTGCTCGCTAGCATGCTGTGCTTCAAAGCCGTGGCCGTCTCTTATTCCCTTGAGTGATCCCATAGCCTGTGCATTACAATGGAGTGTAAAGGTGACTATAGGGGTGTTATTTAATGTCTACGGGGCTCTAATAATGGTAAGAAAACATGTATTTAGAAATTCATAAACAGATTTTCTATGCTCTAACTATGAAAATATTCAATTTATTAATATTGAATCCTACTTTGCAGAAATTCACTTATCATGGGCGGATCTGGAACCAATTAACTGTATTAATAAGGGACGACTGTAATCAATTATTTTGCTCATCCTATGATAAATAACCCTTATATTCACATGTATTTAAGCCACATTAAGTGCAAAGAAAAGAACTGCCAGTGCTTACTGTATTTCCTCTCTGCAGGTTTGATTACTTTGTATTGGAATTCACCTGAAATTTACAGAGGTTTTGTTTTTCAGTGTTTTCCTTCACCCTCGAGAAGAAAAATGCGAGACATACGCAGCAGCATTGATGCTGCGTATGTCGAGTGCGGCAGCAGACAGGAAACAGAAGTTTGATCGGTGTCGAACAATATACACGTTAGACATCCTCCAGAGAAAGCATTTTACTTGTTTTGAACACACTCCTTGCCGAGAAAATGTGTAACATGAAAGGAGACCATGCTTCCTCTCCCGCTTCCCGTATTTGTACACCAAGAAAAAGAATATAGGCTATTAATCGCGCCTCCATCCATTGTCTGCTCCCAGGCATGGGGATTTGTCAGATAACAGTACATCGATAATTGGAGCAATGTGTCTCTCACGCCATCAGCCAAATAATTCACTCTAATTAGACTTGCCTCATACCAACAGCAAGCAGGAGAACTGCACTTTGAGAGACTGCTGGAGATGAACAACAAAGAGCAATGGAAACCTCAGTGATGATTCATGAAAGATTGAGACTCGTTCAGTATTTCAGAGAGAGCGAGAGAGAAAGGCGAGGCAGCAGCAGGTGGAAACGTTTCATGATATACCATAAATAGACTTAATGAAAATATGAGCGTGTACCCACTGTAATTAGAGATACTGTACAATAGCATGCAGTAGCATAATTAGGATTCACTTTCTTCAAATCATCTGCAGACACAAGGGAGCTTTCTGCACTGCAATATTGTTCATTGGTTCACATATTGATTTACAACTTGCAGCTTTGGGATAGCAAAGTCCATACATTACTTCTGTGCACGATTAAAACAGTAACTCTGGCTTAGTGGGACCCTTTTATGCATCATAAAATATCAGTGCACGGCTTGAAATATTGCTTGTATTGGAATTATATTCTGCATCTTTACAAAAATCCAAATATTTGTCAGCAGATGAATATGCAAGTACTGTAAAAAAAAATAAAATAAATAAATAAAATACTGAAACGCCCTGGAACTTGATGCTGAATCCTGACTCTGCCCCTCAGGTCTTCTGGCCAGTAGTTGACTCACACTTTTGACCTTCGCGCTGCAGTGGCCAAGCACATTTGGTGAGGAGCAGAAGGATAAGTAAGTACAGTGGAACTTCCAAAGTCAAGCACAGTCCTTCCACAACACTGGCTGCTCTCCAATTTGTTAGCGTTTCAAAGCAAAATTGCCCATTGGGATGAAATAGAATTGGAATAATTTGTTTTAAGGAACATGTTAACGTTCATAATAAGCAGACGTTAACCATTCGAATATGTTTACATCAAAAACAACAAAACACTCTCTGGTAGTAAATGATGTGTCCCCGATGCACCTCACATATCAGATTTTTGTAACATAAACTGCCACACAAGTATATAATGAAATCAACCACTAATGCAATGCAAAACATTAAAACATAACTCATATAAATCACAAGCGACAAGCATATATGGCAACTAACTAGCAACTGGCACAGGAAGCACAAACAGATGGGACACCACAACATGATTATGAATATGCACTAAATCCAAACTCGTTTATCCACAAAAAGCTGCTCAGCACTGACTGAATGTTATATCAAGACAATAAGAAGGGGAAGAAAAATTATTATTAATTTGTTCCCGAAGGTCAGACCGCAAGCTAAATAATTTTTCCCATAGGAAACAATGTAAATCCAATTAATCCATTCTGGACACCCAAAAAATACATTTTGTAGAGATAATTATAGATTTACATGCATAAAAAATTTCAAAATAATTGTAACTGATGAATTAAATGCATAAATGGACATTTATTGAACACTCTTGTTGGAGGAGGATATATATTAGGGATGAGCGAGTACACCACTATCTGGATGTTTTCACCCATCTAAGTGATCTGTAACCGTACCTGTACTTGGAGTGGGCGAGGCATAAACCGGAAGTGGGCCTGGTTTAACCGGAAATGGGTGTGGCTTAAATCAGTACATTGTTTTAAGCCTGAAATTGACATGGATTGATCAGAAGTTGCTATATTTATTCTTTATCATATAGCTATGTGTGTACTGTGTACGTGTGTATGTCATTTGTAAGACTTTATCATTTAATTCTTTTATAATGATCTGTATGAAGATGGTGATTCATGCAAACATCCAGTGGTGGCAAACGGGGAAATAATCTGTTCACTGTAGTTTTCAAAAGCACCGCGTTCAGACCGGCCAAATTAGAAGCAAGCAGACGAAAAAAACCAACCAAAAAACGGCAGTGACACATGCAACTCTGTCTTGTCAAATGCACCGTGTACGTAACGAAATAAGTCTACCGGCTCATCCCTAATATATGCAGTGTCAAGAACTGTGGAGCTGTCGAGTGCTTGACCCCAGTAAGCAGAGACAGGCGTGGGTGGTGGAAAATAAAAATACTTTAATAAATCAGGTGCCGGAAAAACAACAGAAAGCGACAGAGGAGAACTGCTCTGTGAAAAACATACACGGAAGACGAGGCAGGAGCAACAGGTCGAGGAACCGTCTGGGTGACAACACAGGCGACGTACACAAAGGTAATGAACCGGCGGCGTACCTGCGACGACGCTGGGCTTTTAAACTCCACTAATTAATATCGAGAGCAGCTGTGCATAACACCACTGGGGTAAAGCGTCTGCAGCTTCCCCCCAGCAGGAAGTGCAGCGCTCCAAAATAAGAGAGGAAGAACATGACACAAAAAAGAGTTTGCGTTCCCTTTATTTTTTTGAGCGGTGTATATTAGGGCTGTCACGTGATACAAAATCGTAATGAACTTAATCAGTTTTCAAATGAATTTATCACGATTATTCACCATTTGCAACTGGGATTTCCGAGCGTACGTAAATACAGCAAATTGTACTTCCGCAGTGTGCTGGTGAGGGACAAGCATATCGACTTCGCGTTTTTCTTTGTCTTTTTGTTTATTTAGACCACAAATACACTCATAATAAAGACGTTGTGATGTTCGGAGTGCCCGCTGAATGCTGTCGTCTAGTGACAATGACAGAGTGTCACTCCGAGGAGGACTAGAGACGTGTTTGTGAGTTGGAGATACATATATGCTGTTGGAATTGCATTGCTGTTGATACGCTAAAAATTCGCTACCAAGGCCAGGAAGTGGAGGGGCTCAGCGATAACCCAAGCTGATGTTTTGCCGAAAAACGAATCATATGAAAACTGGGGTTTGACTGTATACAGTCGTCCAAAAGGTCTCAGTAAGATGAATAATGATGCTCCAATCCATCCCCTGATTTCTTGAAAAAGAGACTTGTATCACCCTGTGATTGACTGGTGACCAGTCCAGTGCCCCACCTCTGACCCAAAATCAGCTCGGATTGTCTCCAGCTCACTCGTGACCCTGAAGAGGATAAGGCTGTTAAACCAGTGTATCAGACAGTAACACAATAAAGGAGGCCATTTCTGCCTGCAGGATTTTTGATAGGATGAGCATGTACTACATCTAAATAAGACAACAGAGGAATGCACAAAGCCTTGCGGAAAAATACGCAGTTCCAATTTAAAGTCCTATCAGTATCACAGCTTGGGTCTTACGTTCACTCATCGTCCAACAGTGAAACACGTATTATACTGTATTTCTACCTAAGGCGTGGTTGAATGTGAAATAGCAACATCTTTCTCAAATAGCTCTCCATGAGTGTTCATGTTTGCCTTCACATCTATCACAGAGAAAAGATTCACCTACTTGGGACCAAAGGGCCTTTGTTGCTTCCCTCGTTCGCCTAATCAGCTGAGTGATTAAAGTGATCTTTATTTTGCATGTAGGTCATTAGCGGCCTTATTATTTCTGCCGCTACAGATAACTGTGTGTCTTCCTGCATTCGCCTCGTGCTTGATTTTATTACCGGTCTTTCCTGGAAAGGGTTTGGACTAAAATCAAGAAGTGGTGGATTTTTGGAAGCACATCTAACAAGCTGATGATGAAGCAGAACTCTGCGTTGACTGGCTTTGAGCTGGGGGGTTTGGTATCAGAATGAATGAAAAAAGTGTACAGTATAATTAACCTGGAGCAGAGCACATCCATGAAAATATAACAAGTTGTCATCAATAGAAGGCAGATAACAAGGATCATGTTGGTAACAGGAGAGAAACACGTAGCTTTTTCTAGTTGGAGCAAATTATTGGATTCAAAGTGTACATTTAATGAGCATATATTTTACTAATTAATACAGTAGAGGTCAGAAGAAAATTCAATGTAAAAGTATACTTCTAAGAACGTAGGTGGTAAAATCCAAAGGGCATGTTTCAGTCACACCCACCTGCATATTAATGCTACTCCAGTGCTTCCTGCCTGTTCGCATAATCCACTTTCATTTACCAAAGGAGCCTTGGAAAAAGGAAATATGACAGACGGGTGCCTTGGAAATATGCTAGGCATCGCAAATTTTGTTCAGAACACCGCTGTAGGCAAAACAGCTACAACACAAGAAATGAATTTCAAACTGAGAATATGTCCTTTGTGTGTCATAGTAATCGTGTGAGGGATGTTCATATTGTTCAGATGAGTCACATAAATCAAACACATATATAATCATCAGGGGGTGGTAAAATATCACGAGACAAAACACACAGAGAAAACACATCTGACACTCCTCTGAGTGTGCAGGCTGCTTTCATACCCTTGAGCAAGGCCTAAAACCCCAGACTCAAATCAAGGGCACAACATATTTGTGCGGTGCATAACTGATCTCTCTCTTTAACTGCCTTCCTGTAAAGATCATATTTAGCATATTAAATATACAAACATAAAGAGAAAAAAACATTGAGTAGGTTGGTAGACTTATAGACTTTTAAGAAGTGTGAAAGCCGGGACTGGTTGGTGGACTTATTACGTCCTCGCTATATTGCGGTTGTTCAGAAACTGGTTAATTAATAAATGATTGCTGTTTCGCGGTAGACTATGGTCTATTCTTATTCAAAACATACCTAAATACAAGTGATATGTAGTATTCTGGTCACTAGGCGGCAGTAATGACACAAAGCATTGATGAGACATTACCTTACTTTACATTACCTTAACACTGCATGAAGTCATGAAGTCAGCCATGCCATGTCTGACATCCATCCATCCATTTTCTATGCCGCTTCTCCTCATTAGGGTCGCGGGGGCATGCTGGAGCCTATCCCAGCTGACTTCGGCCGTGGCATGTCTGACATGATGGAGTGAAAAAAAAGTTCTCCTCCCATTCCATGTGGAAGTGGTAAGGTTTCGGCTTCTTAAGTTTAGAATAATAAATTCGAGGCTAACTGGTTAGCTTGCTAGCTCGCGGCCAGGTCGAGTTCCTGCAGCATAAGAGTTGCACAATGTGATGTAAAAAATGAATAACAGGAGTGTAAAGGTGACTATAGACATGTTATTTTATGCTTACAGGGCTCTAATAATGTTAAAAAATGAATTTAGAAAGTCATAAGCAGTTCTTTCTATGCTCTAACTATGAAAATATTCAATTTATTAACATTGAATCTTATTTCGGCGAAATGTATTTATCACGGTTGGGTCTGGAACCAATTAACTGCTATAAACGAGGGACGACTATATTTTGGAAGTACAGTTGTCCCACGTTTATAGCAGTTAATTGGTTCCGGTGGTCGGCTGTTGTGATCCGCATTGAAAGGCATTTATCGGCATATGCTGATCACACGATTTTTGACAAATATCAGCCGATACGGTGGCCGATCGATCGGCGCATCCCTACATGGAATTGTTTCTTAATGTGCAAAACTCAATTTTCTATACGGTTAATAACTGCGATACGCATATTATAGGGTTTAGAGTTAGGGCTTTTATTTGCAATTTTTCACCATTCAGTTTTGGAACGTAAACCCCCTGAATAGTAGAGATCTACTCTAATTAGTTGTATTCCAATCTCACTTTCTGAAAGATATGAGTCAATTTCACCAAAACAACTGAATGAGGTGTCATTTGGCATTCAAATTTGCAGGAGCTCATTATACAGTAGAGATGAAATGATACGCATCGATGCATCATCATAATTGTCTGGCATGCAATGGCCCGATACTTATATCATTTTAGATAGCAGTGTGATACATTGTTTGAATGTCTGTACAAACCATTTGCTTTGATGCATAATTGATTTAAGTCCCATGGCTTTCTGACTTAGAAATGCACCAATAATTGGTCCAAAGTCCATGCTATGTCAGTCTAAATAAAGGCCAAGACAGAGCCACATGCCCCGAAGAACTGCAGTAAGTTCTGTGTTTGGGTTACATTTTGGATGTGCCAAGAAAGACTAGCTAGTATCTATCCATCCATCCATCGCAACTAACTTGAGTACTCAGCTGATATACTGACAGTGCATACACAGAACAGCTAATGTTATACAGGTGGTCCTCTGCTTACGGACGTTTCCTTGGTACATACGTGTAACCAGCCCTGTTTCGCACCTGCCCGCACACAGGACCTTTGTAATGGGAGGTGAGGGCGCTGACCACGCGACTAAAAGCCCGGACTGTCGGCTGCGTGTTCAGCGCAGCTCTTGAGGCAGAGGGAGTGAGGTTTACCAACGTACACTCGCACAGCCTCAGCCTCAGCCTCATAAACCTGGCTCTCACTCCTGTAAGCAAGACTTAGGAGTTCATTTAGAGTATATCACAGTCTAGCAACGGAAGTCGTGCGTAACCTGAGGACTACCTCTATGTACAGTATGTACAGTGCTCAATGGCACATTGCCACAGCACTCAATTGGTTGTTTAAAAACATACCTCATCTTAATTGGAATTGATGATGCATATAACCTTGTAAGTATGTATTATTAATACATCCTATCGTTGGTAGCTGGCATTGAGATGCCACAGTGATGTACAGTAGATGCATATCTACACATCTGATGTAATTGAGGTAAAGACGGGCCCCAGAGGACAAAAATATTTTACAAATCATGATCGTAATCTTTCCATTTTATTTAAGTACAGCAATCCCTTGTTTGTAGTGCTTAATTGGTTCCAGACCCGACTGCAAAGTAGAATTCCTTATTTATAAATAGAATGCAGTCGTCCCTCCTTCAAGCATTGCCTCACTCTAGCACGGTTTTTAAAAAATTAATGATTTAATTTTTAGTGGTTGACTATTGCCTATGATTAGTCAAAAAAGTTCTATGTGGTATTCTGGTCACTAGGCGTCAGTAATGTTACATTGATGAGACATGACTTGACATTACATTACCTTCAGACTGCATGGAGTCAGCCGTGGAATGTCCGACATGACATGTTTTTCTCCCATTTTGTGTGGAAGTGGTAAGTTTTTGGCTTCTTACTTTGTCCTAATTCCCCACTCTGTTTGAAACCCCTTCATAAGTTTAGAATAGGAATGTAACAATTACCGGTATTAATGACTAACCGCGATAAAACTCCCAACGGTTAGTTTTAGCGTTTCAAATTAAAATTCGCATCATCCATTTCCTCGAGCAGCAGTAGCAGAAGAGGACACGCATGCGCAGTTTGCAGTGTGTGGCTGGTAAAAACATGGCAGCACCCCCGCAAAAAGCGCTCCTCCGAAGAACTAGATCTTATGTCTGGACATATTTTGGACTTGGAAAGGATTCTGAGGTGAAAATAATTGAAGGCAATCAACCTATCTGCAGAAAATGCAGGAAAAAGTTTCGATGAACGGGGCTAACATTTCCAATATGATGAGCCATCTCTGTGACCACCATCCACAACTTTTCAGCTGGTGTAAGGTAAGTTAACTTGTAGTTGAATGCATGGTTTGTCTGTCAAACGTTGCTATAGTGTGTCAATCGAGGAAGCTTAAGTTAAGTGTTAGTCAACTCAACAGCGAGTAAGTGTGTACACGGCAGGTACAGTATGTTCCTGCACACGTCATACACCAGGGTAGAGCAATATGTGTAATTGTTCTGTACTGTGGGTTTTCTGCTGCGTACAACCACTGCTACTTCATTATTACCTTATCTGCTTCTGAACTCAGGCAGATGCATTGCGTGAGACAGGAGGGCTCACATAGAAAATAAAGAGAGAATAACAAATTTTGTGTTAAAAACAAATCCCAGTGGAAACACTGCAACGTGATTTGTTTTTACAGGAGTGATGTTAATGTGTGTGTGCGTGTGTCTGGCAGATGATCATCATATAATAATCATAATAGGCTCCAGCATACCCACACGACCCTAGTGAGGATAAGCAGCATAGAAGATGGATGGATGGATGGATATAATAATAGCAGTAATAATAATGGATTTGCTTTTCCCTTATTTAAAGAGTGGGCGTACAGCAGGCAATTCCACACTAAACACTAAAGCTGCTTTTCACATAAAACTTTGTTAATAGACGTCAGTGTGTTTGATAACCGTGATCATTTTGGTTACAATAATGGTGATATGAAATGTTCATATCGTTACATCCCTAGTTTAGAATAAACAAACTGGAGGCTAACTAGTTAGCTCGGTAGCATGCTGTGTTTCAAGCGGTGTCCCTGCAGTCATCCCGTAGTCTGCTCATTACAGTTGCTCATTGTGGTGTAAACCAATAATAATAGGTGTGTAAAGGTGACTAATGGCTCCAATGATGGTAAACATCATATTTAGAAAGTTATAAAAAGGTTTTCTATGCTCTAACTACAAAAATATTCCATTTGTTCATATTGAATCCTACTTTACGGAAATTCACTTATTAGCAAGGGTGATGAAAGACTGTATTTTCATAGTTTAGAGCATAGAAAACCTTGTGAATACATTTTTTTAACATTATTAGAGCCTTCTAGACATGACATAAACGTACAGTCACCTTTACACTCCTATTAGCCAATATAGTAGACATAATAAGAGGAAGTAACCTATTTAAGATCCCTCGGGGAGGTGAGTGGCGGGCGAACAGGAAGTGACGTCGGCGGTTCAGAGTTTAGTTTTATCTTGGCGTGGGTTACTGCGGCAACAGTGACCCGTGTTTAGGGAGTAGGGTTCTTTTATTTGGGATTATTGTGCCTGTTTTGAGATCATTCAAACCTGCAGTAAAAGCCTGTTGTTCCGGTGATCAAGTCTGGTATTTACATGAGAGTAATATTACTGACACCAGTGACCAGTGTAAAATACTACATGTCATTCATGCGTTCGATGCTCCGGTCATCATTCAAAGTATCTTCTGAATGTATTTTGGTTCATTTAGCCATTTTTATGCTTGAAACTGCTTAAATATATAAACTGCAATAAATATATGTAAAATTTGCTTCAATATGCATATATTTTGACTAATAAGTCGTATTAGTCAAGGAGGATAAGCGGTATAGAGAATGGATGGATGGAAGGTCGTATTCAACAAAACACATATTTTAAAAAAACATGATAGTGATGCTGTGGAATTCAAATCAAAAAGTGACGAGGACGACTGAAAATTATTTTTATCGCAATTAAATTTAGGCATCTGTAAAATCCTTATGTGCCTGCTGCCCCCTATTCATGTATGGCGGTGCGAATGCACTTCCCACGTAAGCTTTTCTCCCTGCAGCTCCATCTGGTGGGTCACTGCCCCCGCTTGACCCCGTTGCAAGCTGACTGTTGAAAGCGAAAATTGAAAATAAAGTCTTCAATCCACATCTAGTTCGGCATCAAACTGTTCCTCCTTGGTCCATGCGACCGCGCCTCTGCAAAGTTTAGTAGAAACTAGTTATGTGGTGTTGGTGTAAGCTGATTTTTGCACCTGAGTGAGATTATACGACAAGAATTGAACTGACTGAGGCATGTAGAGATGCCTGAATTGCTCCTTTACCGATGTTTGGTGAAAATACACCAATTATCCTCCAAGCACGAGGAGCAGACAGGTGGAAAAAAACAAGCCAACAAAAACAATATTCTCGGGAGAGGTGAAAGCTTACTTAGCATAGTGTGCATTTTAGTCCTACGTCAACAGGGAAGTTTGATCTGAATATAAAAACCAGTTGCAGATGCAATCTCTTCAAGAATAAATGTTTATTGATCAAAAACAACTTGGGCATGTAAATTCTGATTTGTATGTGTACGTGCATGTGTGTGTCGGGGTGAAGGCTCTCTGCAGAATAGAATCCATCACTATTGGCATGTGGACCAGATTACTGGAGGGACTGCGAAAGCCTCATAGAGCCATGATAAAGAACTCTGTCCATGCCTCTTTACAAGCACATCACTCAGGGTGTGTGCACCTCTTGACACCGTTACGTTAACGTGGCTCAATGTGGCCAGATAAACCACACTGTGACATAAATATCTTGAAATATGTGAACGTGTGCGGCTTCAGGGGGAGGCAGAACTTCTTAGATGTAACTTCGATTGAACTCTTGTTTGAAATAAGCTTCAATGGCAAAGCTGAGTATGATAACAATGGCAACCAGGGCGGTTTGTTTTGATTTGAAATATCGTTCTGGCAACAGACACAAATAAAATGTGAAAAATTACCTTTCCTGCAATGGGTATGGTAATCAGGAATCTTTTAGCATTTTGCAGCAGTCGGCAGAAAAGCCTGCTGTGACTAAACCCCCGACTCATGGAGCAAGTAGACACAAACAAAGGATCCATCCTATTTACAGTCTTGTCGTATAAGTGAGAATAATACAGTGCTGCGAGCCCATTTGAACTCTTCTATTCCTCAGTGGGAGTGAGCATCATGCACTTATCTGGACCAAGTGTGTGTGTTGTTATCCTCGTCCGATTTAATGAGCCTAAAAACAGATCTCAGGACACGAGGAAAAACTCTTAAGTGATGAAATGTATTTTCTTGCCGCTTCTTTTGTCTCCCTGTGTCTGGCATGTACACACACAAACACACCTTTCTTCAGCTTTGCTTTTAGTATGCGGTAAATCTCTTTGAATCTTCAGTACGATCAATGCAGCTGCTTGTGGGTAATCAATCACTAAAAACTTGCTGATATTGCATTGTTTCATGAGCGTGAACCGGTAAATATGGATGACCTTTGCGAAAGGGTTTTATACATTGGGGCTACGGGTCTCTTAAATGGTGTGGTTTATTTGTTCCAGACGTGTAAGTTACGTTAAGGATTTTACATTTCAACAATTCAAAATGTCTGAAAAGGAGTGGGATTTAATTCGACCCCTTCTCTGGGTCTATTACTAATAATTCAAGTGCGTACTCATGCTGGTCTAAGCATACCGTACTTCACCCCTAAGTCCAGCACATTTGGCTAGTGTGAATGCTCTGATCCGTGCTCAGGTTCAGGGAACCTCCCCCCTGTCGGCATAAATGGGAGAGGCGGGCTAGTGTTACATGCTGTGTAGGTCTGGAGCCTAGATGCAGAGGCGTGAGACAGAAAAACAGTTGCAGTTTCTTTAATGAGAGTCACACAAAGTACAACAAAGCCAACAAAGAGGGGAGCAGCGGGCACCAGCTGAGCTTTGTCTTGAGTTGGCAAAAGGCACCATGAAAACTTACTGTTATAAACAAAGAAGAGCAGAAGCCAGGCTGGATGTCAGGGAAAGAACTGGGCACACTATCAGAGGACGCAACAACTGTTAAATGTCCAAAAAGTAGATGAAGTCCAAGGGAGCACGTCCTGGAATGGAAGAAAAACCAGGGCCTCCCAACTACAAATAATCAGTTTTAAGTAGCCAGACGGCCAATCAGTCGCCCAGTTGTCCAGCTTCCAGCCAGAGCAAGGTTCTCTGAAAACAGAGACAACACAAATCGGCGGAGAAGGCAAGCAAGGGCAAACACGAAAAACATAACAAGCTAAGGCACTGCATGTTTGCATGCATGCGCAAAGTGCCCAAAGTCATTCTATGGCTATACAGTGATCCCTCGTTTATAGCGGTGAATTGGTTCCAGAATCGACCGCGTTAAATGAATTTCCGCGATATAGGATTTCATAAATAGAATCCTTTGTGTAGTTAGAGCATAGAAAACCTGTTTATTACTTTCTAAATATGTTTTTTTTAATTATTAGAGCCCTGCAGACATGAAACAACACCCCTTTTGTCACCTTTACACTCCTATTATTCATTGTTTACGCCATATAGTAACTCTGGACTTAAGATGGCCTCTAGCTAGCGAGCTAACAAGCTAGTGAGCTAACCAGGTAGCCTCCAACCCTTTTATTCTGAACTAGGGCTGTAACGATATAAAAAATTTCATATCACGATTATTGTAACCAAAATGATCACGGTTATCAAACACACTGACGTCTATTAACAAAGTTTTATGTGAAAAGCAGCTTTAGTGTTGGAGTTGCCTGCTGTAGGGCCACTCTGTAAATAAGGGAAATGCTCTAAACTCTAAACTTAAGAAGCCAAAAACTTACCACTTTCACACGGAATGAGAGGAGAACTTTTTTTCACTCTATCATGTCGAACATGCCATGGCTGACTTCATGACTTCATGCAGTGTTGAGGTAATGTTTTGTTTCATTCCTAGAATACTTTATAACACATGTATTTCAATATGCTTTGACTAATAATAGACCATAGTCTACCACGAAACAGCGATCATTTATTAATTCATCCATTTCTTAAACCGCGATATAACGAGAGAGCGATAATCGCACCGATATTGCGAGGGACAACTGTAATGCGGTTGTTTCTCGCACGTTCGTAATGGCACCCCAAATAGTACAACCCACAGCACGTTTGCTTAACCACGACCACATTAGTGCACGTAATAAATGTAATCAATGTCATGAAATTAACGCGATTGCCGTCTCGCAAGTAATTACTGACAGTCGCCACCTTGCTAAATAATAATCAGAACAACTTGAAAAAAAGACCGCAAAGAAATAATCACGGCAGGAATGGACACCCTGAGTCTAATGGGGAGGAGGTCTCATATAATACCTTTCATGCCTCAAGTCACCAACAGGTGGCGACATTGATTCTCATTTTGCCTAGCAAACATTCCAAGCAATGTGTTTTTGTTTTCCTTCAGTAAAAGGTTGCTGAACTGTACAAAACACTTGTACACCTGGCCATCACCCCCACAGGAAGTAAACCAATGACATGGGGTCAGGGTAGCCACTGCCTCACCTGTCATAATGAAAAATATTGTTCTAAAAAAAAGAACAATAACATAAAATTAATATGAATATTTTTCCATTAAACTGTTCTAAATGTTCGTTTTTAACATTTTCTTAGTAAAAATCACTGACTTTGCACATTTCCTGATCAAATGCAAAGCAAACCAGAGATGAGACTGCTGCCGATCTCCCCTTTTGGCTTAAGTGAGCACCCGAGCCTACTGTCTGAGTGCACTGGAAGGCGGATGGCATGTGCCCATTTCTGCTTGTCAGCATGTTCCCAATTATAACATCGCAGAAACATTTATTATCCACCATGACTTTCTACAGCCTGTTTAAAGTCTTTAATGCAAGTGTGACATCATTATTCTTACCAATCGGACAATAAAATACAGGGAAACATCATCCTCGGAGGCGCTGCAGTACTCTACCTCCCCTTGAAGGGACGGGGACTTGCGTGAGCTGGAGGGTGCTTGTCGCTGCCGTCCTTCCATAGAGAGGAAAAGCCAGTGTTTTTGGGTTTTTTTAGCCAGAAATATTCTTATGCTCTGCTGAAGGACTGAATGAACTTGACTGCCGGAATGGAGGATTATATTTCCAAGCTCAACAGAAGGTGATCAGACTTTTGCACCAAATCAGAGCATTTCCTAGAGCAGGGTAGGGTGCATGTACTTCATACACAAATTAAAGGTAAAACCACAAATGTCTGGGGCTAAAGTATTTGAAAACAAAGTTTTTAACACAAGTGAATTATCTTCTTTTTCTTATTATCCTCTTAATGAGCCAGCTGGATTAACATTTTTTTTAAAACTCCAAAGGAGGCCGTGCCTCACCAGCCATGAACCTCACTGCATGTCAAACATTTAATAAAACGTGGAGGTTGCTTTTGCAGTGTGTCTTCAGGGATTTTTTTGGGAGGTCAGCGCTCAGAATCTCTCTTTAAATTCACCCCAAAGGTTTTTTGATGGGTATAAGATCAAGTCCTTCCATGCCCAAAGCCTCCAAGTACACCTTTATGGACCTTGCTTTGTGCACCGGGGCACGGTCATACTGAAAATGAAAATTACCTTTTCGGAATGGTTCCCGAAGAGTTGGAAGATTGTCCAAAATATGTTAGAATTAAGATTCAGTGGGAATGAATGGCTTGAATGAAACTACTATTTGTATGATGCATCTTGTTTGAACAATTGTATCTTCTTCAAAAGCCCTTGAAAAGGCTTAATAAATAGTAAAACTGCTAAAATATTAATAAAAAAAAAATACAACACTGTATGATCAGTGTGATGTGGCTGTCTCACGACTGCAGTGTTGTTGAGTTACATCCTGTATCAAAGCACTTTCCCATCACGTCAACGTTTTCTGAGCCACCGCTCATTCATCTGAGCACCACTTGTGATGTCACTCGTGTGAAGCCATTCTGCCTCTCAGACACGTCGGCTTCCTGGAAGCTCTCGACCTTCTTGTAAATCACAACAAGGGAGATCCCACAGCTGATCGTAAATACAGTATGCCAACCAGCAGACGCGGTGGGTTTTCACTTCCATCTAAAACTCACTAGCAAATGCTTCACAGCATCCATAGCTTTAGTGTCTTCTTTCTCTCTTGTGCCCCTCGTCATGTTATTACATAACCTTTTACTGCCTAAATGTGTTTACCAAAAAATACATATTTGTGTTTTTGCTGGCAAGCAGACGCCAGATGAAGTGCACGTACAGCACAGCGGATGTAATTCTATCTACAGTCGTATGAATAAATTGGGACTTGATGTGTTTGTGTTCGCTAACTCTCCTCCTCATAAACTGCTGCACACAAAAGGATGAAAAACGAGCAAAACCTGAACCTCTCTGGTGTTTCCTGCGCTATTATTTTTATGACAAATACGCCACATGGTGGCACAGTTATTCAACCTTAAAGTTGGGTGCTTTGGCAAACACTCTGTACCAAATTGCCAAAATTTGGGACATAGTTTTAGGGTCCTGACAAGAGCGTGTGTGTAAGAACTGATTGAAAAACATGTCCACTATCAAACAAAACATCTGTGCAGGGTTTGGGCCCGTAATTAATTGACCAATAAGTCATACATTGCATTGTAATTTTTTTAAAATTATTATTATTTTAGGGTAACCTATATAAAAACTGGTTTGATGGCGATGTCCCGGGGGGGGGAGAGTGCTGCAGCTGTGAATTCAGCAGAGGGCGCTGTCTCACAAGTCAATTCACACAATATTTTCCAGCAAGTAGACATGTTGACAAGACGTGAGGTTGTGTAACTCCACGTTTTGTAAGGTCAGTACTGTATAGTGCACGCCTGTCATTGTTTCTTAATGTGTAAAACTGAAGTTAAAATATGTTTAATAACTTTCAGAGTTATATTATGCCACTTTGGCTACATTCAGACCAAAAGCTGTTTGAGGCATATTCGTCAACAATCATCTACTATGGAATCGTTAGATATCATACAGTGTAATAGCTCAGTGCATTGTCAGTCTAATAAGTTCCATGGGGCTTTCAGGACACACACACACACACACACACACACACACACACATACCCTTCATAATACACATACACACACACACACACACACACTCACATAGCACAACCAGAGTTGCGCCAACACTTGACTCATGGAAAAGTACTGGGATACACACAATAGATGCACTGTTCTTACTCACACCAGCTCAACGTTCACTTTCCAGGCACACAAACTTTAGTTTCACTTTCTATATTGTGTCCTTTCATTCTGGGCATATTCCTCGATCTTGCTCATTGATTATAAGAGTCCAGCGCTGCTACCAAATATATTGCTCTTATTTTATTTTTAAACCTTTTAAATTGTGTGATCATTGACTACTAACGCGGTCCGAAGAACCAGAAATAAAGGCAAAGGAAAAGACATAGCCATTACAGGATGATGATTATTATTGTTATTATTATCAATTTTTATCAACAAAAATATAGCAAAATTTGGTGCAAAAGCTTTTGCATAGAATAATATCAATTTTACACTTCAACAAATTCATTTTGTAAGAAAGATGACGGCCTTAATCTGTCTTGTTATTGCATTAATGGCTGCAGTGAAGCATCTTTTTACAGCAGGGTTGCAAATGTGTTACTGTCACTCTCCAGTGACGTATTAAGCTGCTGTCGCTTTTGCACTGCATAATAACATATAGCATATGTTAATGTATATGTGTTGTAGAGCACTGGACTGTATTAACACATAATAGTAGGCATAAATGCCCACTAGGGACAACAATTGATGATTAGTAATAGCTATAAACCTTTGGCTTAGCATGAGCTGCTTTCTTTGCATTGCAACGGTCGCCCCAGTTAAATCAAATAATCTCATTTAACACAGCAGTTCACTTCATTATCAGTCATAAATCAGTGGCAATTAGTCTCACAAAATGTAGATATCTGAGTGCTTTAATTTGAAAAGGATACTTCAAAATGTAATGATATTCAAGACTGATATCATGGGGTGGTGTCTGTATGAGTTAAACAGCATGACTTTTTTCATGCACGGCCATGTTTGTCCAGATACTGATTCCCGTGAAGGCACAAATGTGTGATGATCATCTTGAAAGTTGAAAGATTTTTGTCAATTCTCCACCCTGAGTTTTCCAAAGGCTAATTTTTCAAGGATATAAAACACTGCGTGCGCGTGGACAAAGATACCGTAAGAGCGTAAGAGTCTGTGTGGCATGCGGACATGGCCCGGGAGCTTCCGTGACCACAGTGGAGCGGCCGTTTCGCCACGCTGTGAAGACACACTGCAGACTGATCGGCACGGTGTAGCTCCTCAAAAAGTGGGGCGAACCGTCACGGTTTTAACAAAGCAAATTGTTCACAACCTCTGCCTGAGTTTGACGTGCGCTTTGCAACTTTGCAGCTTTCTTCATTAGGGGCGTCGACAACCTCCATGACCCAAATGACTTGCTTTTTTTCCTGCTAATTGTCATTTTTATCATTTTTTGAACAAACATATAGTCCTTTTTTTCCTCTGTATTACAGCATCTCAATGATGCATTACTAACGCCATTATCGTTTTCCAGTGACGGGCAAGCTCGTTAATTACTATTTAAACATGACGTGGCGTGTTGTTAGTGTAGCGTCCCAACAGCGCCACACAGAGGCTGACGCTTTTTTTAAACTTTATTCTGACCTTAACACGTCAACAGTTCTCAAGTCCATCATCTCCAACTTGCACACCGTCTCTGCATCCTCTCCACACGCACACTTCCTCATTCCTCACTTCCTCCACCAATCTCACCCGAGGTGCATTCATGGACATCGGAGCCCCGAGCATCATCCCTTCTACTATGCAACTCATATGGTACTGTAAGCTCTCAAATGCCAGATAGTTGAAGGTTTTTCCAAAAAGTAATGTAATAATTAATTTCCCAGGTAACTAATTACATTTATAACGGAGTTGTTCTGTTCAATGAAACTACTTTTTGGGGGGATGTAACTAGTAACTGTAACAAACTAACTGCTTACAAGGGGAGCTTTTCTGCCGGTTTAGTAGGGTTCATGTTTCAAGACATTTGAAAGTTTTGCTATGTTTGTTTTCCTTGCACATGAATCCAGACCAGCCAGTCATCATTAGTGCAGAAGGACTGACAACGCAGCTGAAAAACACCACCTAGCATTGAACCAGGTATGCTGTGGTAAAGATGACTTTGTTCTTATTTTTCTTGTTTAACAATCTTCAAACTCCATAAGTGGCAAACACTTTACAAAGACAGTATACCAAGTGACTCTCCGTTTTTCCACGAGGGCTCTTTTGCTCTGTCTCATTAGGAACCCACAGGAGTAAAAAAAAAAAAAAAACGACAAAAAAAACAAAACATGTTGACTAATACAAAATGTAATACAGGTGGACTACTAAAAAAAATGGAATAAATGAGCCTTTTCTCAGGAGAACTTGTTAGGCTGTCCAATGAAGTTTGCAAACCCACCATTTAAGGGCTCCTTGAAAAACAAATAGGATTTTATTCACAAATCCTTACTTGCATCTAAATATGGCATTTTTTGAGATGCGTGTTGTGGAGTGCTTTTTAAAAGGGTTGGGGCGCTGTCAGGAATATCGGGCCCCATGAAAAAAAATCACATTGGGCCCCCTGGGCAGCTGTGGTCGCTACATCGCTAACCCTTAAGGCCCTGTCACATCTTGACGGTTTAGCCAGCACATGCCCGACGTGAGCATACGTTGAACTGTGGACATTTTTTTCAACTTTGGGCGTATACATGGCGTATTCATAACGAGTTGAACGTATACATGACGTATTAGTAACTTATATAGAACGTTTCTATAAGTTATAGACAACTTATACCAACGAATGCGTAGCGTGTTGCCGGCGTTCACAACTTATGCCCAACACCAGTCTAACTTATGCAAACCGCACGGCAGCGTATGGCCGACGATCACGTGCCGTAGCCTATAAAAAGGCTGCCACTTGATGACTCACCTCACTAGACATCGCAGTGTCAACATCACAATCATGCCAAAGAAAATTTCGAAGACCACTGCCAAGAAGTATCAGGGCAGTGACGGAGGGATCCATCACCACCCACAGCCTCCCCCTCCCACTCTCACTCTGATGGAGATGACCAGGTTCTAACGGCTCTTCCCCTGTTGGTTCCATTCCCAGTGTCACAGTGCCCTCTACTGGTCAAGCATTTAGCAGTATAAAAATTGAGTTACCACAAGGCATAGCATATTGTACTGTATCTGCAAACACAACAGCCTCCGTCTCCTCTCAGCCAACCCTTGCCAAGAAGAGAGCCAAGAAGACACAGTTTTGTCTCAAGGTATGTCGACGTATTACGACTTGTGCGTAACTTACAAATAACGTGTGAGAACGGGCGTCAACAATCGCATAACTTATTGCCCGCGTATGCGGGACGTATGAATCATACGTTGACATACGTTGAAAATTTTTGTGCATGCACAAAATTTTTGGACGACTTGGATGTACTACGACGTATGCCGGCGTGCTTCTGCGTGCTCTTAACTTATACAAAACTTACCCATAACTTATTCGACGTACCCCAGCGTATTGGCCAAATTTTTCATACGTTGGCGTAAGCTGGCTAAATCATCAAGGTGTGACAGGGCCTTTAAAAGCTATTTTTGTGCTATTTGGCTAGAACCTGAATTTAGTTAGACGCATGGTTTGGAGTAATATGAATACTTTGGAAACATATTGTTCCGTAACTTATTTTTAGGACAAAATCGTAATCATCTTGTCCCAGCCTGGGATCAAACACGGATTCTTTGCCTCGGTAGGTCGGTGATGATGGGAAAAAAAATGTAACCTTGATGGTCCAGATGGCTTCCAATGTTACTGTTTTCCACATCCATCATGATCTGGGGTGCTTTTTCCTTCAATGGAACAATGAAGCTTCAGGTTGTGCAGGGGGCGTCAAACAGGAGATGGCCCTGTGGAGATGTTGTAGGGGGTGATGTGTGTATTAATGTGTGGTAATGATTTTTTCAACTGGACAACAGGATCACTGCAGGGACACAAGAGAGACTGCATGGCACAGCGAGCTACCGAGCCAAGTAGCTAGGCTCCAATTTATTTATTCTGAACTTAAAAAAAAGTGTTTCAAACAGAGTGGGGAAAAAAGATAAAGTAAGAAGGCAAAAAAAACGAGTGAATCGTCGGTTTTGTCGGGTCAGTGGTGCAGCATGGGCAGGAAGTGGAAAGGAGGACCTGGGGTCTCGTCTCTAAAAGTTTCCACATAATTGTTGAGTTGATAACTTGATGTTTATTATAATTAATGAGTATCAAATACATAACAATATTCTCATGATGATAAAAATAAAATGATCAAATATTTAAGTGCTGCATTGCTTTTTTATGTATATTTTAGACATTAGTGAGCACAATATAGGCTACAACATTTTTAAAAAACCCAGCAAAAATAGGAAATAATGAGCAAACACCGAAGTTGATACAAATAATACGCTTTTTTCACCTGTAACACTAAACTGAGTTTTTCTTTAAACTACTTAGCACATCCCAAAATATCAAAATGAATCTTGCATTCTTTCGTTTTTCAGTATATAAAAAAGTTTAGACACCCCTGGTCTGTACTCTATGTTTCCTGTGATGGACTGGTGACCAGTCCAAGGTGTACCCCTTCGCCCAAAGTCGGGTGGTATAGGCTCGAGCTCACCCGTGACCCTCAACAGGAGTAGAAAATGAATAAATGAATGTGACCAGTCAAGGGTGTACTGCACTGGGATAGGCTCCACCTCACCCGTGACACTGAACAGGATAAGTGGTAGACAATGAATAAATAAAACATGCATGAGAAGGATATTCTGGCTTTATCCGATACTCGGCGAACCTCCAAATATATTCCTGCTCATCACTTTTGCAGTGTCCCTGCTTGAGATGAAAGCCCTATTGTTTACTTGTTGTTTGAATGCAGAACACAAAGTGAATACAATATATTTTTCCCCAAAAAAGTTCATAGTGTTTCTTCAGCAGGTGCATTTCTCTTGTTTTTGTTGCACTGTCTGCTGTCAGTGACAAAACGTGAAGGTCATGAGTCCACATGAGGCAGACAGGACACAAGAGACAGGAAGCAACAGCACCCCTCCTTCCTCGTTCAGCCTTGTGAGCACAGCAGTTTCACTTGTGCCGCTTCTCCTTTCTGCTAAATCCCCGCTCTCAAGAACCATTTTGCAAACGTTACGATAATCCTTTCGATGCACATTTACATGAACTTGGCGTTATGCGGTTTGATTGTGGCATTTTTTTTTTGTTGTTGTTGTAGTCTGACAACATTTTCTGCGTAGCGTGGTGACACTTGAGGAACGCAGGTTTTCATTGCGCTAAATTGCTTTTAGACAAATGTTCCTTTAAAGCGGAAGCACAGACGTGCCTTTGTTTGTCCTTTGCCCACACTTTCATTTTATGTGTGAAGAAGTACAACAAAAAAAAAAACCCAACAGTGCTGGTGAGTGAAATAGTTACACAATTAAAAGTGCAAACGGGAATATTATTTCAAAATGATAAAATAAAACAGCCCTAATCTTTTGCGCCCAGCTGGCGGGAGCACCTTCGGGGCAGTGCTGGCGTATTGATTTTGTTGCTTCTCTCATCTGCTATGTTGACAGGAGGCAAATACATACAGCGAAACTAAATGACTGCTATTCAATTTGGTTTTAGTGATTCAGCTGTCCATTGTTTACCTGAAGGGAAAGGATACTGCAGTTTCACTTTACTGGATCATTGGACTGGAGCTGCATACATTTGCAGCACACAGTGTGTCTCTTATAATCAATGAGTATGCTTTTTAATGTGACTTTGAGAGTTACACGGGTGTCTGACTTTCACTTTGCATTGGCTATGATGTGCTGTGTGTGTGCGCGCGTTTTAATATCTAAGAGCACACACTCCAGCAGCGATGCGAATTTGGTGGACTCTACCCTGCAATTTGGTACATTTGCAATCAATCTATTGTCAAGCTGACATTTACGACTCATTTCCTGCTACGCGTGTACAAAAGGTACAAAAGAAAGATGTCATGTCACACAAAAAAAAGTGCGCGCTCCCTTTTCTAAATATTTTTTGTCTCATTTCACATGATCAAAACACATTCTCTCAACCATTAGACGCATGATGAAATAATGCAATTATAGTGGAACCTCGTTTAAGCCTCGGTTAGACCTGGGCTTAACGGAGGCCGCCGGCCGCAGAGGTTCTCTGTCATGTCAAACAAACTCTATGGGCGCTTATGTTTTCTTCATTTTATGAGACTAACTTATGTGCTTTGTACGTCGTCCGTACGGCCAGTGTGCGTCTTGTGTACGTTTTTCTGGTGTCAGGTTTGGGCAAAATGTCCATTTTTTTCATACGTCGCGCTTGCAGACTCCTCCGGTAGGTGTGCCGTGCGCCACACGGGCACCCTACATACGTAATTAGTGCGGCCAACACACGTTCAGATATTCATCTGTACGTCTGATCTTACTCCTTCATGGTCACCCCAAATACGTTCTCCATGAGGACAAAAAAAAAACGCCAAAAAAATTTGGGGAACACCAAAAATTGTACATCCGGTTGTGACCGAGGCTTTAGTGTGTTTTTTTTGGTTAATGTTGACAATTTCCGCTAAAATTTTGCCTCGGTTTGCTTACATTTTCTGATTAGCGTACAATAAGGCGCGTCTTGACGTGTCGAACTATGTTCTTAATGTGTTGTTTTACCACAAAACGTACATGGTTAGCAGCCTGTTAACTTGCTATGACATGGGAACAGGAAGTGGAAGTCAGCTCCGTTGCCCATCTATGATGTCATCAGTGGTTGCCTCTGTGGTTCTTTGCTAACGAACGCAGTTACGCCACAAGTCTCGACAATTTTAACACAAAACATGTTTTCATGGTTTTGCAATTATAGCTTTGCATAAAACAATTGTAAATGCATATAAGTTGATGAATGAAAGGGATAAACGAACACTTAAAGTTACTTTTACCTTCATTGAAGACGTGATTGTTGCCAGAGACACGATGTGGCAGTGAGAGCAACACAGACACCACCTTCCTGTTTTGCCATGAGTTGTTTCTTGAATTCAGTAGTGTTTTCTTACCTTTACTATCAAAATGCTGGCAACTTTCTTCAGCTCCATTTTGGGTTATTTTGCAAATGATCAAAAGAAAAAGCAGAGTCTTGAGGTGAGAAACACGATTGAACGCAAGAAGTAGCATTCAAGTAGTAACTCATGGCAAATCGCGAAGGTGGTGTCCGTGCTGATCTCGCTTTGTCAACAATCACATCTTCAGTGAAGGTAAAAGTAACCTTAAATGTTCATTTATCCCTTTCATTCATCATTTATATGTATTTGTATGCATTTCAACGTGTTTTCTGCATGTAAAATTCTAATTGTAAAACTATAAAAACATGTTTTGCATTAACTTATTTGGCTTTTTGGAACGGATTAATTGGATTTACATGATTTCTTATGGGAAAAAAGTATTCAGTTCGAGTATGTAGCCTGACAACCAGGTTAAAGGCTAGACCGTGACTGTGATTCCATTTGTTCTACTAATCATCTTACCTTATCGCTCATTAGTGTTGAGGAGCTATACGTTCTATGTTTGTGTGAGGCATGTTTCGGGCTTAAACCTGGATTGGAGTGAACAATGGCAACTGAGGAGAGATGGGGGAGAGTTCTGAAGATGAATCTTATCTAATAATTCCAATCCAATCGTCACTTATTGTAAATGTTGATTTGAAATCGGAGGAGAACGTCAACATCAAGCTAGCGGGAGGATTTGGAGGGGCAGGAGCGAGCTGTGTATCAAAAATTTGTATGAGCTCCTCAATTACTCTCCTCAATTAACCATTTGCAGGTGGTATCAGAACTTAACCTTACCTTAACCTGATATCTACCTTATATGTATTATTGATACTAGGGTAGTATTGTTTCTGGATCAATACTAGTTTGATGAAATCCATATTTATCAGTTCTGTTTCATGCTTATTTTCACAAATATGTGTGTTTTTTACTTTTTAACTTTCACTTTTGATACAATAGTGATATTTCAGCCTTGAGTACTGGCTTATACCGATCCGATATCAGCAAGCAAACATGTAAGTTATTAATGTCAGGTGGATATGTAGAAGCCATACACAGTCGTTTCACCATTTTGTCTTCTTCTTCTTGAAATCGCAGTTTGACTCGATGTATCACCGCCACCGCAAGTGTGTAACAGGAATTGCAGCTGCTAAATTTCCCACCATCGTTATGGGGTGAAGGTGCGCTGGTCTACCACAAGATGGTCTCCTGCTCAACTCTAAATCCATCATCTATCAATCAGTGTTCCTCTCAACTATGTATCAACGTTGTTCCAACGTCACCTCTGTCAACATGTCAAGTTTCATCGGTTTATTCAATATCTCTTCAGTGTCAACCATGTTAATTATTCGGATGGAAAATCACCAACAATCAACCATGTTTCAATGTTTCCTTGCTATCTGGGAAATGATTTGAATGAGTCATTAGTAGTTTTTGCTTTAGTTTACTTCTTTTGCACTAAATTGCTAAAAAAAAAAAAAAAATGCGTGTCATGAAACGGAATGATTATATTATTTCCTAGATATTGTTACATTGTCTTATATTCAAGATTTTGAAGATTTAAGATTCTTTATTGTCAAATTTCGATCTATACAGGACATGGAGAGAATCGCGATACTGTTTCTCTCTCACTATGTTTGGAGCTAATAAAGGAATAAAGTAATTAATATGACATTAAAAAGAAAGAATAATAATAAAAGAATGAAATAAAAATAAACGCTGAACAGACTTATATTGTAAATGACGTTAAATTGTAAATCACAAATATGTTTGTTGATACAAATATTTTTTTTATGTTAATCGAAAACCTTTGTTCTTGAATCATAATCAACAAATTAAAGGCAAAAAAAATCACAAAAGCATTCAATAAAATTGAAAAACATCCAAGGAAAAAGTATTGGCACTGTGTCAGCGATACTGGCCCTGTATTTACTTGGTATCGGATCGACACCAAAATGTGGAGTATCAGCCACCACTAGCACTTACCAGTTGTTGCATCACTTGCGCCTCAGCTACCACAGCATTATGCGCTGTTGTGCATTGGGAAATTGGAAAACGATGCCTTTGCTAAGTTCCATTTCTGGTTGTATGGTGGCCATCGCTGCACCCTGGCATCACAAAAAAGGCAAAAGAAAAAGCTAAACACTTGGTGGAGTCATGTGATCTGATGGTTTTGTTTGACTTTTAAGACATATGGTATTGATTTTTAGTGTACTGTAGAACTGCAGCTTCACGAGACAGTTTTTTTCAGTACAATGAGCCGGGATACTTAAAAAAAAAAGAGTTCAATGTAAATTCTTGACAGGATGGGGTCACAAGGTTTTTTTTTCGACTACAGCGAAAACCCCTCGGCACTGAGTGTTGTGACACCTCTTACAGGAAGTCGCACAAAAGCTACAGGAAATCAAACGCAAGCGGCCTTAACAGAAAGATGATGATGGGTTAAAAACGTCTTTCAAAGCGCTATTTGTGGACCGCCGCCTCACACGTTAGATGCAGACAGATGCAGCATGGAAACGCTTCTTTTTTTATTTCCTCAATTCAACTTCACGGCCCCGAAGGAGGAAGCGTATTTCAAAAGGCTCAGGCCAGAAGAGACGCAAGCACCGACAATGAAGGCTGATAGCAGCAGGTGGGTGTATGGATCTTTTCTCTTTTTTTTTTTTGAAGTGATTGGTTGAATTCCTGCTGCAGTCTTTGTGCTGTTCTTATACGGAGACACATTATGTTTGTGCATATGGCAGTAATAACAGACATGTTTACGAGCCCAAGTGTGATTGAAAGTCCTGACAGCTGTCATATTCATGGTCAGGGGTGCGGTGAGCCTCGTCAACTCATAAAGCTGCAACACGAGTCCCTTTCTGCAAATCCATATGTGCATATGTGACTTGTCCCTGGGCTGTTATTGTCCCGCAAAGACGTGTAATTTATTGTGCGGTCATGTAAAGCAAGTGGAAATGTGTCAGCGAGGAGTCGTTCAGATTTGGTAAATAGTGACACGGCTTTTATGGACCTTGATGGGTTCTTCTTTGTTTGCAGACAACAAGTCAAGGAGAGGAAGAGCCAGCTGAGTCTCACCCGGTCTGGCTCTCATGAAAATGTCAGCCACCATAAAAAGACTACATCCAGCAAGTGAGGCTAATTCCATCGATTTCATGTGCCTCTAACATTTAGACAAGCATTATTCATATTTGACCTCAGCTTTGACCTTCACAAACATTCACAGGAGACACGAACGTAAGACAATCTTGCTGAGTCATTAAACAAGCGCTGCCCATATCTTTCCTCAGCATCTCAGCAGAGGCAGCTTTGCAATGGAGCAGCTCCTTTGAAGAACTGATGAAGAACTCAGGTCAGAGCTGTGCCCTCAATTTCTAGTGAGAAATATATAAACAGTGAAAATGCAAGGTTGTTGCTAATGTTTACACACGCCGCGGTGTCGTTATTAAAGAATAATGAGAGCCTTATTAGTTGCATTGCATGTTTTAATGTTTGCTACTTCCTCATTATCACGAAATTGCCCCTTTGTGCATCATTGAAATGTTGAAAAAGTGCACTCAAGTGAGGGGAGCCGCGATGCCGAGTGTGATACAATAAAAATAACATTAAAGTTTAACTGCAAGGAAATGCTCAGATGTCCCTCGATAATGTATTTGTTTATTTACATCAAGCACACTTTGCTGCCCTTTAAATGGGGAAGTTGTGGTAAGTTTATTCCCCAATTTTCAGGCCGTGCTGCTCAATCATCCGCTTTGTGTTGACAATACCGCCGTCCCTAGTTTATCGTGGTTAATTGGTTCCAGACTCGGCCGCGAAAAATGAATTTGCAGGACGTAGGAACATTAATAAATGGAATATTTTCATAGAAAACCTGTTTATGTTTTCTAAAACCACTTTTTAAACATTATTAGAGCCCTGTAGACAAGAAATAACACTCCTTTAGTCACCTTTATACTGGTATTACCTAATAAAGCAGATATGATCAGCGATAATAAGACATAATAACTCACCAGCATTGGGAATGTTCATCGCTGTTGTCGTATGTAGTCGATCGCATGGCACCAACATGAGTCTGTCGTCCATCCTCACTATGACCACCTTTGTTTACACCACATTGCACAGGCTACGGGATCTCCGCAGGGAAATAAGAGACGACCATCGCTTTAAGCATTAGCAAGCTACAGAGCTAACAAAATTAGTCTCCATGTTTTTTATTCTAACCTTAAGAAAGGGTTTGAAATGGAATAGGGAAGAAGGACAAAGTAAGAATCCAAAAACGTACCACTTCCACATGGAATGGGAGGAGAACTTTTTTTCACTCTGCATCCATAGCGGACTCCATGCAGTGCAAGTTAAGGTAATGTCATGTAAGGTTACGTCTCATCAATGTGGCATTACTGACGACTGGTGACTAGAACACGACACATGACTTGTCTTTCAATATTTTTTGACTAAAAATAGGTCATAGTCGACGACAAAACAGTGCTCATTCAATAATATTTTATTTTTTTAAACCGCTATAGAAAGACGAAAAACCGAAAGAGATATGCAGATGCATACATGCGTATCAGCAAGTGGCGCCAAATGAATTCTCCCCAAGCAAGTCAGAGCTTTTCTTCCTGTCACTCACACACGACAGCGAGTTGGAGAGATGTACGACACAGAGCGTGAAAAAACCTGCTCATAGATAGAGCAAACTGGCAAACAACAGCGGAGTTCTGATGTCACTTTTAAGATAATGGTGACCAGTGATGCAGAGGCAGCAAACAAATATCAAGCAGCTAAGAAATATGATATCTTATACAGGGGAGCCTTGGTTTGTGTCATTAATACGTTGGTTTGACTGTAACTGAAACATACTCTAACCAAATCAATTTTTCCCATAAGAAATCATGTAAATCCAATTAATCTGTGCCAGACACCCAAAAATATTAACACAAAACACATTTTATAAACTACAATTAAAGTTTTATGTAACCCGCTTGGTTCAGCCAGTCCCGTGTTCCGTACTGGGCCTGCACAATTAAAATTAGAGTCAAGAGCACTAGACGTCGAGCTAAAAGCCCAGACAGTCAACTTGACGTCCAGCACGACTATTCAGCAGCAGATGCACTCATCATAAAAAACACAATCTGCTATGTGTCGGCGTTAAACCATTCCCCCTGCAACCTGTGTCAACTAGGAACCTTTACAGTGCAATCCTATTGTAACTGCATTCAATTTGATTCTTCTAACACGCAGAAATACGCATTGTGCTTGAACACAGTGCATGGCGTAGTGCTTAAAAGGAGGAAGGAAGGAGACTGATACGGAGTTGTTCATCGTTCTGTTTGCATTTGATGAACAAACAAACCACCCACACACACACATAATGAAGATGATCAAAGGATTCCTGTCTATATTGTCCCAACTCTAAATATTCGCAATATTTTTGTCGAAAATCGAATCTTATGAAATCTGGGCATACGAAAACTGATGTTCCACAGTATATTACTGTATATTATCTCTCTTATCGTGTTTCTCTAGTGACTAGCTGCCCGTATGTTTTTGTGTCTTGCCATCAGACGGGGTTGAAACTTTCTCTCAGTTCCTCCGCACTGAGTTCAGCGAAGAAAACATCGAGTTCTGGTTGGCATGTGAAGAATACAAGACCTATGACTCTGAGAAGAAGCTGCTGTCCAAAGCCAAACATATTTATGCTGTTTTTATTGAGTCGGATGCCCCTAAAGAGGTATTGTATGTTAATTTGGTGATGGTAATGAAGATGTTTTACTTTGGCTGAGTCACTGAGTGCTGCTGGAGATTTCGAATATTTACGGTATAGCGATAAAAGTATCCATGGATGAATTCTACCAGGTCAGTAACCTGAAACCAATCGAATTTTATGAACGCTCAGCTGGGAGCAGCAGCACAGTTTGGTCGTGCATCTTAAGAAAGTACAACTGCAAGGAGGTCGGTGAGCGATAGCTGCGTTTTTTGAAGATTTTCCTTTTGCGGTGAGAATGGTGATTTGACCGCATGTGACCGTTAAGAGCAGGCGTCCGCTTTGAGGTTGTGACTTTTCTGCAGAACTGGAGAGCGCACCACCTCCGCACTTTCTGTCTGACATGATTGGCAGCCAAATATAAAATGTTCTGCTTGTATCTGAATGGTTTGCAGAGAGACACGACTGTGCAAGCATTACTCACAAATGTTTAAAAAAAAAAAAGGGGTTTTACCGCATACAATTGGGTTGGTAACACTTTTTAAATAATTTAATATTTTGCCTTTGCCTGGATTTGAAACAAAACACTGGTAGCACTCTAGAAAGCCAGATTAGACTTTGCCAGAAAACATTTTAAAGCCTCCCAATGTCCTGATTTCAAGCCAGTAGAGCATGCTTTTCACTGACAGAAAACAAAAGTAAAGTTAGCAAGACCAACAAACAAGCAGTAAGTGAAGGTGGCTGCCGTGAAGGCCTGGAAAAGCATTTATAGGGAAGAAACTCAGAATTTGGTGATGTCCCTGGACTCCAGATATCCGACAGTCATTTACTGCAGAGGATGTTAAAAATAATGGTGATGCATTAATCCCTCCTTTATCGCTGTTACTTGGTTACAGACCTGACAGGGATAAGTGAATACCTTATTTATCAATAAAATATTTTCGTAGTTAGGGCATAGAAAACCAGTTTCCGACCTTCTGAACATAGTTTTTAACATTCTTAGAGCCCTCTAGACATGAAATAACACCCCATAGTCACCTTTACACTCGTATTAGCCAGTACAGTACACATAAGAGTAAATAAGCAATTTAAGACATAAAAAAGACTCGTCCTTGTGTGTGTGCTATAAATGTGTTTCCAAGGGGACCTGAGTGGCAGGCGGAACAGGAAGTTACGTCAGAGTTTAAGCTTGGCGTGGGTTACAGCTGCATCAGAAGCCCGTGTTTTTAGGGATTTTTAATTATGGATTATTGTGCCTGTTGTGAGATAATTGAAACCTGCAATAAAAGCCTCTTGTTCCAGCGATCAAGTCTGGTGCTTGTGTGTCGTAAATTTACTGACACGTAGTGACCACCGTAGAATAATACATGTCATTCACAATGTCCTTGAATGCGTCTTCTGAATGAGTTATATTTATATTTTAGTTCATTTGGTCATTTTTATGCTTGTAAATGCTTAATGTAGGAAACAAATACGTAACATCTTATTCAATATGCATATTTTTTGACTCATAGTCGGCCGTATTCAACCATGAAACAGTATGATTTATTAAATAATACACGTTTCAAAAGCCGTGATAGCCGCGAAGTGGCGAGAGATAGCTGTATTTACAACAATATCAACCAGTCCAATTTCTGTTGAACGACTGAAAATGGAGGTACTCTGCACTAAATGTCTGTAATTCCTGAATGGTTAACGCCAGAGTTTGTGAAATGTGCAAATCAGCGGCATTATGATTGTTTTATTTCAAATCTGTCGTGGTGGGGTACAAAGGCAAAATCCTAAAAAGTCAGTCGCTGCCCAAATACATCTGGACCCATCTGTATCAGTTAAAACTTTAAGAATTGCCAACAGTTTGCCATTGGTAGTGGTAATGATCTTTAAATTCTGTTTTTTTACGTTGACATTTTTTTTTATTTTGTTTGCAAAAACCACAATCCGGAAAATTAACACTTCTTATCTTTCTTATGATAAGCATAATATGGGTAGGAGTTTGATATGTGACAGTGTTTATTTTAGCTGTAAATGCAGATTCATTTTAGCTCATCATGCGCCAATAAAATCAGGCCTACGCACACACTCATGTTTATTTATCTCTCTTTATTGCATAACTTGAACTTTAATTTGAATTTTTGTTATTTAGAACTTTAGGTCCATTTAGCACGGAGCTTGTGATGTGTGCGTCTTGTGCTGGCATCATCGTGTGAACGCTGAGAGACTAACATTCACATTAATGCTGTTGTGCATTTGTATTGTTCTTAGCAAAGGTTCAGTCGAGGCAACTGGACTCTTCCTGTTTGTTGAAGATATTTCACCTTTAATCCAAAAGGCTTCTTCAGTTTTATGCCTCTGGTGGGTCAAATAGGGTTGTTGTTGTTCTTGTTGAACGACTGTCCTGTATAACAATCTGTCATTTGCCTGTCCGGTGGTAAAACGGCTAGTTTGCAGCCACTCTTCCCATGGAATGAGATCATCTTTCTAATTTACTGTTCCAAGAGAGCCTTTCTCGTTTGACATAAATGGCTTTCTTCACACCTTTTTCAAACCAACGGTCCTCCCTATCCAGAATTTGGACAGCGTTTTATCTGTGCTTTGTCAGAGACGTCCAGAAACATACAAAAAGGTGGCTCACCCCAAGGATAAAACTCCCCGAAGCAAACACGGCAATGTTGTTTATGCAGTGCAGTGTAGTGAGGAGTTCAATGACCTCAACGTTGGAGAGACCATGCAGCCCTTGTACAAACGCATGGCACAGCATAGAAGCAGTCTCTTCCAGGGGCCTAGAGTCAGCAGTTCATTTGCATCTCAAAAAGAACGGGCTTCTAACTTTAAAAAAAACATATTGTAGAGAGAATATTACGATATGTCTACACATCAGTGGTGTGCAGTCAGGGCCAGCAAAGCCTTCTCTGCTGGCCTGGACACTATCACAAGCACTGATCTACATTTACAACTAAAATTCTAGTATTTGTTCCATGAAATTGTATTAATTTATTCCCAACAGTGTATTATCTTCATTTTGTAGCGTGTCTCTTGGCTGCACTGCTTCTAGTAGGTGTATGTTAGAGTTTTTTGTCCAATCGGATTTCAGCTTGTATGTGTTGCCATGTCTGTGTAATCTGCCCAGGGCATCGGAATCATGAGTGCTGGTCCATGTCACTTAAGCTTTAGCAGAAATTGAGCTCTTTCTTGAACCAATCAGATTTCAGATTCGCCTCACAGGGCCAGCTAGAAGCGTACAACGCCAGCATTTTTCCACCCTCTGATTGGTTCATGTCTGAAAGCTTATGCCTAACAATCAAAGTTACCAGTGCATTTGAACGCCTTATCACATGAACAGAACATGCACCAATAATGGAGTGTAAACTATATACAGTCGTCCTTTGTGTATTGCGGTTAGTTGGTTCCAGACCCGACCGCGATAAGTAGATAATAATAACTGGTATATTTTTGTAGTTAGACCCTTAAAAACCTGTTTATGACTTTTTAAATACGGGTTTTAACATTATTAGAGCCATATGGACATGAAATAACACCCCAATAGTCACTTTTACACTTGTATTATTGTTTGCCTACCTCACATTGCGTAGGACGGAATCACTGCAGGGACATAAAAGATGTCCGCCCCAAGCATAGCAAGCTAGCGTGCGAACTACTGTTGTTAGCCTCTCCAATGTACTTATTCTAAACTTACGAAAGTGTTTCAAACGGAGTTGGGAAGAAGGACAAAGAAGCCAAAAACTGACCACTTCCACACGGAATGAGAGGGGAGAACCTTTTTTTCATTCGATCTCAGCCATGGCATGTCGGCTCAGCTCTACTGGCTCAGTAGTGTCCATGTACAGTAGTGTGAAAAGCTTATATAACCTAACGTCATGACTCATAACGTTGCTGACACCTAGTGACCAGAATACTACATATAACTTGCTTTCGATATTTTTTTACTAATAATAGACCACAGTCAAACACAAAACAGCGATCATTTATTAATTAATTATTTATCGAACCGCAATATTCGAACCGCGAGCGACGACTGCACAGTATATTTTTTATAATTCATCCTGGGAAAGGGTTTGTTTGCCACTTCCACTGGAAGTCGTCCAGTGCTTACAAGTGAGTGGTGAGTGTGATGTATTTGATTCATTTGTCACGGTTTTGTTGTGTTATTTGATAAATACAGTCGTCTCCCGCTACATCGTGGTTTGAACATTGCTCCCTGGCGTTTTCCAAAAAGAGTCAATCAGTAAATGATCGCTGTTTTGTGGTTGACGTTACGCAACAAATACTGAAAGACAAGTCATATGTAGTATTGTGGTCACTAGGCGTCAGTAATGTTACATTGATGCGACATTGTTTTAGATGACATCACCTTCCCGGTGCAGCCATAACGTGTCCTACATGATAGGGTGAAAAGAAAAGTTCTCGTCCCATTCCGTGTGGAAGTGGTGCATTTTTAGCCTCTTACTTTGCCCTTCTTCCCCACTCCTTTTAAACACTTTCTAAATCAGAATAAATAAATTGGAGGCTAACTAGTTATTTCGACAGCTTGCTATATGCTATGAGCAGCAGCCGTCTCTTATGTCCCTGCAGTGATCCTGTAGCCTGCGCAGCGTTGCAATGTGGTGTAAACAAAGAATAATAGGAGGATAAAGTTGATTATAGGGGTGTTTTTTAATGTCTACAGGGCTCTAATAATAGTAAAAAACATATTTTGAAAGTCATAAAGAAGTTTTCTATGCTCTAACTATGAAAGTATTCTTTTTATTAATATTGAATCCTACTTTGCGGAAATTCACTTATCGTGGTCAGATCTGGAACCAATTAAGTGCAACGAAGGACGACTGTATTGATTGTGAACTGCTCCGGATGACGTCGTAGTGTAGAGGTTTGGAGTAGTTTTGAGACGATGTGTTCAAAGATAAAAACTTAACTGGGTTTGTTGCTTTAGTAATACGGTGTTCCCTCGTTTAGCGCGGGGGATAGGTTCCCAAACTAGCCGGCAATAAGTGAAATCCGCGAAGTAGCATACGTTATTTGTTTGCAATTATTCTACATGTTTTAAGGCTGGAAACCCCCTCACAATACACTTTATATACTTTTCCCAGGCAGGCACACATTTTCCCACATTTCTCTCTTGTTTAAACACTCTCAAAGTGTTTCGTTTGAATTTTAATGATCAATCTCTTGGACACAAGAAGTTATTAAGTGACTCACCTATTCACTCCTCTGACGTGCCTCGTCCCGGCGCCGTTCGGCTGTAGCGTTTTTGGATCCCTGTTAAAACATATTGCTCCTGTTGTAGAATTTTACTCCTCCTCGAAGTTGACTAGTAAACCGAAGGTTCATTGAGAGTATTCCATAATGGCGTGCGAGCAAAACAGGAAACAAGGCAGTGGTGCACAAAGGAGAGACAACATCTTCAACTCTCACATGAGTATACAACACCCTCTACTGGTAGCAGTAGTTAATACAATAACAGACACATACAACAGAGCACCGATAGATCGCTCTAATACACCACAAGGACGCAGACAAAAATATGCTAAATTGCACTTTAAAAAACCGTGAACTGCAATGGTATTCATCCCTAGGCATGGTTATATTGTGTTTTTGTTGACGCCCGTTCACACACGTTATTTGTAAGTTACGCACGAGTTGTAATACGTCAAGATAATATCAAGCGTACCTTTGCCTTCTTGTCCACTCTCGGTCTTCGAAATGTTCTTCGGCATGATGGTGATGTTGACACTGCGATGTCTAGTGAGGTTATGATTTGAGTCATCAAGTGGCAGCCTTTTTATAGGCTACGGCACGTGGTCGTCGGCCATACGCTGCCGTGCGGTTTGCATAAGTTAGGTTGGCGTTGGGCATAAGTTGTGAACGCCGGCAACACGCTACGCATTCGTTGGTATAAGTTGTCTATAAGTTAGAGAAACGTTCTATATAAGTTACTAATACGTCATGTATACGTCGAACTCGTTATGAATACGCCATGTATACACCCAAAATTTAAAAAAACGTCGACAGTTCAATGTATGCCATCAAAATGATCACGTAGGGCTTGCGCTAGCTAAATCGTCAAGGTGTGACAGGGCCTTTAAATCCCCGCTAAAAGCCCAGGTACCAAATGCACAGCCTGCCACTGCTACACACCGATGTCAATGCTCAGTTCAAAATCTAGCATAAACAGTAAATCCAGATAAATGTAGTTTATATAGAATTTTAGTGCAGCTCCGTGGACACCTCCATTGTCAGATCACTGCCTTAAGATTGTTATTCCAACTTTGCGCTGCACTTTTCTTGGTCAGATTTACAATGCAGCCTCAGCATTCACTTGCAATCTCACTCAAGTTTGTTTATATGTCACCCAGGTCAACATAGACTACAACACCAAGATGAGCATCCAGAAGACCTTAGCACAGCCCACAAAGAGTTGTTTTGAAGCAGCCCAGATGAAAGTCTACAGCCTGATGAAAAAGGACTCCTACCCCAGATTCCTGCACTCTGACCTTTATTTACGCCTCACCAGGACAAAAGGGCCGGGAGTCGGCATGTTTCGCAGAAGGTCACGCTCCTGTGTCTTCAACGAGCGAGGCGACGCCACAGTCGAACCTTCGTCCTGCTAGCAATAACATTTCAGACATAGCCGCTCACTCGTAAAACTGATTATTACGTCGGTGATAATCAGCGGCGAGCAGTGGAATTTTAATTGCAAAATTTGTGCTTGAGATGGTAACGTCTGCAGAATGAATCATTTTCTTTTACAACCAAAGTAGATTATCCAAACAATATTAGAGCCTGGCAACGAGCCATTGATCCACACAAATAGTTTGAGGGTATTTGGAGGAATATGCCAGTTTAATTTGCTACTATGCTTATGTCTGCATGTATTCATGTGAAGATCCAGACTGCATCTGTTTAGCAAATCACTCATGCATGTAATCCTTGCTAAAATCATCACTTGCTGGTGTTTCACCTCATAAATAATAAGTGCGACGATTTGTGATATTGTTTAATCCGACTGATGTGCACAATCAAGACGTGAACCGCCAGTTTCTGGGTTTAAAAAAAGTGCTCTGAAGGACTAATGATGAGTGTAGCTGAGGTGTTTACGTAGAAACAGTGGCCAGCATCATAGCGTCTTCATTCCTCTGCTCTTAAATATTAACGCGAGCCTATTTGATGATCTAAAATAAGAGCTGCAACAAAATGTCTTCCATGATGTACAGTACAAAGATGGCCACTCAGTAGAGCACAGACCTCCGCCAAGGGCAAACAGTCATAAACACGTCCGTGTGACTTGCTTGACTGAAAAATTCTGACGTAATACTGTTGCATTACAATCCTGCAGGTGGCGCTATTGCTGGCTTCAATGCTAGTGGTCTGCAACGTGAAAAAGTGAAAATAAATTATTGTATCCGCGCTATTCTTCAGATCATTGTAACTGGGTGTGTATTTTTTGTTATAAAGTCAATGCTGTTATATGTTGGATATGTTGGTGTAAAACCGCACTGCCATTCTAATACCGTAGATTATTCAGCTACAGGTGAAGGGCGAAATGCACCTCTCAATATGACGCAGTGCAGTTTTAACCACTAGGAATAACATATTGTTTAACGGATATCTCATTTATCTCTCGTACAGACAGCTTTTTATGTTAGGATTTCATATGAAGTATCGCAAGCCAGCAAGCGGTACCTCATCCAACTGTTCAGAAGCATTTGGCGCAGCGGCTCCCAGACTTTTCACAGCCCCGTACCTCTTCCGACCCTTGACCTGAAGCCACGGAGCCCCTATTCCTGCACACTTCAAAACATAATATCTGTGGTGTGGCGGTCGAATGCTGGACCCCCTGTGTGTAGAGACAGAAAAATCCTTTTATTAAGCACAGTCAGGAGCAGGTACTCACGGTAGTGCGGGATACAGGCAACAAAAAGCGACAGAGGGAAAGGCTCTGTGGAAAAAAAACACGTCTTGGGCCGTAGCAACAGGTAAGGAAATCATGAGGTGACAGCGCAGGCGAGCAGAAGCGTTATGAACCCAACTAACTGCAATTCCAAACAGCCGTGCACACATCCACCGAGGCGACGCGGCTGCATACTACACCCGGCCGGCACAATAAAGCGTCTTGTTTGATATATTTAATTATTATATTTGTTTCTGCCTGATGGATTGATTGAGCAAGTGGTGGCAAGCTGTGATGAACCGTAATCGTTATGCTCTTTTGCTGTGGTCTGCAACAACATGGAAACAAAGAATCATCATTTAAACAATGCAACTATTGTTACACAAAAACATATTCATTATAAATCATTATGAAAACAAAAGGCCTTGTACCCCACCTCTCACCCTAAGACAGCCAAGATCAGCTCCAGCATACTCGTGCCCCTAGGTGAGGACACGCGCGATAGAAAATGGACGGCTGGACCTCAGCATTAACATTTGTGAGCAAGGACAAGGGTAAAAAATAGAATAGAAAAACACAGCGTCCGAGAAAGTCGTACACATCTCAACCTGCGTCACATGGCACATGACTATCGTGCGATTTCGGATCACAGCACCACGTAAGAAGACCGACTCATTTACCACCCGATATAAATGAAACCACAGCGCAACATTATCATCACCATAATTTATCGTAATTTCATTACGTTTAACATTGTGAGTTAAACTGTAGCCTACCAGAAAATTCATTTATTGCTGTCTTCATCCTCCCCCTGGGAAGTAAAACCACTAAAGTCGTCCTCTTCATCACAGTTGACAAGCCTCATAATTTCTCTGTCGCACACTTCGTCAGTTTCTCGCTCTTTCGTTGTCGCTCTTGGCGTTTTTCGTCTTGAGACAAATTAGCCCTTTTATCTTGAGTTGTCCTCTTCATCACGCAGTAGTCCCGACTTTCTAAACCCGTTGGTAATAGTGTCCACATGTGACCACAGCGTAGTACCCGGCTCATCCCTACCCGTTACTAATTCAGTTACTTTTTTTCAAACAACTAACTATTGACTTTTTAAGTACTTTGCCGGACACTGGTTGTGTGCTTCTTTGTAAATAAAGGTCATAGTCTTGCCGTTTGGAAAATGCATTGGCAATATCTAACCATTCAAACAGCCAGCACTGTGGAAAAGTACAAGGCTGTCTGTTTTGGTCCCTATTTTTAAAACCCAGCTGACAATGGCGTACATGAAGACACTACATCCCTCCTCAAGTGCCTCCTTGTGATGAAATGTGTCCTGCCTGCCTGCTGTACAGCCGGCTGTTTCCCATCTACTCTGCTGAACGCATACATTGCCGGTGATCTGTCTTCCACTGGCTATAGCACCTTATGCAACTTTAATACATTTGATATGAGTTACAAGCTAATTTGACCACATTTGAATGAAATTGAGTCATTATTTTATCCCTCCAGGTGTCCAACCGTCCCTAGGCTAACTTGAAGTGAAAAGTCTGCATCCGTGGTGACAGGAGGGCACTGCAACTTTTTAATGAGGGACATAGATCTCCTATTTCTGCTATGGTTTGACATGCACACGATCCCACTTTCAGTCACCGAAAATGTATCCTTTTTTTCCCGTTCTAAACACAAATACGGCTCGCAATTCATTATCATCTTGATGCGCAATTACCAATGTTTTGTCTTTCCGTGTGTGTACCAGACACTCTCAATTAAGCACAGCATTAATGGGGCATTTCTGCGATCTGAACTGTTTCAATGACCACATTTAAATAGGATGCATGGGAACGTTGCGAGTCGCGGCGCTCCCTGCTTCAAATCACTAAAAAATTAATAGACCCTATCAACTTGCAGCACGAATTATTTATGTTACTGTATATGCATGCACAAGCTATGCTTCACACGCAGACAAATACGTAATAATTCCAAACTGTCAGCGAGCCAATTGAATTCTCCCTCCAACCCTGTGAATATGCATAGAGAGAATATATGTTCGACTCATGTGTGCATGCAGAACACACACACACACGCACACACGCACACACACACAGATGGTGTAGCTCATTAACAGGAGAAGCTGATGTTCCAAGGATGCTACAGGCCCCATCTCAACTTAAGTTACTACCAATTTACAAAGACACGTGTGGAATACATCACAATTCCTATTAATAATGCATATCAGTCATGCCTATACTGCAGTTCGCATGTGTTTTTTCTCAGAAAGTCAGAGAAGAAAGTGAGAAAAAAATAAATGATGCGATAACAAAGGTGGCAGCTCGGCTGGTGTGCCAAATTCATCACATCTAAAGATTAGTTGCCTGCTGGGATTTTGCTGGCAAATTTCTCTTTTCCTCCCATCCTCTTCTTAGATTGGTGAATCAGTCTGCACTAGAACCCAGTGGAGACTCACCCGCGAGTTAAAGACTCTCCAAATCCTACTACTTTGAGGGATAACAACATCATGACGTCATGTCATAAATGGTGAATATTCATATATGAGGAGCTAAAGACTTTAAATACATGCAATCTGCGATCCAGCACGAGGCCTCTATTAAACATAAACAACATAATCCCTTAGTAACGCTCAGTTTTGATTGACACTGCTAATATATTTCCAAGAAATGACAAAAAATTAGGGGCTGTCAAAAATACAGCGTCAGCTCATTTATTGGGGTGTCACAAGATCAAAACGTGGGGAGATTTTGCGTTCAGAAAAAAAACCTGTGCCACGATAATGAAAAAATTAATGAATCAGAAATAAAAATGAACTGGGCAATTATGCTGGCCTCCGTATGTTGCCACGTGCATGCGTGTGTGTTTTTCTCATTTCTCCGCCTCCAAACAGGCGGAAAGAGGGTTCACTCTGTCGAGACACCTGGACATGGGGGGGGGGGCTGCTAGCATGCACACAACAAAAGAGCGGACCCTCCAGAGGGCAATGCAAGGTAACAATGGGGGAAAAAAATGACTGCAAAGCCAAATGCCACAGCTCGCGTGTGGTAATGAGCAAGGAGCCCATCAACACGAGCAAGCCAGCATGTGGAATTTCTTTAAAAGTGGGTGGCAACGAACGAGTAAAAGGCAACAACAAAAACAACTTGCCCACCTCAAACATATCCACCCAACCTCGTTTTCCCATCTGGGGAAAAAAAATTACACACTGACAGTCAACACTCGCTTAGACGTGTGTTTGGCAAAGTAAATACAAACGGAACAGTGCGTTCACAGAGAGTGTAGTTTAATACATTGTAAAGGAAATGCTGCTCTTTAATAGAGTTGAAAAGCCAGCATTTCGAGAAATGCTCCAAACGTTTGATAGACAGTACAGATTGCCTGTGAGAAAATACACGTCACAAACGTCAATTTCACAACTTTGCAGAGTGAAAGACGACATACGAAACGAAATATTGCAGTGGTTTAGGGATTCATTTTAATAACAATTCGATTTGTATCACGATTCATGGTTGCCGATTCAAGGACGATATTGGTTCATTTAGAACAATACGATCCGGAATGATTCAGTAACTTTTTTGCCAAAAATTCAACCAGTCTGACTGTGAAATAAATACCTGGATACTGGAGAGTGCAGGTGAAGTTTCCTAGATTGTCATTGTTTTTTGTAAGGGAATCAGGTGTAAATTAATTATGGATTTAAACAAACAAGTGAACAACAATTAATGGCAAATGCATTCACATTTTAGTGCAACCAACTCTTCAGGTTGACTTAACAATGAATGAATTAACAGGTTGAATTAAATCAAGTCTGTGATTAATTATGTCATAAAACATGACGTGAACTTTAATTTGATACCTCATTGACTTGTCTACCACAAGTATTAAATATTAAATAGTGCCTTTGGTTCCCGTTGCTTTAACATTGAGTCAAGACAAAAGCTGTGATCGACCCACGGTCCTGGGCAAGAAGTTTGAAAGGCTTAAAGTTGAGCTTAACTTTCGAAGCATTCGTATGACTCGATGTGGTCCAACACTCAGTATGAATCCAGTGTAAAGCGTGGCGGTGACATCACAGGCAGACTGAATCGAGTGTAGCGTCCGAGGTGTAAGGCGTCTTGAGTCACTCTTTCCTGGACAAAAACTCACAAACTTATGCTCTTTGGAGAGGACCTGTCCCCTCCGTCACCTTTACATGACGTCATTCAATCGCCAAAACATACTGTTACACGAGTAACATCTAACGTCTTTATTATTAAAAGTGCTAAAAAAACACAAATCCATCCTGCCGTTGCTTAAATCCAATGCTTTATTTCCTAGTATCGATGCAATCGATTGATTACCTTTGAAACAATGTCAGATCAATAGTCTGGAATGGAAACTCGCTGGACACAGATCGATGTAGTTAGATCATAGGAATATAAATTGATCGATTATTATAATATTATTGGTTTATTTGGTCTAAAAAAAATCGCAACAATAATATCGTTTAGCGTCAATTTGTGATACAATTTCTAAACGCACCTGCATTGTTTTGCGACTCGGTTAAATAAAGACGTTTGTCGAGTGATATTTTTTCATTGTACCTTTCTTAAAATTAATGTTAAAATAAGGTCTCGTCTCGTAGACCGAATCTCGTGTATAGAGACTTGGGTGTCTCGTGACACTAACTATTAATTACGTTCAATTTTTCAGCGTAATTAACGCATGCGTCCCCACAGATTCACACTAAATAGTCACACTGATAGTCTAAAGTTGTTTTGTTCTAAAGTTCTTCTGATGGGGATACGTCAACAACAGTGCGATTCCAACACCATAAATGTATCTCCAACTCGCAAACACGTTTTTCTGTTCGCCCTGGGAACAACTCTTCCTTATTCTCGAGGTGCATTCACTGACACTCTGAACTCCGAAAATCACAATACCATCTTTATTAAGTGTGTATGTGTGGTGTAAATAAATAGAAAAACAAAGATGTTTTGCTACTATTAAAGAGACTTTTGCTAAACACATTTTCAGACGTGTGCTTTCTTTTAGTCTGATTTATATCGTCAGCTCATTTAGGGTTGTTAATAAATACAAATATATATAATCGTGTCTTATTTGTTTCTTTTAATAAAATACTGTAAACATTTTCATATTTCAGACATAGTTGCAAATAGTGATTAATCATGATTAACTGATTGGAAAACTATGATTAATCTGATTACAAAATGTCATCATTTGACAGGCAGATTCCCGCTTTTCGTGGGGGTTACGGTCCGCGCCCACCAGCGAATGGCGAATATGGCGAGTCATTGATACGCCCATAAAAACGTGCATTTCTGACGCACGGTTGGCTCCCTCCTCCGCCAAACCCTCCCGCTAGCTTGACGTTGACATTCTCCTCTGATTTCGGGTCGACATTTGCCAAGTGACTTGCAATTATTAGGTCCGATTCAGCACCAGAAGCCTCCCCTTCTCTCTTCAATATTACACAAACGTGTAAAAATTGTGGCGCATGTGTCCTTTACGTTTCACCGTGTCACCTGTGTTATCACGTATGTTTAAATTGCGACCAGCTCCGCGTAAATGAGATGTGTTTTCTGCAGAAACGTTTTTTGTTGGAGTTTTTTGACCAAAAATCCATAATTTTTTGGCACCGTGAATGCTGGCTTCCAAAGTGCGGGGATCCACTGTATATATTTTGGTTGTGGTTTGTGTTTGTGTAAAATTACACTGCATCGCATGGAGGGCTCTGTATAATATTTTGGTTATGTATAATAATTTGGTTATTTAGCTACATGAGATGGGTAACACACATCGTGTTATTAGAGTATTACGCACGCTTATCTTTGCAACAAAGAGTAGGCGTGATTAATTAGTGAAACACAAATCATTAACCTACAGAATCAAAGTGGAAAATGTGATCACAGGCCGATTAACTTCTGTAAACGTCCTCAAGAAAACGCTTCATGCGTGTCAGTAGTGTGTACGGCCTCCACCTGCCTGCATGCACTCCCTCCCACATCTGGACATGCGCTGAATGAGTCCATGGTCTACTGGGGGATATTCTCACAGATGTGGTAAGAGCATCAGTAGGTGATGTATCAGCATCAAGCATGACGTCCCAGAGATGCTCACCTGCTGCTTGTCCTGTGCCTCCTTGCACAAAGAAGCAGCTAGCGGTCCTGCTGCTGGGTTCTTGCCCGCGTATGGCCCGTCCGCTTCTCCATGGCCTGTCTGCTCTTGACAATATATGGTGTAGGGTAGAGCTGCATTACCTGCAGATGAAGAGAGGAAAATAGTCTGTGGCCACCACCTGCAAACCCATTCCTTAACAGGGGCTGTCTTGCGTACTGTTTTCAAACTGTTGACTTGCAAGGACGTTAATGCTTTCTTACTGGTCAGGCTGGCATCCTGGAAGTGTGGTTGACTTGGACTTCCACTGTAGTGCCTTTGTTTTTTGGTGCAGTGTAGATTACTCTTCTACTTGCTGATCTGATTAGCCCATAATGGACACGTCAGACAGAAGATTTGTCCACTCATAAGTGGCTCCCTTCCTCCAGACTCTTAAGAAAGTCATTGTCTTTCCATTTTACGCTCAGTCTTAGGTGAAGTGTTTCAGTTCAGTCTCTTTTGTACTCGGGCCCTTCAGCAAGTTCATATTTAAAAAAAAAAAAAAAACACTTGCTCACTATCTCAAAGCTGTCAGCTGCTACGTGATCCAAATGCCGTAGTGCTTTTTGCTGACTCACAGCCTGTGACATTGAAGTGAGAAAATGAAGCCATAGAAATGCATTTGTGCTGCCATGTTAGTCTCAAACCAAGACCTAGTTCAGCAGGGGTGTACAAACTTTTTCCACTGAGGGCTCTAGACTGAAAATTGAAACGATGCAAGGGCCACTTTGACATTGTAAACCAACCCATGTAGATATGCTAGGAAGTTATATACGCATATATGCTGCATTTCAAGAAAAATGAGCTTGCATATCAGCTCTGTGATAGGTGATAAAGTGCATTATTAGTATGAGCGTTGGTCTTTTTTCCATTTTGGCTGTTTTTCTCACTATTTCAACTTTCATCTAGTGTTTTTTTTTCTTTTAATTATGACTTTATTCCCATAATATTTGTACTTTATTCCCCCCAACCTAATTTTCCCCAAATTACAACCTTGTTTTTTGTTCCTCATAATATTACCATCCATCCATGCATCTCCTTCCGCTTATCCGAGGTCGGGTCGCAGGAGCCCTAAGCAGGGAAGCCCTCTCTCTCTCCCCCGGCCAGTTGAGACACACAGTCTCACCAATGTGTCCTGGGTCTTCCCCGAGGGCTCCTACCGGTCGGATGTGCCCAGAACACGTCCGGGAGGCATCCTGACCAGATTCCCGAGCCACCTCATCTGGCTCCTCTCAATGCGGAGGAGCAGCGGTTCTACTCCGACTTTCTCTGGTCAGCTGCTTCTTGCTTTGCTGCTGGCATGAGCAGCTGGGGTTTTCTTTTCCATTAGCTTCTATAGCATCGTGTTTGTCCTGGTGTGACCGGCTGTCCTCCATCCATCAATTTTCTGTGCCGCCACGCCTATCCCAGCTGACTTTTGGGTGCGTTTTAGGAAATGTAAATTTGCTCCATCCATCCAGTTTCTATACCGCCTGTCCTCACTAGGGTCGTGGGTATGCTGGAGCCTATCCCAGCTGTCTTTGGGCGAGAGGCGGGGTACACCCTGGACTGGTCGTCCACCAATGGCAGGGCACATATAGACAAACAACCATTCACACTCATATGGACAATTTAGAGTCACCAATTAACCTAACATGCATGTTTTTGGAATGTGGGAGGAAACCGGAGTACCTGGAGAAAACCCACACACGCACGGGGAGAACATGCAAACCCCACACAGAAATGCCCAAGGGAGAATCGAACCCAGGTCTTCCCAATCTCCAGACTGTTACCGTGTTGGCCAACATGCTAACCACTAGACCACCGTGCGGCCCGAGAGCAATTTTAATGCCATAAAAACGAAGCACTCACACACGACGCACGCAACACACGCACACACTCATAGCTCTATTTATTTATTCATTCATTCATTGGTATTCATGTCTCTTCTGTTCTTGTTGCTTAATTTATTGTGAATGTTTCTTATGTTCTTATTCATTTTCTTGTGTTTTCTTTCTTTTCTGGGAGAATGAACAGAACAAGAATTTCATTGCATAGCGGATCTACCTGTTTTACTGTGCATATGACAATAAAACTCTTGAATCTTGAATAAAAATGGCCACCAGGTGGCAGAAGTGTATATGAAAGGAGAAAAAAAAAGGAGAAACACGACAGGAAGAGGAAGCTCTTGCATAAAGGCAGGTAGCTGTTGCATTGCGTACCACACGAAAAAAATGACGCATAGTAGGGAAATTTTAACGCATGCACACGCACGCACGTGCACACACATAGTTCAGTTCCAACTCACACAGTTCTGTTCCAAATGTGAAAATGGGAAATAGATCACGGTGTTATATTTGTAAATAAACTGTTGTTTTGATGTAAAAAAAAAAAAAAAAAAAATGTTTATGTTGTGGTATGGTTGTTTAGATATTTGAGCTGTCACAAAAGCAAAAAAATATTTCTGTCAAAGTGAAAGTTATGCTTGAAATGTATCTTATCACAAACAGCTGTTTTTCTCCCTTTTCTAGTCAGCAACTGATATTTTCCTGAAACGTACCTATGTTCTACTCCTGCTTACTAAAGAACGGAAAAAGGCAGAAACAAACTTTTTGTTCTGATAAAGGAGTGTGTGCTAGCATGAATTAACTTGAGACAAATGTGCACATTAGCACTCAATAAGTCATCCAAACTTACCTTTATGCATTCCCACATAGTATCAGCGTTTGCCACCAAATATGAGGTGAAAGAAAAATGGTAAAAATACAGTAGTAGTCTATCTGTGCGGCATGAGAGAAAGTTAGCACACGCACAATGGACATGTGTCAAGTGAGACGGATGTAACACAGAGAATCCGGCCACTTTTCAAAATAAAACATCATGGAAATTATTTTTTCTTTCTGTGTGGCCCGGTAGCAAATGACCTACGGCCCGGTTGTTGGGGATCGCTGATCTACAACACAAAGCTAAGATGTCGATGTTTTGTTCACAGAGCTTAGCATATAGAGTATTGACCTACGTTGGATTGGATTTAGCATCTTTATGCAAAAAACGCATCAAAGTGGCCCCTGCATTCTTCAATTTTTCTGTGTGCGGCCCTCGGCGGAAAATGTTTGGCTACCCCTGGCCTAGGACAAGTACTAATTTACTCAGGTACTCAGGTACTCAGATATTCATACCTCAAATTAAGTTAGGACATCCAAATGAATGTACCTCAAGGCTAAGTATTGGAATCCAAGGTTACTGGTTGTGTCTTTCCACAGGGCAAAATCTTTGAAGGTGCCACCCCAGTGCACAGCCATTACCCCCCAACTGTCAACTGTCTTCATTTATGTGGGGGGGGGGGAAATGAAGCTCAGGTCTCAATGTCATGAATGAACATATGCCAGGATATTGCATCAAATGCACGCTGCGGGCTAAACGACAATTTAGGGCAGGCAAAAGCCTTCATCAATTACACCGGACCTGTAGAGGAAAACAAGACCATTACTTTTAACGAGTGTACTCAACTCCATGCCACAAGCGATCACCTCTACACCTGCTTTGATTTCTAATATGCGCCTTTTCTTAAATTAGGCTCATTCAGCGGTGTTCTTCAAGGCCCACATGGCTTTGTGTGTTTCTGCAGCGACCGGATTCACTCCAGACTTCCTGCTTTCATGGGGTAATCATTTCAGAGGAAAAAGACATCAGAATGAATTTCTGTCAGAGGGCTCAAAATCCCACTGGCCCTGCATCAACTCTAACCCTGAATGCAGCTTCAACACAAGGTAGACCTGCCATGAACAGAAAACACACACACAAAAAAAACAAACCCTGCGCAGCAAGCGGTGAAAGAGAAAACGGCGTTAAAAAGGTGAAAGACTGGCGAGAACTACACTGCCACCTTGTGTGACGTTACATAATTGCAACTGAAAATTCTTTCCTTTCTCCATCAGCGCTATTAACACTATAAACACTGACTAAACGTGTAAATAGTTATTCCCACATTCATGTTTAATCACATGTTTAGCAGTAACAATCATTTCAATGTACTCCCAAGCAACAGGGATGCTCAGCAGTGAAGGCTCGTACGCACACATCAGCATGGTCGTCATGTTTGCAGGCTGTGGCTGTGCCCTTTTTGTAAAACAAATACCTCAGCCTAGCGCCTAGTGCTGTACGCCCATGCAAATAAGGGCGGCCGGGGTATTTTCCATCACCTGTTCAGATTTACATCCTCGGCTTGTGGTCAGGAAGGTCAAAATAGGTGAAAAGTGCTCACGTCGTATACATACAATAAACGCAGGACGCGGAGGATGATATGAACGCATAATAGGAGCACAGGCTTGGTCACGTCACTGTAAATAAATCCAAATAAGTCACGCGCAGCTGCTGTGGGGAAAAAAAAAAAGAAAAAACTTGCTTGTTTGATCTGTTCTAAATCAAAAGAATATGTAATCAGTATGTAAATGCTCCAGTGAACATGCTGCAAAATTCCCCTGTGTACTCCAACTGCGCAAAAGTAAAGCAATATCTGTATTATCTACATTATAATGTCCAAACGTGCGGTAAATACCGTGCAAATTTAGCTGATCCAATTAAAAGTTTGTATGTGGCCACACATAAATTCTCTGAATTTAAGTAAAACTAAAATAATGCTATTTTGGTAATAGTAGAAAGGACACGTACGACCAAATACAAATTAATGGAACGGATATTGAAAAAGTGGAAGAATATAAATTCCTTGGGGTTATAATAGATGAAAAAATGAGTTGGAAATCTCATATTAAATATATACAACAAAAGGTGGCGAGAAATATCTCTATATTGAATAAAGCAAAATATCTTCTTGATCAAAAATCACTCCACACTCTGTACTGTTCCTTAGTATTACCATATTTAACGTATTGTGTGGAGATATGGGGAAATAACTACAAAAGTAATCTTCACTCACTCACTGTACTGCAAAAAAGATCTGTGAGGATAATTCATAATGCCAAGTATAGAGAACATACAAACCCTTTATTTTTAAAATCACAGATATTAAAATTCGCAGATTTAGTACACTTTCAAACCGCTAGAATAATGTATAAAGTTAATAATAACTCGTTACCCAAAAATCTAATCAAGTATTTCTCAATCAGAGAGGAGAAATATGATCTTAGAGGAAAATTAAACCTAAAACATTTATATGCGAGAACAACGCTGAAAACCCATAGCATTTCCGTGTGTGGAATTAAATTATGGAACGGATTGAGTAAAGAACTCAAACAATGTACAGAGATGAGCAAATTCAAAAAACAATACAAGCAGTTGATGTTTGCTAAATACAAGGCAGAAGAGTCCTGATTGTTCTGTCAGGTTTGTTATTTTATTTTATTTATTTATTTTTTTATTTTCTATTTTATTTTATTTTATTTTATTTTTTATTTATTTAATTAAATTTTATTTGTTATTTATTTATTTCTATTTATTTATTTATTTTTTTTATAATTTTCTTTGTTGTGTTTAAAAAAAAAAAAAAAGCTTTGTTCTTATTTATTTATTTATTTATTTAGTATTGTCATCATATTATCATTATTATGAATGTTCTCTCTTTTTTTGGGGGGAGGGTTATCTCACCGTTATCTATTATGTGTTATCCTGACTATCACTGAAAACATGACATGGAATCCAGGAAGTGAACTACATGTACTGTACTAGATGTAGAATGGATGGGGGGTAGGATTAAATAAGCTTTGCTTCTTCCTACTCCTTTTGGACATGTGGAACTGTCAAAAAATGATTCACGAGATGTATTCCATTGTAACCTTCATGTTCAAATAAACTAAACCAAACCAAACCAAACCGCACAGACTGCCATAAAGTCCAAAACATGTACAGTAGTTTGAGTATTTGTTGTATTTGCTGATTTCCTTCGTGCCCCAAGCATTTTAATGAGCTCACTGATGATGTTTTGGATTGATGTCATCGATTTTTTTCGCTGCCATGCTAATTAGGATGAACCATACATACAGACAGTTGATCAGCTCATGGAAAAGAGTGTTATTATTATTACTGGATTATTATTATTACAGTAATCCCTCGTTTATCGCAGTTAATTGGATACAGACCCTACCGTGACAGGTGAATTTCCATGAAGTAGGATTCCTTATTTATAAATTGAATATTTCTGTAGTTAAGAGTATAGAAAGAAAATCTGTTTAAGGCCCTTCTAAAACGGTTTTTAACATGATTAGAGCTCTCTAGGCATGAAATAACACCCAGTAGTCACCTTTACACTTGTGCTACCCAATATAGTAGACATAATAAGAGAAAATAAGACATAACATAGACTCACTTCCTTGTTCTTTTTTTACTTCCCGTTCTGTACGGTACTTCCTGCGCAGCTGTTGTCTCATCAGTCTAACATTATTGACACCGAGTGGCTACACGGTTACTGTTTTCAAGGTATACCACGGTATGAAAACGTCACGGTTTCAAAACCAGTCAAACCGTTTCTACGATATGACAGAAAGTGGAGGTCCAGCACGGCCACTACACTACGTGGTGCTACTTTGTCACATCCTGTGTTACTCCTCACCGTCGAGCTGTATCGCGAGGACAGGGCAGCCAGAAGCCAATCAGAGCGTGAAGCATGGTATCGTGACGATGAATGATATGAATGATAATACAGTAATATGTAAGTGGCGGGGTGCACGGTATTATTGGTTCTTTAGGCACACCTTGCAATCCAACCCACCTCGGTGTTCACAGCATGTGGTTGATTTTTCCAACAGGTGCTTCCTACTTGTGGGCGTCCAAGAAATTTTACATTTGATAAATTTTCAGTAATATTTGTCAGATCAACCCACGTGTTCGGACTTGTTTGCACCCTTAATCACAGAGCGATTCAACTGACGTTCATTGCATTGGGAGCACCAATTTTCAAGCACCGACTCGTACATAGACACCTCATCCGTGTTGACAATTTAGCGACATGGTCGCTATATTTAGCAAGTAAGGGTGCGCATTTAAGTGTTTCTTGCGTCAGGCTTTTATTCTTTGATTAAATACAAGCGATCAACAAAGGTAAAGTGTCCGCCGAGCAGGCGAGCGGGAGTGAGCTCAACCTCCACAACGCCGTGCAATGTGCGTCTGGAAGCTGTAAGAAAAAAAAAACACTCCACAATGCAACCCAGCCCTTGACCGACAGCGCCAAGAAGGCAGATCTTTGAGACACTCCCCTCGCCTTAATGGCAAAACACACATTAGTGTCCAAAGAGTGGTGCGGGAGCCGTCTGTGGAACGTGGCTCATTGCAGAAATAAAATAAACAAATCATTGGGGTCTGTTGAGCCACTCTTTGTCTGGTCCCTCACCTGGGACCTGTTTGTCATGGGTGCCCCTACCAGGGGCATGAAAGCCCCCGACATCTTAGTTTCTAGGGTCATTGAGACACGCAAACTCCTCCACCACGATAAGGTGGAGTAAAATGTATTTATTATTATTTATTATTATTATTATTATATATCTTAATTTCCAGTGTGTAAGCCGCTACTTTTTTCTTAAACTTTGAACCCTGTGGCTTATAAAGCCGTGTGGCTAATTTATGGTTCTAATCTCATGACATCTCCTTTACTTCAGAACCACTACTAATCGTTTAAATACTGCGTGAGGAAACGGTAGCGCTTTCTTTGGCAGGAGCCAATTACGAGCTACAAGTGAATGCACGACGACCTTACAAAGAACGCTAAACTCATCACGCAGCAACTTAACACTCAAAAGGTAGCTAAGAAATACACATGTACCAATACGAGTTTAAAATTAAAAACAAGTCTTTTAACTTAATCCCATAATGCATTTCGTCCCAGCAAAGCATTTCTTTCAAAGCATTTCAAAGCTGATTCATTCAGCTGCCTCTGTCCACCAGGGGGAGCCAGAGGAGCTCCCTCTATCTACCCCTGATTTAGGCAAAAAATACATAAAATTTGCTTAAATATTCACGTTTTGGCAAATAATAGGTCGTATTCAACCATGAAACAATGATTTATTATTAATATATTTTTGAAAAGCTGTGATAGGGTGAAGCCGTAAAATTCTAAGCGCAAAGTGGTGACAGATGAATGTATATTTTATTAGAAAATAATGAATGAATGAATAATTGTTGAACTCATTTGGTGCAAGCTACCCAGGGGAAGAGAATCTTTTCTGCTCATGTCTAACGAAACTCACCACGCGGCTGTCCGTTGCAGATTCACCGTCTTAAGATTTATTTTACAGTGTGATTGATTGAAGCAAAATGATCCAATCTCGAAAAGGGAGACATTCCGCTGCAACGTGGCTCCTCCCAAAATTTCAGACGTTCTCTAGCCAACAGCTATAGTCCTACAGATGTTTTTTTTTTTGCATTAATATTCCCGTTTGGCTTGGGTTTTAGTCCACTGAATCTGGTGTTTCCTGCACCTAAGTACCCCTTAACAGCCTGGTGTTACGGTTGATTGTATTGTGTGAGACTATTATATGTTAGCGTCTAAATATGACTAACATACTCCTTCCCTACCCTCGTACTGTCATTTGCGTGTTATTTTATCATCATCCTAGGTCAAAGTATGCAGTTGGTAGACAGGTATAACAGTTTGGTACTTTTGTGGCAAACTAACATTACACCATTTACTTCCAATTGTGCTTGCCAAAGCAATGAGTGGGCATTTTTGGTTAAATTAGTAAATTCTCTAAGACCAGGCGGTCAGTGATGATACTTTTACTAACTGAAGAATCCGAATGAGCGTCATCAGTAAGAGCGTAACGTGTTTGTGCCTTTGTCATCTTTCTCATCAAATCTTGTCTGGAAATGGAACTCCTTTTTCTAATTCACACTCTTTACGACATTTTGTTTGCAATCCAACTTATTTTCCCGGTCGTTCATGAGAAGTTGTAAAATCTGGATCGATAGAAAAGCTGAAGCTCAGACCGTCATCACCGCACCTGCCAACATTTGCACGTGAATTTTGAGCAATGTGGGGTTGTGTTGAAAGACACCACATCATTTAAGTTGAATCTATCTATCTGTCTATCTATCTACAGTATCTATCTAAAAATAAGCATCATGTGACTGTACATGACTGAACGCGTGCTCATCAAAGAGTATGACAATTCTTGTGACAGTTGTGACGCTAAATTATGATGCTAGGTGGTTGTACAAAGTAAATAATTGGTCAGTTTAGTGGACAATAGAAAGTACTACTTGAAGATCATGAGGGATGACCCCCGCAACATCTCCACAGAGCCAGCTGCCGTTTGACGCCCCCGCACAACCTGAAGCCCCATTGTTTCACTAAAAGAAAAAGCAGCCCAGATCATGATGGCGCCACCTCCACTGTGCCGCGTGGAAAACATCTCAGGTGGGATCTCCTTGTCATGCCGGTAACGTTGGAAGCCATCAGGATTGTCAATTTTGTGGCGTTCAAGGAGACGAGGCCTCTGAAGATGTTTGTTGTTCTTAAAAGATGCCGTCTGATGGTTATTGGACTGCACCTGGCACAAATAACAACGAGCCAATCGGATTTTTCGGCTCAAGGCCGGTGGAACTTTTTTGGATCTACCACTGAACACAGGATCTGTCGTTAAGTTGTGAGTATTTTGAGTAGTTTTATTTATTTTACTTATGTTGTTTAACTCTTGTATGACAGCTAATGAGGTTTATTACTTAGAACATCGCTTGTAGCGTTAATAAAGGTCTTATGCATGGAATGCATTAATTCACTTTACATTATTCATTTTGGGACACCCATCCATCCATCTTCAATGGCGCTTATCCTCACGAGGGTCGCGGGTATGCTGGAGCCTATCCCAGCTGACTTCGGGCGAGAGGCGGGGTACACGCCAGACTGGTCTATTTTGGGACATTGCTTTGAAATTAATTTGGAGTTCAACCAGAATCACGGGACGCACTGTGTTCTACTTTAGAACTACAAACTATATTGTGTGACCTTGCTTTTACAAGCTGGTGTAAGCGTTCATTATTTGATCAGGTAAAAAAAAAAAAGAGCAATGGTGCTGAACTGAAGGGTTCTTGCTGCCCAATGCAGGCAAGTACAGCAGAGATATTAAATCAATGTTTCATGAAAAGAGTCACTGTCATATCGAGGAAATACGTTGCTGTTAAAATGAAAGTCACTGCAGGACTACTCAAAGATTGCAGTCATCTGCCCAAGGCTTGAACTTTTGTCACCCGCAAAATCAATGAGAAAACAACCACAATGTAGCATCTTAATAAAACTAAAAGGAGGTCAAAACTACATGCAAAGGAACTCAATGCAATAAAGCCACTGAGATTTGTCAGTGGTATGTTTTGAAATAGGATTCTCAATTAGTGATGTAAATGAGCCGGTTCTTTTTTTTAGCTCGGCTCACTAAAAAGAGCCGTCACTGAGTGGCTCCTCAGATTTTTTTTTGTCTTAATTTATTACCGAATGATGTGTAAAATGAAATACTCATGTAGAAATGTGGGTTTTGTTGTGTGCTGTTTTGTTGGTGTTGTGTTGTTTGATTGTAAATAGTTTAGAAATTTGCATGCTGAGATTTGATCTCGGGGGTATTCCTGTCAAAGTGCCTCAACCATCCCAGGCTTTGTGCTCAAAACCTAACTTCCCCAAACAGAACTGAATGGTACTTCGACGGTGGTTATTCACTTACTTTGTCCAGTCCTGTTTTCGGCTAAGTGTGCTTATACATCATAAATACATTGAGCAACAACGTTCTTTTTTCCTGTTATATTTTCATGAAATATTTTCAAATGTTGTATCTCGTGGTGACCACCAGATGGCAGTGTTTTGTGTGTGACGTGTTTTGTGGCGACCGTTTGCATTTTTTTCTTGTACAATGTTTTCCTTGTTGGAATAAAACAGTTGTTTTATTGCAGCTGACTGATGCCTTAAGAGTGTTTATTCCTCTAGCAAATATTGTAATATTGGAAGACCAACAGGCCGAGTACTCAAAGATACATCTTAAATGGGGCCGCACGGTGGCCTAGTGGTTAGCGTGCTGGTCACACAGACAGGAGATTAGGAAGACCTGGGTGCGAATACCTGTTGGGCGGGACCAGTGGCATAGAAGATGGATGGATGATTCGGAATGACTTCATGAATCAGGGCTATCCAAACTCTTCCACAGAACAAACTACAACACACACACTAAAATGGAAGGATGCAGGGGACACATTTTTAAATATATCCATCCATTTTCTATGCCGCTTATCCTCATTAGGGTGGACGGGGTATGCTGGAGCCTATCCCAGCTAGCTTTGGGCAAGAGGCCGGGTACACCCTGGACTGGTCGCCAGCCAACTGCAGATTAGATATTTTTTTGTTTGTTTTAATTATTTTTTAAACGTTATATAGACAGTAAAGTGGAACTTTTTTTTTTTTTAATTCTTTCTAAAAGGTCCAACGTAAACTGGAAATGACAAAAACAGAGGCAGTTTTTACCATAGGAAATAATCCAATAATTCAATGAATTCATTCCAGACAAACGTACTAACAAAAGTTGTTGGGTTTTTTTTAATAATTATAGTTTTACGTGCAGAAAAGAATGCAATATAATTGCAATATAATATATAATATAAATATAATATAATTGCATTAAATGACAAATAGATTGCACGTATTGTTGATGCGGTCTTCCCGTACATCCCTGCAAGATTGAATTCTCCTTCTTTATCAAATTCCAGCACTCGCAACCTCTTTTGGCCCCATGGCAGGTTATTTAGCAGTCACACTCAATAAAAAAGGTGCTTTGTTGGTGCACTTCCTTTTGCGGAAAGACACAGGACACAGCGAGGAGACCAGTTTGTCAAGTTCAATATTGTACAAAAAACGAGGACAAATTCTGCAAACATTTTCGTCAAAAACTGAATGGAACGCAAACTGGGGCGTATGAAAACTACATTTAAAGTCGTACAAGTCGTACATTTAAAGTCAAAGCTTTGTGTTATTATTAGTTATTAGTATCCTCACTTGCCTTGTTGCACTAGTTTACCAATTTTTGCCAGGGTTTTGTTGTCCAGTTTTACGTCGACAGTGCGCCACGGACGGGCCGTTAAAAAAACAAGCAATTGCCGCAAATGAAAAAAAAAACATCCACCTCATAAAAAATGTGTCAATTCACAAATATGCCCTGTACATTCAAAAAAAGGTGATAGATACGTAGATATTCCTTGTCACTTCGGTGATAATTGTAATTAAAAGATGATTACTTGCAAAATGTATCAAAAGCTTTGGACAGGAAGTTGCACACAAACATATGCAAACAGGTGAATACATAACCTCCTTGGCTGGAGCCATGAAATGTACATTTCATGCTGCAGCCACTAGGGGCGCCCTGAGAGAGTCGGCTGAGCCCTTGCGGCATACAATAGAGGTGGGCACTGCAAATTTTAGTATTGATCTGAACCCAAGTAAATACCAGGGCCAGTATCAATACCGATGCCCTTTATTTGGACGATTTTGAAGATCATTGAACGATTTTGTGACTTTTGCCTTAATTACACTTATTTGTGCACAATTTAACAATGTTTAATACAATAATACAGTTATTCCCCTTTATTTCATTCTATTGTTTAAGAAAATAAAGTCAATAGTCCAAAATAAGTAAACAAAAACTAGTAGACTAGGTCCCCAACTTACGAACACAATTGGTTCCAGACGACAGTCCGGTTCCGCAACAGTCGATTTGTTCGTAAGTCCAACAAAAGGTAACATTACCAATGATATAGGTACTACATGTACGTGTATACATATACAGTATATGCATATGTATGTAAATATGAGTTTGGATGGAGTAGTAATATTAAACGATGATAATTAATGAAAAAAACAATAATAAAAGTGATATAATAATACGTAATGATAACTGTTATTTACCTTTGAAGAGGAGTGGTCGAGCATACGTCGTTGTGGTGGAGGAGGAGGAGTTATTGAAAAAAAGGACAAATCGTCGTCGCCGTTACACTCTTCTAAAAGAGGTAGTGTTCTGTGGGTGGTGTAGAATTAAGCAGGCCTATTAACTCTTCATAAACTTTAATCGCACGCTCTGTCCGGGTTGCATGGTACAGCTACAATTTATCTTTCCATGTCTCCTTTACACTCTCTCTGCACCGTCTTCCTCTACCTGTTGGCCCTATTAGCAGTGTCACAGTGCCCTCTACTGGTCAAGCATGTAGCAGTATAAATATGGCGTTACTACAAGGCAAAATACATGAAAATATACTGTAGACCAGTCAGCTTGCGTCCGTATCTCTGAATGTACTACATACATACAGTACTGGCTTTCATTCAAATCCTTTTTTACTTTTTGCCCACAAAGCTCTCATATGTCAAATTCCCTGAATTTGTAAATAATAGTCATCCCTAGACACTTCAGGGTTCAAATCTTGTGGCGTCACTGTATCACGTTTTTTCAAAAAATGTATTAATCAGTAAATTATGCTGTTTTGTGGTTGAATACGGCCAATTATTAGTAAAAAATAATGCATATTTAAGCAAATGTTACATTTTTTGCCTAAATTCAAGAATAAAAATGGATTAATTAACTAAAATTCTAATAAAAGGCATTCAGAAAACGCATTCAAAAACGCTGTGAATGATATGTAGTATTGTAAACTGGTCAGTAGGTGTCAGTAATGTTACTGTAATGTTCGGTGACACACACGGTAGACTTGACGGCCAGATCAACGGGTTTTTATTGCGGGGTTGAATTATCTCACAACAGGCATAATAATAACTAATAAAAAACCCACAAAGCTGATAATCAACGCTGAACCCCGGCGTCACTTCCTGTCTGCCCGTCACTCCGCTCCCCTGGAGAACACATTTATAGCAACTTACGTCTTAAATGGCGTATTTAAGTGTAAAGGTGACTATAGGGGTGTTATTCCATGTCTACAGGGCTCTAATAATTGTGTTAAAAAGCATATTTAGAAGGTTGTAAACAAGTTTTCTATGCTCCTACTATGAAAATATTCCATTTATAAATAGGGAATCCAACTTCACGAAAATTCACTTATCACGGTCGGGTCTGGAACCAATTAACCGTGATACACAAGGGATTACTGTATAACAAAATACTGTATAAATACATACAATATATTTGAACAACACAACAACAACAACAAAATGGTGAAAATAAACATAGACCTGAAAAATATCAATTTTGATCCGATACAGATACTACACAGCACACAGGGTCAAGAGGTGAGGTGAAGCTAAATCACAGCTGAGCCGTCTGAGGTTTCTGAGGTGTGGCAGACAAGGAAGGACGCCCCGATCTGTCCCAACAACAACACTTTGCATCCACATTTCCATATCTTCCATTCATGTCGGGATGGCTCATTTGGATTTGTTCAGTCGCTTGTCTCCGGCATTTCAAAACAATCACAGTCACATCATCAGCCTGCCAGTGTATTGTCTGCTGTTTCCCGTTCGTTTAGGACAAAGAGATGGCAATAAAGTGAGTCATTGCATTTTGATTATTGGGCATTAAGCGTTTACAGCAGCCATGTGGAAAATACCAAGGAGGATTTCACTGACTGTAAGTCTCATTTTGCACTATAGTGTATGTTTATTTTACAAGTAGCTGCCTGGTCTATCAAATGGAGTGTTTGCTGGCCTACATAATGATGCCCTCATGGATTTGTGATCGATCTTGATTCTCTTTTCAAGGCTAGGTTGTGTTGCTTTCCCAAGGACCCACTGGAGGATGTTGACACCTGGAGTGAGTCGATGGACAAAGTCCTCACTTGTAAAGGTGAGTGCCACTTTATTGTGATTGACATATCCTCCCCCTCCATTCGTACAGGTTATTATACAGCATTTGCACTTTGCTTTCAGCCGGACAGTTAGCTTTCCGAGAGTTCCTGCAGTCGGAGCACAGTGAGGAGAACATCCTGTTTTGGCTTGCGTGTGAGGAGTATAAAAAGACTAAGACGGTCCCAGAGATGATCTCTTCTGCCAACAGGATCTACTCTGAGTTTGTCCAAACAGAAGCGCCCAGACAGGTACCGGCAGGACCAAGAAGTCAGAGGCTGATATGATATAAATACAACATCGAGGTAAATTAGCGGCTGCTGCAAAGCTTTGTGTTCACCATTTTTTTAATATGCGGCGGTAGGGAAAAATTATATACTGTATTTGTAAAGCAGCAGAATTATATGACTCATGTCTCAGCCTATCACTGAATAAAAATATGTCCAAATTAAAAATACTAACAGTAATTTCTGGTGTATAAGCCGCTACTTTTTTCTTAAACTTTCGACCCTGTGGCTTATACAGCGGTGCGGCTAATTTATAATCTTGTGACATCTCCTTTACTTAAGAACTACTACTAATCGTTTAAATCGCTCGCGAGTCAGTGAGTCAGTGCTCTTTCTTTGGCAGGAGCCAATCACAAGCTATCAGCGCACTCACAACGAGCTTGTCAACCCATAGGAAATCGCAGGAGGTCATTATATATAACAGTGTAACAATACAACAGTTTGACTCATCGTGTCATTTTACAAAGAACATTGAACTCATCACACAGCAACTTAACACTCAAAATGTATATCTGTGTTCCCATAATGCATTGTGTCTGAGCGATGCATTCATTGGTGCCTACCAGGGCACCGCAATGACGTCAGCCCCCCTCTGTGCTGTGGGCTCCTCTGGCTCCCTCTGGTGGACTGAGGCAGCATTGCAGCGCCATCCATCCAGCCATCCATTTTCTATGCTGCTTGTCCTCCAATGAAATGCTTTACTCAGAAGAAATGCATTATGGGAAAATGCATTTTGTATTCGTATTGATACATGTTTGTATATTTATTATATTTATTAGGTATACTTTTTGAGTGTTAGGTTGCTGTGTGATGAGTTTAGTGTTCTTTGTAAGATGACACAGTGAGTCAGACCGTTGAATGGGTTGACTAGCTTGTTGTGAGCTTCTTGTTTTTCAGCGACCCTGTCAAGGAGCTGTCTGGCCCTCACAGACTCGTGCGCGGCACAATATGCTATTTTACGACGTGGACATGTGCGGCTTATAGTCCGGTGCGGCATATATATGTAGAAAGGGCTGTCAAAAGTAGTGCGTTAACTAATTTATTTCACTGATTATGTTAACATTTTTAGTTTAGTTTTTAATTAACACATGAACATCATGTCAAGCCACATCTCGCTGTTGTGATGGCAGTCGGAGGCACAATTGCATCCGCACACAGCCACACAAGAGTGTCACACTTTATTCTGACCTGAACACATCAACAACAGTGCAATTCCAACACCATGTGTGTATTTCCAACTCACAAAAACGCCTTTAGTCCGTTCGGCATCGGAACGACACTTGCTCATTGTCACTGGAGGACCACGACACAAATTATTGTTATTATTGATGTGCGTTATCTTGGAGCTTGATTTAAATTTTCGGTTCATTCGGAGCTGTTAATACATACAAATATAAATACTGTCCTGTCATTTATCTTTTCTTTTCATAAAATATAGTAAAAAATGGGCATATTTCAGACATAGTTACAAATGGTGACTATCCATCCATCCATTTGCTATTTCGCTTGTCCTCACTAGTGTCGTGCGGGTATGCTGGGGCCTATCCCAGCTCACTTTGGGCGAGAGGCAGGGTGCAAATGGTGATTAATTCTGATTTATTGAAAACCAATTACAAAAATATACCAAAAAATACAAAAAAAATGCGACATTTGACTACTACTAACGATAATAATAATAACAACAACTATCATATATATTATCATTATTTATTACTAAAAATAACAAATATAATAATATTTCAGGTCTAAAAAGGTTGCATTACTGCATGTCAGTTGTCAATGGTAAAAAAAGTAGCACCAACTCGGTGACAAACCATTGTACCCCTAAAAATACAACATCGTACTTTTTCTGATGCGTAAAATATTATAAGCATTGTTGGACAAATTTATGAAAACAAGTAATTAGTTATAGTTACTAGTTGCTTTCCCCTAAAAGTGTTTGAATTAGTAATGCAATTATTCATAAACGTAATTAGTTACCAGGGACTGTAATTATTGCATTACTTTTTTGAAAAACAGTCAACAATGGCGACTGAAACAGCATTCAGATTCTTGATTGATTGATTATTGATAATAAGACACAACATTTCACTGTAACGGTAATGGCATACTCCCTTCATTAGTTATTACTGCACAATTCATTCAAGATGGCCTCCTCTTCTCCAGAAGACCACAGTGAAAGGTGAAAGACGAGCTGTGTTCTCTATGATTTGATTCCAGATCAACATTGATTGTGCTACCAGGGAGAACATAACAAAGAACATCTCTCAGCCGACCCTGACTTCGTTCGACACGGCACAGAAGCTCATCTACTGCTTGATGGCCAGAGATTGCTACCCACGCTTCCTCAAATCTGACATCTATCAAGGCCTGCTGAGGAGAACTGACTCAAGGTGACTGTTTTTAAACCACAGACGTGCAAAATCTCTCCAAATCTCTCATCGGCAGTAGCCTTACTATCGGCTTGAAGTGTACAGAATGTAGATTTTTCTCAACCTGTGTGGCAGTAGACAGTCCGAGACCATTTGCAGCTTGTATTATACTGTTATCTTTTTAATTAAGTGAAGATAATAAAGGTCTTTAAAGACAGATTGTGCACTGAGATCTATTTTCTCCGCTCCACCCTACTAAAGAACGAATACCCACATGTCAAGTATTATTATCGAACTGATTGTAACTGACAGAAATTTAAATATTCTCTGACGCATTTTCTTTCCAAATAAATATGTGACTTTTTGAACTTTGATTTTAGGGTGTCTTATTAAAAAAATGAGTGAAATTTTTCATTGGTTTCAACTCGTCGCACCCTCACATGTAGCTGAACAAGGTTGGTTGAATGGTTGAATACGTCATATTAGTCAAAATATATACATATTTAAGCAAATTTTACTTTTTTTTTTTTGCCTAAATTAAGCATTTTCAAGCATAAAAATGGCTAAATGAACTAAAATACGAGGAATTATGAAGACACATTCAAATTCTACATTGGTCACTAGTAATTGTTCGGTGAGACAAGCACCAGACTTGTTTGCTGGAACATTCATCCATCTTCTATGCCGCTTATCCTCACTAGGGTCACGGGGGTATGCTGGAGCTCATCCCAGCTAACTTCAGGCGAGAGGCGGGGTACACCCTGAACCGGTCGCCAGTCAATCACAGGGAACATACAGGCTATCCAAACAACCACTCACATTCACGCCTATGGATAATTTAGAGTCACCAATTAGGAAGTTGGTGACTGGGAGGAAGTTGGAGTACCCAGAGAAAACCCACGCACGCATGGGGAAAACATGCAAACTCATGCACGTCCCCACCACCACGGAGGGACAAACACAGATGACAGGCCGGCGTCCTCGCTGCCAGCCAGGCAGCATCTGGTGGCGACGCTGCAGCCAGCAACACTGGCAGGCGAGGACTTGCCACTTCTGCCGCAGGAATTGTGGATGGCCGGCGCGGCCAGGTTTGCGGCGGCTGAGTTGGAGATGGCTGAGGCGGCCAGGTCCGCGAAGCCAGAGCTGGAGATGGGGCGGCCAGAACCACGGGGCAGAAGGCAACCTGGCCTCCGCCTGGACCGCCTGATCAGGTAAAGACTTGCCCTCGGCCGAGTGTGGAGCTATAGAGCCAGAGGTGATCCAACCTCGGCCCTGCATGGAGATGTAAAAGGTGCCACAGGTGACCTGACCTCAGCCTGGGCAGGTGTTGTGGCTGTGCGGCTGGGAGGGGCTGGAGGTGGGTCTTGAATCCAGTTGGAGGGACGACCCCACCACAAGGTTTGTTCAACTTAAACGATCCTCCAGGTGCCTCGTGGTCACACCGCATACGCTCGTACTGAGAGGCCATTTCCAAAGACAAATTCCCATGGAATGTCTCCACGGGGGTCATCTTTGACTAGTTCATTTTCTTACATTTTTGATGAGCTGTCGAATGCTGGACCTCCGGTATGCAGAGACAGACGCAGCATGCAAATAAAAGTCCTTTTGTTATACACAAGCAGGTGCAGGTACTCACAGTTGTGCAGGAAACATGCGGCAAAAAGCGACAGAGGAAAAGGCTCTGTGAAAACACAACCGACGCTGGGCTTATGCACCCAACTGACTGCAATTGCAAACAGCTGCACACAGTTCCACTGGGGTAATGCGGCTGCATCCTACCCCCAGCAGGAAGTACACCATTCCAAAATAAGAGCGCAGGCCTGTCCTGCTGAACATGACAGTGTCAAAGTCATTATGTAAAGTCAGTTTGAGTTTGGTCTTTTTGATAAGATTACAATGTATCAGAGGGAGATGAGCAATCGGTTTCCCGAGGACATCATTTGTTGTTCACGCAAATCTAAAAGTAGATTATTTCAGTAAATTCCCTGCAGTATACAAAATACAAAACCTATGAAGCTTTTTAAAAACTAAGTATAAAGCATGAAAGATTATGATGTTCTTTTGCATCGTGTGTGTTGTGACTGGAAGGTAGAGTTATAAAAACATTTGGTTCAACTCATTGTTTTGGAATTATTTGAAATGCGATAGAAGCTTCCAAACACTGCACACATGTGTTGATCTCACCACTGCTTCCTCTTAGCATTCAAGGATCCTTTTCAAGAGAAAAATGTCGATAGACAACCCACGCATGATGTGACGTTCAAGTAAGAGTGAACATTCACGGCAGGAGGAAGTGAAAAAAAACAAACAATATATATCTCAGTGTCACGGCAATAGTTTACTGGAGGAAGTGGACAACAGTAGGAGATAAGAAATTTGTGTTGCAACAGCAACCGGCCAAACGTGAATTTGGACCCACACTGACGTCAAATAAAAACGCAAATAAAAACGCTGTGACAACAGCACAAACCTTTAAAAGTGACACACTAAATAATGATACGAAAGGGCTTCTCTTTCGAGCACTGAGGGTTTCAGGATAAGGGGGTTGTGCAATGTTAGGCTGTGGTGGTGTTTTTGCAGCAACCAACCCCAATTTCGACAAAATCAATAAAATAATCCCTCGTTTATTGCGGTTAATCAGTTCCAGACCCGACTGTAATAAGTTCATTTCAGGGTAGTAGATTTATTTATTTTTAAATTAAAGATTTTCATAGTTAAAACCTATTTTTGTCCTTTTAAGTATGCTTTTTTAAAAATTATTAGAGCCTTCTAGACATGAAATAACACCCCCAGAGTGACCTTTTCACTCACATTACCCAATATAGCGGCGTGAAGCGGCTTTTTAAGGTCATGTCACAGCATCTCAATAAGATTCAGGTCAGGAGTTTGACTAGGCCACTCCAAAGTCTTCATTTTGTTTTTTCTCAGCCATTCAGAGGACAGAACAGAGGACTTGCTGCTGTGTTTTGGATCATTGTCCTGCTGCAGAACCCAAGTTGCTTGAGGTCACCAACAGATGGCCGGACATTCTCCTTCAGGATTTTTTGGTAGACAGCAGAATTCATGGTTCCATTTATCACAGCAAGTCTTCCGGGTACTAAAAGCAGCAAATCAGCCCCAGACCATTACACTACACCACCATATTTTACTTTTGGTATGATGTTCTTTTTCTGAAATGCATTACTTTTACGCCAGATGTAATGGGACACACACCTTCCAAAAAGTTCAACGTTTGTCTTGTCAGACCAAAATCATCAAGATGTTTTCTGGCAAAACTGAGACAAGCCTTAATTTTTTTTGTTCAGCAGTGGTTTTCGTCTTTGAAATCTGCCATGCAGGCCATTTTTGCCCAGTGCCTTTCTTATGGTAGAGTCATGAACTGTGACCTTGACTGAGGCAAATGAGTGAGAACTGCGGTTCTTTGGATGTTGTTGTGGGGTCTTTTGTGACCTCTTGGTTGAGTCGTCCTTGTGCTTTTGGGGTAATTCTGGTTGGTAAACCAAATTTGGTTGATAGAGTGAAAAAAAAGTGCTCCTCCTGTGTGAAAATGGTCAATTTTTGTCTTCTTACTTTGTCTTTCTTCCCCACGCCGTTTGAAACCCTTTCTTCAGTACATGAACTCTTGTTGGCTCGGTAGCAAGTCTTGTGTCCCTGCAGTGATCCCATAGCCTGCACATTACAGTTGAGCAATGTGTTGTAAACAAACAATAATAGGAGTGTAAAGGTGACTATAGGGGTATAATTTAATGTCTACAGGAATCTAATAATGGTAAAAATTGGATTTAGAAAGTCATAAACAGGTTTCCGATGCTCTAACTACAAAAATAGTCAATTTATTATTATTGAATCCTACTTTGCAGGAATACACTTATCGGGTTTGAAACCAATTAACCGCGACAAATGAGGACGTCTCTACGAGAACATGACTTTTGCGGAGTCCCTGCAAAACAGTATGCAAAATAGTCTGAAATAAGACATGTAAGACACAAATAAGACACGAGTACCATGCCATGAATAATTAATTGATGTTAACTCATCCGCAATGTTTTATGGAAATTGGTTTTGTGGTTTTTGTGTCAGTCTGCTAACATGGATAAATGTGTCACGCGCTCCACTATGTCACTTGATATGCTATGTCTTTGTTAAGATGCACCTAAAACTCTATTTTTCTCTGCAGGTGAGCAGTGATGTTGTTTATTGTAAATAAGCTATTAGAAAAACTACACACTTTCCCCTGCCTTTGGGAATTTATCAGAAACAAACATGAGGAAAGCTAGACGGGGGTTTTTGGTTAACTTGCCTGAGGTCTGTGCAGGCAACGTGGGGTCACTTCCTGTGACGGTCTGATTGTGACTGTCACTGGGTGTCTGTCTGTATCTGTTCCTTGTGATTGAGTAACGACCAATCCAGTTTAAAGTCAGCGGGGATAAGCTGCAGCTTATCAGGATACATGGTATGTCCGTGAATCATTTCATTCCTCCAGGTCATTGTATTTTCAGGGCAGTGAATCGATCACAACAAGACTGTTCAGGTCATCCAGGGAGACGTTTCACCTCTCATCCAAGCAGGCTTCATCAGTTCATGCTCACAACTAGATAGGACTGCTCTAGTCTGAGGGGATGGTGCAGGATCCATGGTCGAAAACATAGACAAAGTGTTGTGATGATTTTTATCCTGCTTTTACCCTAACTTGACATTTCAACATATACTTTCCAAAACATCTGCTCTTTGAATCCCTTCTTTGTCGTTGCAAAAATGGGGCAAACATTTGCCTATCTGCTTTCCACTGTCACATTTGCATCGCCAGACGAGATGTCCAATTATGTCAGCAGGTTTCAGTACATGCCGTCGTAGCTGCAGGCAGGCGCAGATTTACGTCATGCTCAACTTCCTCTTTTAGTCTGCGGTTAGCCCAAAATGAGACTGTGATACTTATTCAACACCTCTGCCTCTTGTATATAAGTTTTGGTAGCTCCACAGAACAGCGGGAGCTGAAGTTGCTGTTTTATTTATTTGGAGCGGTCCAACATATGTCGATACATGTGCACAAAAAAACTAAGTTCTGCATGTCAAGTTCAGTCTCATCAGCACCAAGAAAGACACTCCTCAGCATGGACACTGAGAAGAACAAACCAGCAAGAAAAAGGTGAGTACTTTAACGGGACTGTAGTTTCTTCTTATTGATATTTAACACGTTTGCGTAAGTAATAAAATAAGGCCTGGTGGTTTGTGTGGACAGAGAAAGAAACCTAAAGTTTCGACTACAGTGCAGATCATCTCAAGCATCCAGCACTGAGGGGTAGGTCCATCAAAACCTACAGTAGATGGTTACAAAATAAACACCTTTGGAGCCACGGTAATGTGTTTTACCATTCCCACCATTTGAAGGCTTTGTTTTGAAGAATTGTCCCAGTGGTCACACTCCCTGGAGAGACTTATAGCATCAAAATGTAAGTTAATCCTTTAGTTCCAATGCTATTCCATGCTTGTTCTTTCCTCTCTGCACTTACTAACTCTGACCTTTTCTTGGATTAGATGGAATAAAGATATTCCAGGCTTTCCTGAAATCCGAGTTCAGTGATGAAAACATGGAGTTTTGGCTAGTATGCGAGGAATACAAGAAAATCAGGTCCCCCTTCAGGATGACATCCAAGGCAAAGAAAATCTTCAAATGTTACATTCAGGCCGAGGCACCGAGAGAGGTGTGCACACATGCAGCACCCATACGGAATGACAGTTATTGGACGTGGAAGACGGCAGTACAAGTAGTAAAACCTGCATGTGTGTCTTCCAGATTAACATTGATCACAAGACCAGAGAGCAGATCAGACGCAGCCTTAAGGCAGGTTGCGCAGGGTGCTTTGATGAGGCCCAGAGGATCGTCTACGGGCTAATGGAGAGGGATTCTTACCCCCGCTTCCTGAAGTCAGACATATACAGGACTTTTCTGGAATCTGTATCCAAATCCGTGGCAATGTAAGGACCTCCCGTGCCAGGTTTGTTTGGCTGTAGACTGTGAACCCAAATGCCTGTCTCCCTGAGGGACGCTGAGCATCCATGCAGTGGGAGTACTAGGCAAAAGCTATAAAGTGATCTTTGTAGTCTGGACTGTAACATACTGTAAGTAGCATTTGTGTGGTAATGCATATCAAAAGTACTGGTTTAGAACCAGATGGGGTGATATACTGTACACAAATGCATGCAGGAGTTGTCAGACTTTATAAAAGATTCCAAGGGTACACACCAGGAACTGCATATTCCAAAGACTTTTAACCAATGATGCAAGTCTATACATTTGCGTTGCCACCTTGATTGTATCTCTCTGGTATGTACACACACCTGTCATCTGCCAATCTAAAGAGAAGCGTTGAGTGAATAATGTAATGTTTGCAAAGATAATATTGCTTATCTTTGATTTTTCATTTACAAGCAATGCTGGGAGAAACGGCGTTATTGTTACTAACACTGTTGTTGTTTTCCAATTACTATTTCAAACGTTGCAACATTGTGAAATGTGGCGCGTCATTATGCACTGATATCTGCATGAAATATCTACTGCACAGGCAATAGTGTGGAACCTTGGTTAGCATCATTAAACCGTTCCAGAAGGTCTGACTCTAACCGAAATGTACTCTAACCAAATACATTTTTCCCATAAGAAATAATGTAAATCCAATTAATCCGTTCCAGAAAGCCAATACACGCAGATTTACAATAATTTTTTCACATGCAAAAAACAATTCTAAATGCATATAAATACATATAAATGATGAGTGAAATTTATAAAGGAACATTTTAGGTTACTTTTATCTTCATTGAAGATGTGATTGTTGTCAAAGACACAATGTGGCAGCGAGATCAACACAGACAGACAGAGTTATTTCTTCAATTCAATATTTTTTTTTGCCTCAAGTCTCTGCTGTTCTTATTGATCACGGTTGCAAAATAAATGGAGCCAAAGAAAAAGAAGGTGAACAACACTATTAAATTCAAGAAAACTCACTGCCACATGGTGCCTTTGGCGATAATCACCTCCTTAATGAAGGTAAACGGAAACTTAAATGTCATGCCTTTCATTCGGCATTTATATGCATTCAGAATTGATTTTGCATGTAAAACTATACTTGTTAAACTATAAACACATGTTTTCTGTTAACATTTTTTAGACTTGTGGCATAACTGTTAGTTAGCAAAGAACTACAGAGTCAATGCTGATATTGAAGATCACATCACCATGACAACAAGGAAAATGGATGACACAACCCACAAACAAAGAATGACGCAGTTGGAAGGATTACGTTCATCAACATTTGACATCACTACCACGTTGCAAGGGCCTGCTCAACATGAAATACTGAAATTGGGAACCCATGTATGTGCATTCAGTGACATTCACAACACAACACGAAAGACTGCAGGACAGGAAGACCTAGAAGTGGATCCAGACAACAGCAAAGGAAAAGGGATCTTTTTTTGTAACAACTGCTTTTTATTACACAGAGGAGGGAACGTTAAATTATATATTGATCCACAAGCCTTAACTCTACCATAACACAGCATTTGTAATACATCCTGATCATTTTTGTACGTTATTTAAGATTTGTTAAATAGTTCATGTTGATAACAGGAAGTGAACACATGTATTAGCAGTTGATGTGAAACAAAGCGGGAGTAGGATTAAATAAGCTCTGCTTCTTCCTACTCCTTTTCGCACATGTGGAATTGTGAATTGTAACAAAGTATTCCAATGTAAATTGAATGCACGCTCAAAATAAACATACCGTACACCGGCGACAGAGCTGACTTACGGTTTCTGCAAGCTAATTGACTGCTAACAGGGATGTTTTGTGATAAAAAGACATTATGAACACAGTTGGACTCACGCAGTGTATTAATAATAGGAGACAAGTTGCGCCATATTTTACACTAACTGGAAAATGTACGCAAACAAAATTTGGCCGTGAATTTTCAACGTTAACCTAAAAAGGATGTACGCCAAACGAGGTTCCACTGTAGCTAGTCAACAAGACTAGCTAGTCAACGAGAGTAAACACTGCCCCCTAGCTTTTTTTCACAGAGAATTGCAAATCCCGATCCCAGCCGCAGCCCTATTCTCATGAAACATTCAAGATTAAAGATTCAAGAGTTTTATTGTCATATGCATGGTAAAACAGGCAGTTATACTATGCAATGAAATTCTTATTCTGTTCATTCTCCCAAGAAAAAAAAGAAAACACAAGAAAGAATAAGAACATAAGAAACATATATACCAATAAATTAAGCAACAACAACAGAAGAGACATTAATACAAATAAATAATACAAATAAATAAATAAATAAATAAAAGTGCTATGAGTGTGTGCGTGTGTTGCGTGCGGTGTGTGTGAGTGCTTCGGTGAGAAGCCTGATGGCCTGTGGGTAAAAGCTGTCACACTGCAAAGCTAAATCCAAATTCTTTTAGATATTTGTTGTTTTTTCAAAAAAGTAACACAAAAATTAGTTTCCCTTGTAATGACATTTATGCAGGATTATTTCTGTTACTAATTCAATAACTTTTTTGGGAAAGTACTCAGTAACATTTTACTTTTTTGAAGTAATTTGCCCATCACTGTTTACAAAGCTGCTTATAACTGTTGTTTGCTGTGGTGTAGAACTGCACCGCATTTTACTGAAAGATGTTTACAATATTTTTCCTACATTATTTGATGAGTTGGTTCTCATCACCCACTCAAGGCAGGTTCTTTGATGCATATCTTGTACTGAATCCCATTAGCTTGAATAGGCTGCCCTAATTAAGTCAGTGGCAAATGTATTTTTTAAAACGTCAATAAAGCTTTTACTCTTCTGCCTTTTCTACATTTGTGCTCAGTCATTGCTCCAACCACTCCATTTTCAATAAGCTAAATATTTAAGACATTTCCTGCATATGCAAAATCCATTAACCCACAATGATGACATGGAGGTCTCCTCGGAATCCAAAAATAAATGAGTGTATAAGCAGACTGCATGTGAACAAATGCTGACTTGAACCCATAAATGTTTGGAATTTGCATGACTCATTGAGCATTAATCCCGTGTCAGTGCCCTTTCATGGTGTCAAAAATATTTAAAAAGCTTCAAACCATGCCAGTCGGGCTTTACAGCCATTGGTTTTTAAAGATCAGTCAATGTTTGAAAAGTTTTATAAGTAACTATAACAGAAAAGGAGCATGTATTTGTAGCATTACAAGCATGAAAACAAAAGCTTATCTGCGTGTGTGACAGATCCGAGGAGGAAGTGTGAAGGCCCATATCCGTGTGTGGTTTGGTATCACTTGTCATCCTTGTGACTGCACACAGGCTCATAGTCAATTCACAACGTTACGATGTAATGAAGTGCAAACTAAAAACTCCCTCACGATACTGATGATAGTGAAGTGAGATATGACATGTCACACTATATAAACATACAATATAAACCCATTTGCTGTATGTTCTCCCTCTGTTACATGTCTTTCTCTGTTCAATAAACCAGCCGGGGATAAAATAATTATTACACCCATTGTATAGCATATACTGTATACTGTAGACCAGTCCAGGGTTTCCATAGGGGACCCTCAAACACACCTACAGTACTGCTGTTCACCTGCCCAGTATCTAAGACAGAAATTAAGAAAATGTTGTCACTTACAAAAAAAATTCCATCTCCTTCTCTCTTACGATTAAAGGAAAAAAAAGATGTACATGGAGGCGGCTAACCCACTCAGTGACGGTGTCGGAGTCATGATGATCTTTTTCATCTGACTGATGTTAACCCCTCAAGGTATTCTCTCATGCATAAGCAATTGGGTTTGAAGTTAAAGTCATGACACCAACAACAGTTTGAAAAAAAACAATAACAACATGAAAGCGCTCACATTAATAAAACATTCATGTCATACTGCTGTTATCCACCAGTAAGCGGTCAATTGGTTCCAGACCCGACAGTGATAAGTGAATTTCCGCAAAGTAGGACTCAATATTATGGATTGAGTAAAAAACTCAATGCACAAAAATGAGCCAGCAGTTGACGTTTACAAAGTATAAGGAAAAAGAGTCCTGAACCACAGGCTAAGCCATATGACACCTGCTCTCTATGCAATTTAAAGCATATTAAGGGTCAAAGTTTTCCCATAAGGCATTGCGTCTGAGTATTTCATTCATTGAGGTGCTGCAATGACATCAGCCTCCCTCGGGGCTCTGTGCTCCTCTGGCTCCCTCTGGTGGACAGAGGCGCCTCGTACTTCAGCTACATTATTAGTATTAGTTGGTGTTGTATGTGATTAGCAAATGAATAACGTGCTGTACATGTTACTGTTTATAAAGCAATGTTTATTTTGTATAAAAACCCATTGGATCACCATAACCATAACCACTATTGTCGCATTAGCTATTCTGAATACATTATATAACTCCAGTATACTGCAGGTTCAAATACAGACACCTAATTTGAACCAGGACATAATTTCAGATGCCTCATAATTTCAATACATTTAAAGTATACCTGCTCTGCATGCATAGAAAATGGTTATATTACGAAATACTATTGATTGACACAAATTCCAAAGGAAGGTTGAAAAATCGGCGCGATTCCAAAAACAGACCGACACAGGAATCTGAGAACAAATGCTTGTTAAGTTTGGGGAAAATGTGCTGTCTAAAGTTGCAAGAACTCGGGAATTCGACGTCCCCAATTTTACAAGACTTCAACTCGGCAAGCGTCAGAGGATTAACTCTGTACATATCTTTCGCTATTTCTTTGGCAACACTAATTCATAAAGCCGCCCGCTCAGCAGCCTCTCAGGGATTATGTCACATGCAGCAGAGTGCCCTAATACTGAGGCCCAATGCAAAAACAATGAAAATCTGGACATTTTCATCACGACACGCAGAACACGAAAACTAGGACATGTCCTGGGAAAACAGGTTGTTTGGTCAACCTATGAATGGGACATTCAACATGACGCACAACTCCTAAAACCAAAGTATTGTACAGTATATACAGAATATATACCGTAAATTCTGGTGCATAAGCTGCTACTTTTTTCTTAAACTTTGAACCCTGTGGCTTATACAGCGGTGGGACTGATTTATGGATAAAATCTAATCTTGTGACATCTCCTTTAATTCAGAATTACTACTAATCGTTTGAATACTGTGCCGCTCACAAGTCAGTGAGGAAACGGTAGCTCTTTCTTTGGCAGGAGCCAATCATGAGCTATCAGTGAACTCACAACAAGCTTGTCAACCCACTGAAAATTGCATGAGGTCAACAGTCAATATAACAGTCTGACTCACTGTGTCATCTTAGTATGAACACTAAACTCATCGCACAGCAACTTAACACTCAAAAGGTACCTAGGAAATATACAATACAAGTACCAATACGAGTTTAAAATGAAAAAAGACTCAACTATTTTTAAGTGTTGCCATAATGCATTCTTTGGTGCCTGCTGGGGTGCTGCAATGATGTCAGCCTCCCTCTGGGCTCTAAGCTCCTCTGGCTCCCTCTGTTGGACAGAAGCAACATTGCAGCGCCACCCATCCATCCATCCATTTTCTATTCCACCTGTCGTCCAATGAAATGTTTTATGCAGTGCATTATGGGAAAACGTTAAAATTGTTGTTTTGTACATGTAATAGTTCTGTATCTGTATCTGTTCACCCATCTAAATGATCTGTGTCCGTATCTGGACTCGGGGTGGGCGGGGCATAAACAAGAAGTGGGCGTGGCTTAACAGGAAATAAGTGGGGCTTAAATCGGTTATTATTTTAAGTCTGAAATTGACATGGATTGACCAGAAGTTGCTATATGTATTGTTTATTATTCCGCTATATGTGTACTGTGTATGTGTGTAAGTGATCTGTAAAACATCATTATTTAATTATTTTTAATGATCTTTGTGAAGTTGGTGATTCATGCAAACATCCAGTGTTGGCAAACAGGAAAATAATCTGTCAGCCTTGTTCACTGTAGTTTTCTCGAAGGCACCGCGTTCAGTACTACAAGCAAAGTTTTCCAACTGACTTTATATCACTAGCCAAATTAGAAGAAAGCAGACGAAAACAAACCCAAAAACATTGGCAGGGACCGACGCAACACAAGCCGTTTACAGCTCTGACTTGCCAAATGCACCGTGTACGTAACGAAGCAAGTTAGCTGTAGCAAGTCTGTCTAGGGAGGGGCGGTCGCTGTATGTGACTGACCAATCACAGAGCGTGAAGAGTGAATACATATGTAGTTTCCCAATGAGGATTTTCCTCCATCACGTTACGGATTATGATGAGCTGTACTCGTTTTGTGCTCGTACTCATAAAAAATGCATTATCTGTAACGGATCCTCGTCTATAACGAGTATCCGGCTCATCCCTAGACTTCAGCTTAGATTACATTACCTTAACACTGCATGGAGTCAGCCGTGGCATGTCCGACATGATAGATTGAAAAAAGGTTCTCCTTCTATTGCGTGTGGAGGTGGTAAGTTTTTGGCTTCTTCTTAGTCCTTCTTCCCCACTCCGTTTGAAACGCTTTCTTGAGTTTAGATTAAATAAATTGGAGGTTAACTAGTTAATTCACTATCATGCTATTCTTAAAGTCTCTTATGTCCCTGCAGTGATCCCGTAGCCTGCGGATTAGTGTAATGTGGTGTAAACAAAGAATGATAGGAGTGTAAAAGTGAGTAAAGGGGTGTTATTTCATGTCTTCAGCGCTCTAATAATGGCAAAAAACGTATGTAGCAAGTCATAAACAGGTTTTCTATGCTCTAAGAAATATTCTGTTTATTAATATTTGATTTGATTTAGTTGAACATTTCATTTCATCACATATCACAATTCAAAATGTTCAAAATGAGTAGGAAGAAGCAGAGCTTATTCTATCCTACCCCCTCTTTGTTTCACATCAATTGCTAATACATTTCTTCATTTCGATTCAACATGTTCCCTTTGCCAGCTCTGAATAACACGAGAAAATGATAAAGCAATATAGAAATGTATTACAATGAATTTGACGTTTGTAGATCTGTATGGACAAATTGCTTCAAAATGTTTTTTCTTCATTTTAAAGTTGTATTGGTACATGTTTGTATATGTCTGAGGTATGCTTTTGGGGTGTTAAGTTGCTGTGTGATCAATTTAGTGCTGTTCTCAGTAAGATGACACCGTGAGTCAGACTCTTATGTTGGTATACTGTTATACTGTATATACTGACCTCCCCCAATTTTCAGTGGGTTGACAAACTTGTTGTGAGTGCACTGATAGCTCGTGATTGGCTCCTGCCAAAGAAAGAGCTATCGTTTCTTCACTGGCTCGCAAGTATTTAAACAGTTAGTAGTAGTTCTGAAGTAAAGGAGGTGTCACGAGATTAGAATTTAGTCATCGACCACCAGCACCTCTGTATAAGCCGCATGGGTCAAAATTTAAGAAAAAAGTAGTGGCTTATACGCCAGAATGTACGATATACAGAATAGCCACATTAAATGAAATTAAGCCTGCAGTGTAAAAAGCAAGTTATTATACAGTGTATAGATACAGATATACAGTGTTCCCATTACAAATGCTTTTGAGACCCTGAAAATGGAGGTACTCTGCATAAAACTGCTGTAATTTCTGTCAGGACATGCACTGTAAAAAAAAAAAGAATATTGTAGTGCAGTTGAGAGAGGGTATGATCTGATGCAATTCTAAATATATTTTATCTGTTTAAAATCTGTGCATGAATTGCGGTTAATTGGTTCCAGACCGGACCAGTCTTGCAACTCATGACCAATAGACTTGTGACTAAGCATAGTATTTGGTGAACTAAATTTTATAGACACAGGAAGACTTTTACCCTTGTTAATGTATGCAAAGAATGCAATGGCGACTGGGGGATGATATTTCTGCAGTTAATCAATAAACAAGCACAACTTATTTTGACGCACTTGTATGCTTGTGCCTTCTCTAGGGCTGCATGTAAACAGAGGTAAAAATAGCATGACACACACGAGGAAAAAAAGGCCTGTGGCTCAGAAAGAGGCGTGACGTCTTGACATCACACAGTGATGTTTCACTTTGCCTTCTATCATTTTCAAGAGCCAGACAGGATCAAGTGATGAAGCTGCGGGGATCTGAATTTGACTGAAAAAAACGCCACATACATTATTTTATGAATTTATAGCATTATGCAAACAGTGTCAATCTGCAAGTTCGAATAGAGAAGATGAATAAAATTCATATCAAACAATGGACAGGCTTTGTAAAACATTTCTGGACCTTAAGACTACAAAGAGAATGTAAGTAATGCAGGATTTTTCTGAAATGCAGAAAGAGTCATTGGCATTTTCATGTTTTCTCACTGTAGACATATTGCATGGAAAACCAGAATACATGTCCTCATTCAGTATCCTTCACCATGGAGTAAAATAAACAGGTGCTTGTTTTTTTAAAATTAATATTCAAGGTTACTGTATATACAATGCAAAAAGACAAAATAATATTTGCTTTCTTCTGCGCAGGCACACCACAAGTGAAACACGGTCAGTGGCCGACTCTCTTGAGGTGCTCCTTTCCCAGCAAGGTATTTTTTTAACCTGCTTCCACACAATTCTTGTATTGTGGGTTTTGGTTGGTTGATCTTTATAAGATAAATAATATATTCTTTTTTCAAAAAAAAAAACCAAAAGATGGACAAGCAGCCTTCCGGGCTTTTCTAAAGTCTGAATTCTGTGAAGAAAACTTGGACTTTTGGCTTGCCTGTCAGGAGTTCAAAACCTTGGACAAACCAGATGAACTAAAGCGGAGAGCAGTACGCATTTATGATGAATTCATCAACAATGAGTCTCCTTCACAGGTAAAACTCTATAAGAAGATGCAGAAAAATGTCAGCAAGAAAGAATACAATTCTAGTTATTCACTACAAGCATGTTTTTTAAATAACAACTTTCCTATTCCTATTCCAAACTTAATGTCTGCAGTGAAACCTGCTATTTATTTATGTAATTAATTTATGTATTGCTTCCTATATCTTAACAGGTGAACTTAGATTTTTACACAAAAGATATCATCAGAGAGAATCTCCAACACCCAGCTTCATCGTGCTTTGCGGTGGCACAAAAGAAGATTTACAGCCTTATGGAGAATGGATCCTTCCCTCGCTTCATTCACTCTGAGAGTTATAAAAATCTATTTAAATCCACTTCCAAGCAGCGAACCCTTGGAAACGGCAAAATGCTTTGAGAATGAAGAGCTGTGAATCCAAGATCATCAGCCTTTGTACCGTGGCCTCTATTTTTTGGACAAGGACTGACAACCTGTATGGGTTTTTTTCTGCAACAGTACAGGGATGTTACAGGAACATATCACACTGCTGGTTTGTGATGTCATCTAAGTCATGTAGTGACATCTAAACTCAAATGTAAGTAGCATTAACTGTTGCAGAAAATCAGAGTCAATTGCACATGACTGCAGGTCTCTTTTGTATTTTATGTACGGTTGCTGATAGGGGCAAACATGCAGCACTGTCCAAACACTCCAAACACCAAAATGTTCCAAAGCCAATAATATCAGAAAACATATGCAATGGCAAAATGCTTCAAAATCAAAAACAAATGCAAAAGAAAAATGCTGCAAAGGCCAAAAACACATACAAACTCCAACTGCCACCACGGGAGCCAAACCTGCAGGATGACTGTTTTTAAGGTACATATTTCTTTATGTCTTTGTTTAACACCGTGACCAAGTGTACATCCAGCATGCATTATTTTTAATTTGCAGCATTTCTCTGTTACATTTGTTTTACAGTGTTTGTGTTTTTGGATCATTTCTGTGTTTGGAACGTTTGGATGTTGCTGCTATTTTCTCCTGCAGGCCACCGTAATTATTATTGTAAATTGTCTGCTCATTGATGTATGCAATGCAATGGAAAGCATTCCAATGATATCGTTCATAAAGGGTGGAGGAAATTTATAATCGTCGTCTGCTGCCATCCAGTGGATCGTAATATGATGTGACTTCTGTTAAAAAGGAAGCAGTCCTAATAAGCAACAAACCGGTGGATAATGTAATTGTCGAGAAGAAGGAGAGGGGGCGGTAATGCACAACAAAGGACACAGGAAGAAGAAGACAAAGAAACTACAACAATGGGGTGTGTAGTTTTTCATCATGTGTGAATGAACCCAGTTTCCCAGCATTCATTGCGGTACAGTCTCCAGTTGTCTCCGTGAATATCAGAGGGAGGCCTTTCAACGGGTACATACATTAAACCCAGTGCGCCTATATTGCGGTAAGTGTATGTTTTATGCTCTGTATCTGCTGGGCGCTATGTTTTCACGAGCGTGGGTTACACACTGAGTGTTTCGTAGCAAAGACAGAACTTAAGTCGAGTTAACTTAGCAAAATCGCTAGCTCCCCATCCCAGACTATCTCCATCCAGCCTCCAAACAGACCAGCTGGTGTCCGGTGTTGTTTGTACTGTTGTTTTTGCTCACATGGGGTATCGAACATTTGAATATATGATTTCACATTCAGGCGTTATCAAGCAATGGTGCGTTTCTTTAATGTATTCGAGAGCAGACAGCTAAGCTTACTAAATTCACATTATCTTCACCACGCTCGGTTGCTGTCTCAACAGGGGTAGCAAACATTAGCATAGTTACGATCAACTTATCATGTTTGTTGTTTACTTGGTAGCCTGCGTCTGTCTTTGTGTATCATCATGTCCCTTAATCGGCTTTAATCTATTTTTGTCAATGCACTGAGGGAAACCGTTAATGTTGTCAGTGAATTTAAAGCACTATTTTGTCGGCCAGTGAAGACTAGATCTACAGTAAAGATTACTTATTGTCCATCCTAGGTTTAATGGTACAAATGTATGCTTTCTGTGATGGAGCATGTGTTGGATTGTTTTACTTAATCTCATTTGCCTCTTTTATTCAGGTTGCCCCCTGCACGACAATGGAAGCAACGGGACGTTCTGTATCAAGCAACCACACTTTCAACTCCTCAGGTGATGACTCTCAATGGGAGGTCAGTGACAACATTAAACTGTGTCGCTTCCTCTGCTATGGCTCGGAGGGAGACAAATACACTGCCAGAGAGGAGAATCATCCCAGCATGGACAGAGTGGGAGCCCTGCTTGCCCTGCTTCAGGAAGGCCAAGGTGTTTTGGTCGTGGAGGAAATAAAAAGATTTGCTCAAAATGGGCAAGCAGTCAGACTTGACCCTTGTATATTTGCCTTGGCTTTGTGCTCGCAGCACTCTGAGGTGAAGACCAGACAGGCAGCATTCAACGCGCTGAGGGAAGTTTGCCAGGAACCTGCCCATCTGTTTTCTTTCATTCAATATAAGAAACAATTAAAGGAGGACATGAAGTGTGGAATTTGGGGACGTGCCCTAAGGAAAGCCGTGTCAGACTGGTACAACGGGCAGGATGCTCTGAGTCTTGCTGCGGGTGTGACCAGATGTAAACAGAGAGAGGGGTGGTCACACCAGGATTTACTCAGGCTCTCTCACACCAAACCAGCTCATGAAGGTAAAGGCTATGTATGCTACTTTCACCTCAACGAATGCTACTTGGTTAGATGAAAATTTTTTATGAGAAGGTATTGAATCATATGATCCAAACACATTGAGAATCTCACAAATCGCTGTAAATTGTTGCAGGCTGTTGCATAAAGATGAGTGGTATTTTCATTACCTCCTTGATTGTTTTATTTACCTTGACTCCATGTCTGTTTCTTCTAGCTATTGCCTTGATCAGCAAATATGTAACAAAGGGATGGAAAGACACCCAAGTGGCATACACCGATAAAGACAACTCAGACGAGGTTGTCAAAGTGCTTTCATATCTTGAAGTGGTGGAGAAGGTCAAGCACAGTTGTGACGAAACGGAGGTCATCAATTTGATTGAGGAGCACAAATTGGAGAGGGAGCAGCTTCTCACAGACCACCTCAAGTCCAAATCAGTAAGCGTTTGTTTGCATGATGTTGTATTGAGTACTAGTGACTGCCAGTGAAGCTTTATGTGAAGCACCGACGCTTTCCATCACATCCGTTCATCAAGGCCAAAGCTTCTTGAGGCTTCATTTGCTCGACTAATCCATCGAGTGTACAAAGATTATAAAACAAGACAAACTGTTAGAATGACATTGTTTCACCATGCAGTCGTCCCTCGTTTGTCGCGGTTAATTGGTTCCAGATCAGAGCGTGATAAGTTCATTTTCACCAAGTAGGATTCAATATTAACATTGCTATTGTCTCAACAGTGGAACGTGCCTGACACCTTGTGGCCAGTGTAGTAGAGCACAACTGTACTGAAATGGCACAGTGAACATTCACACAGGAGCTGCTGTCAGCCACAACTCCAGCCAGTCACTGGCACTCTCCACACTGATAACCATGCTAACACGCATCAACTCTACAGTAGCTAGCTGATGACACACATGTCACTTCCCAGGCCCTGCACACAACGTCACCAATATTACACTACAGTATAAAAAAGGAATTGTAAATGCCTTTTATATTTGTATTTTTCATTCATTCAGCCATTTTTATGGTTGAAAATGCTTAATTTAGGCAAAAATAATGGTGATCCAAATATAAGGCATTCAGAACATACAAAGACATTTGTAGTACTCTCTACACTGGTCGCTAGATGTCAGTAATGTTACTGGAATGTTCAGTGAGACACAAGCACCAGACTTGATCTCCAAAACAACAGGCTTTATTCCAGGTTAAAATAATTTCACAATAGGCACGATAATCCCAAATAAAAATCTCTAAAACACGGGCTACTCTTGCAGCCGTAACACACGCCAACCACCAACATCACTCCCCTGTCCATCCCGCAACTCAGCTCCCCCAGGGAACACACGTGAGCACAAGTCTTATTTATGTCTTAAATGGCTTACTCTGTTATGTCCACCAGTAATGTCAGTGGAAAGGTGACCATAGGGGTGTTATTTCATGTCTAGAGGGCTCTAATGTTAAAAAAACATATTTAGACGGTAACTATGAAACTTCCATTTACAATAAAGAATACTACGTCATAATGGTAATGGTTGAATTTATTTGAACATGCATACAAAAGTTACATTGGAGTATATCACATAATACAATTAGCAGTTCCACATTTCCAAAAGGAGTAGGAAAAAGCAAAGCTTATTTAATCCACCCCCCCATCTGTTTCACTTCAATTGCAATATAGTGTTCCCTCATTTAACCCGGGGATTAGGTTCCAAAAACACCAGTGTTAAGTGAAATCCGTGTTGTGGAAGTTGATTTTTTTTTCTGTTTTTTTTTTTTCATTATGTATTTTTTCGTTTACAGGATATGTTTTTTTCATTTATTGTGTGAATGCCTTCAAAGGCATTAGGCTTATAAAATTCTGTTTTTATAAGCCTAAATTTTTCAACTTATTCCAAATATTTCAACACAAAAATGTTCCACTTATTCACACAACGTGTGCTCTCTTTTCTCCATGTTTTTAAAATTTCCACATTTCCCAAAATTGAAAAATGTCCACAAAATGTTCTCATTGAAAATGAATGGGCTATTTTTCAAACATCCACAGTTCCTACAATTTTCATTTCCATTTTCTATACCGCTTCATCCTCATTAGGGTCGCGGGGGCATGCTGGAGCCTATCCCAGCTGACTTCGGGCGACAGGCGGGGTACACCCTGGACTGGTCGCCAGCCAATCGCAGGGCACATATAGACAAACAACCATTCACACTCACATTCACATTCATACCTATGGACAATTTAGAGTCGCCAATTAACCTAACATGCATGTTTTTGGGAATGTGGGAGGAAGCCAGAGTGCCCGGAGAAAACCCACGCGCACACGGGGAGAACATGCAAACTCCACACAGAAATGCCCAGGGGAGAATCGAACCCAGGTCTTCCCGATCTCCGGGCTGTTCCTGTATTGGCCAACGTGCTAACCACTAGACCACCGTGCAGCCTACAATTTTCAACAAATTCAAAACATTCCAATTATGAAAATGTTCCACTAACAAAGCACTTCAAAATTCATTATTTTAGACATTCAAAAAATGTCTACTTTTTCCACATTTTCCAATTTTCCGGAACCCAAATTTTTCTTTTTCTAAGAAAACCTTCACGGTCCACATTTCTCAACCAATTCAAGCCATTCCAACATCAAACTGTTCAACACGTTGAGGACATTAATTGTATCTATTTTTCAATTTTAACAAATTTTGAATTTTGAAAAATTCTCTTTTTTTGTAACGCCAGTTACCTTTTATGAAGATGCTACTATTTCCCAACTTTCATCCGATTCACCTCACTCCAACATCAAACCATTCAACAGCCAGGACAATCATGCTATGATCCACAGTAAAAAAATTCAAAATTTTTCCAAAATATAAAATTTTTCCTAATGCTGCATTGTTTCAATGGGCTTCTTCCAATGGACGGCCGATTCAATTTTTCAACCGTTCACGACATTCAGACCCCCAATATTTATACTAAACAAAAATTCAACATTTTCCCCAAATTCACCCTTTTCGCTAAAACTAATTACCTGCTACTGCTGCCACATTTCTCAACCTTGACGATCCAGATGGCTTCCAACGTTACTGGCATGACAAGGAGATCCCACCTGAGATGTTTTCTACCCGGCACAGTGGAGGGGGGTCCATCATGATCTGGGGTGCTTTTTCATTCAGTCGAACACTGGAGCGTCAGATGGTGCAGGGTTGTCAAACGGCGGTTGCTTACGTGCAGATGTTTTGCAGCGGGCATCCCTCATGACTGAGGGCCCTCGTCTGTGTGGTAACAGCTGGGTTCTTCAACAGGACAACGCTGCAGTTCGCAATGCTCGCTTGACCAAGGACTTCTTCAGGGAGAATAACATCACTCTTTTGGACCATCCTGGATGTTCCCCTCATTTAAACATTTGGGGATGGATGGCACGGGAAGTTTCTAAAAATGGCCATCAGTTCCAGACAGTTGATGCCCTTCATGAAGCCATCTTCACCACTTGGAGCAATGTTCCCACTAGCCTCCTAGAAACACTTGCATCAAGCATGCCCAAACCAATTTTTGAAGTGATTCACAAGAACGGTGGAGCTACTCGAGTCCAACTGAGAAAATGTTTTGTTCTGGTTTGGAGAGTTTTTCATTATTTTTTGAGCGATGGTCTTAAAACTTTTGATCAGCTGGCTAAACAGCCTATTTCAGTTCAATTGTTGTTTTCAATAAATAACTTTTTCAAACTGCTTTTTGTCTCACTCCCCCTTCTTGCTTTTGCATATTGTAGCGCTGCTTAAAACCTCATTAACCTACAGGGAAAACACAGCAAATTCCCAATCGGGAGCATCCCAGTGTACAGTCATGGAAAAAATGATTAGACCACCCTTGTTCCTTCAGTTTATTGATACACTTTAATGCCTGGTACAACTAAAGGTACATTTGTTTGGACAAATATAATGCTGATAACAAATATAACTCATACGGGTTTAAGAGCTGATATCTAGCAACTTCTGTGGTTTTCTTGATAATAACCAAAATCACAAGTTCTTACATGAATAGCTATAGCATTGCACTGCCAAAAAAAATGTATCTCTTATGAACTATATTTGTAATTTTTTTCCATGACTGTTGTGTTTCTTAAAGACTTTATACAGAAATGCTGGAGAAATAAAAATTCTAGTATGCTTCCACACATGCAAAGTATTTTTTTCCATTACAATGTTTCACAGTAAAGAGTGGTTTTTTTTTTTTTTTTTTTTTTTTTTTTTTTTTGAAGGTCTGGCGCGCGTTGTTAAAGGAAATGCCTCTTCAGTCAGTACTAAAGATCCTGGGAAAGATGACGGCCAAAAAGGTGCTTCAACCTGAGAGTTTGGAAACACAGGCGCTGTGTGAGAGAATCCAGAGTGAAGCAGCGCTGAAGAAGGCATGAAGAAAAGTTGTGCTCATTCACTTACATGCTTGATGTGTCTAGTTTTTTTATTTATTTTGTAACCAATGGTCATTGTGGTTTTCTCTAGGCTAAGGTACACCCTTTCAGCATCCAACTGGCTTGTGAAAACTACAAAAGAGGCCAAGGCTATCAGGGTAAAACAAAATGGGCAGCCGATAGCAGTATCCTCAAAGCCCTGGACTCTGCCTTTTATAAGAGTTTCTTGGTAAGTTGTATGCGTAATGAAAACTTGTGCCTCACTCACAAAGAAGACAGTATACATTAGCACCTAACACATTAACACATAGCATCTAACACATTTTTCTTTGCCAGAATGTGGAGCCAGTCGGTAAAAACTTTGTCGTGGCTGTTGACGTGAGCACATCATTGACCAGTGTTCTCCCAGGGACGTCAGTCAGCACGGCCGTCGCTGCCGCAGTAATTGCAATGGTAAGACATGTATTTACAACCGGAACAGCTGCTCATTCAAGCATGGGTTTTTGGACATCCCTTCCAAGTTAAGGAGTTTGTTGACATACTCTGGATTCCTACCAAATTCCTTCTACAGTGTGGTTATTTTTATTCACTGGCCCACCAGGCGTGCCTAACTGTTCCAGAAAGGAATGTTTGTAACGTCACAACAGACAGTATGTCCTGCTGTCCTGCTGTCCTGCATCAGTTTGATTGGTTTAGCAAGATCACTGGTAGTGTTAGTATTTGTGAGGTGATTTCGCCACAATTGAGCGATCTGCGGGGGGAGTACTTCCCCACACAAACGTTCCTTCTCCTCACAATGACAACATTTTATTCACATTATGTCAAGTCAATTTCCGCAAGATTCTGCATTTTAACAGTAGATTCAGTTTTTATTGGCCAATTCCGCGATTCTGTCAACGTGGAATCATAGGACCCTACTCGATACTGATGAGCAAATCAATCTCATCTATTGAGGCGAGTGTAACAAAAAGTAAACAATATTTCTTTATTATAAGACTATCAAAGCACTTGAAGGCTTTATCTAGATGGAGACTATGCTTTCACGCTTAACGCGACTTTTCTTTTTTCGTCTGCACCTGCTCTTTTCCCAAGGGTATCGTCTCTTTACAAGACAGAGTTGTGACAGGTTACACAATTATGTGGAGCTACTGTGGACAGATGATTCGGTCGCTTGCATAAGTTTTCATAAAGTGTGTTTATGTTGTGATTAAATTTTAATCTAGCATTTAAATTGACTGTTAGCAACTAGCTCTAGGTTACATTTTTTTCAACCAAGAAAATATGTATGTAGTGTGTATATAATTATAAAATATAAGTATACACTACCGGTCAAAAGTTTTAGAGCACGTCACCACAATTTCTCTGGAGGAAAAACCTAAATTTTTAAGTGTTAAGATGGTCTGTGTCTCTTCCATTGTTAATTCCCTTTTTTCTTGACAGTTTGGTGGTAACAAATTACTTTCTCCAGTACAATGATGTTCAACTGATGTTCATGAGGGTATACTACCACAGTGTGTTCCAAACACTGTTTGTATGCAGACAGAGGAGGTAGTAAGTACTCCAGAACTTGGAACACTTGTAGGTATTATTTGCACCAACTGCCAAGGCTTGATCAACTTCCATTTCTGCAGAACAGGTTTAAATTGTTGACCCATTTTGTGGTCACTAAAACAGGCCGGTTTGTATAATTCTGAAACATACATTTTTCAGTTTTGGGTAATGTTACTTTTTTTTAAATTTATGTATTTTTTTTTTACCTCTGGCACTTCACCACTTACCTTTGGACCATTTTAAGCTATTCATTGGACTTGAACAACTTCAATTTCAGTAAATAACTGGAAAAATTGGGAACTGGAAAAAAAAACAAAAAACTTTTGACCAGTAGTGTACATAATTAGGGCCGGCGTTCATGGCTGGATATGTGCATGGACACGCACATGTGCATGGGCACTCACACAAAAGGAGTCTCAGAGAAGCACGCGTGCATGTGTGTGTCACATGGGGCGTAGCTAATGTGCCTGGAGCAGGAAGAGGGCAAATATAATGCTGTTGCAAACAGTCACTTTAATAAGGAGATGTTTTGATTTCTGTATTTGTTTGTGTCTACAGTATTCCCTTTGTGTCCATATAGGTGTTTGTGAAAACAGAGGCCAACACACATGTGCTGGCGTACTCTGAAGGAGCTTTGAAGCTGTGCTCTGTATCTGCTGACATGACTCTGGCGCAAACTACCGATGAACTAGTGAAGGTACCAAACCTGAAAAGACATTACAGTTAAAGATGTCTAATATTTTATGTTATTCATATATCATTCACAAAATCAGCAAACTTGCACTCTAGCTAGTAGGGGTGTCACGAGACACTCGTGTCACGAGCGCACAAGATGAGATTGTAACATTACTTGTAAGAAAAGTAAAATGCAAAAATATGACTGGGCAAACATGACTGACATTACTTTAACAAAACAACGCAGGTGCATTTTGAAATGTTTACTGTACAAAAAATTTATGCCAAACGATATTATTGTCAACATTTTTGGAGACCAAATAACCCACGAATGTTATAAGATATCATAATATATCATAATAATGCAATATTTTCTTCAATATGTTATCTTTCACTCTGTTAAGTTGTGGAATTGCCGTTGGTGACATGCATGTTCTCACAGGCAATTTGTTCTAACGTTTGCAGCATTTCTTGAAATGCTGGCTTTTCAACTGTATTAAAGAGCAGCATTTCTTTTGCAATGGCTTTCTGTGAACGCACAGCATTTTCCGGTCTTCCGTTTTCCGTGTATTTACTTTGCCGACCAAATGTCTCATTGAGTTTTGACTGTCGGGACAGAGGCTCTGCATCTCGATCTGTAGTTTTTTTCCTAGATGGGAAAACTGGGTCGGGTGGATATATTTGCGGTGGGCAAGTTCGTTTTGTTGCCTTTTATGTTGCTACCACTTTGAAATAAATTTGGCATACTGGCTTGTTCGTGTTGATGGGCTCACCTTGCTAACCTTGAGGGCTGTGGCGTTTGGCTTTGAAAGCATCTTTTTCCCTCTTAGCTTTTACGTTACCTTGCATTGCTGTTCACGGAGCAACACTCTTTTGCTGTGTGTGAATTCATGCTAGCAGACCCCACCGTTGGTCTATGGAACACCGTTGCTCTATGAAGCGTCTAGGTGCTGAACGGAATGAAATCTCTTCCTGCCTGTTTGGAGGCGAGGGACAAGGAAAACAGACATGCATGCACATGGCAATATATGGAATCCGGCAAAATTATCCAGTTCATTTTCAATTATCATGTGATTAATTTATTTATGATCCCTAAACGTTTTTTTTCTGAAGGAGAAATCTTGTCACGTTTTAATTTCGGAAGATCTCCTGACACCCTTACTATTTGTCAGCAAATCTTGCTCTTGAGCGCTGACCTTTGCATTTAATTGTATGTTCCAGATCCCTGGGGGGAGCACTGATTGCACTCTTCCCATTACGTGGGCCACAAAAAAGGGCAAAGCTGTGGATGTGTTTATCATTCTCACCAACAACCCAGTGTGGACTTTCACTGCCAGCCCCGTGGAGACTCTGAAGAAGCACAGACAAGTACATTTAGTTTGTTCAATGATTGCCAATTGAATGATGTAGATTTATGTGTATGCATTGTTAAGTAATGAAGGAAGATCTGGTATTTCCAAAAATGATCACCGCAAAGATGCGTCAAAGTCACATTTACTACATAATTGTTCTTATTGTGAAATCACAGATTTAAATTAGCTCTTTAGGTACATCTAAAGACAGTAATGTATATTTTTTGTGTGCATTTTCTCACCAGAAAACAGGATGCCGTTCCAAGTTGGTGATGTGTGGGATGACATCAGTCGGCCACACCATCGCAGACACGGAGGACAGAGGTCTACTGATTATCAGCGGCTTTGATCTTGGTGCCTTTAGCGTCATTCGTAACTTAGCACAGGATCTAATGTAAAAGTGTTTGAAACATGGAATTGCATCATTTGACTAAAACATGAAGGAACACAGCGAAACGACTTGGCTCAGAATAGAATATATAGTGTACCAAGCACTAATCCAGGAAGACAAAGTGTCCAGCAGGCTGGACAACACTCTCAAAATATAATGTGCATATGTTTTATGGCTTGAAAAGGTAATTATAACATATGACTGCATGTAGTGCTGCTAAAATTTCAGCTCAGACAGCAATACTTTTTCATTTGCTGTTGAAATGCTGAGACATGTGAGCATTGTCAACATCAAGACAGATGGCATGATGGTCATACCCTGCTACTGAGTGCAGCATCATGTAAAATGTAGTGGCTTTTGATTGGCTGTAGTGACATGTTCTATACAGAGGCTTAACAGCAGATGTAGCCTGTGTTTATTAGAAGGGGATTTATAGTAATAGGGTGATGATTTAGCAAGGCTGGTGTAAAGGTATTTTATAAGGTTTTTCCGCTGATTCTCTCAAGTGATTAGACATTACCAGGTTTCCTGCATTGGAAAGGAAAAGCACCAACGTTTGGAATTTTCCATGTTAAATTCTCAGATTTGTGTTCTGAAATGTTGAATGAGTACATTGCTGTTTACAGTTCCATTTACTCGCTGGAATGACTGTTGGTTGTGTTAATTTTCTTTCCACAATGTCAAATTAATTTTGAGACCAGTTGAAAAAATGCAAGATTTACATTTTGCACTGAAGGAAAATAAATAAATAAATGGGAGAGCGACAGGGGAAAAATTGGAGTGAGCAGTTTAGTGCAAACAAGCATAAAAGTGAAATAGGCTGTTCATCAGCTGATGAAAACTAAGACCACAGCCTTTCAAAAACAAAATTTTGGCAAAAATGTGGATTCATTGTCATTTTTTGTCAGGTATTCACACTGTCATGATCTCTTGATGGCAAAGCTTTCCATCTTTGAACGCAGCCAGATTGTTGAGCTGCATAAGCAAGGCATCATGTAGCACGGCATTGCTGCTGAGTTTGGACGCAGTAAGACGGTCATTTTAACCTTCTTAAAAGATCCTGTGTGTTACGGGGGGGGGGGGGATGCACCAGCCTGAGCCGGAGGTTCCGATTGGCTGCTAAGACACAAGACCATCCTCGGCCCAAATGAAGGTTGTTACTGATACGGAGTGCAATCCAATAACCAACAGACGGCATCTGCGAAAGAAGGATTTTAAGAACAAAAAATGTTCTTCAACGTTACAAAATTGCCCGTTTTGAATTTGCACAAGAGCACGGGAGAACATGGGACATTGAAAGGTGGAAGATGAGATCCCACATGGGAACAAAGAAGCTTCAGGTCCTGCAGGGGTGTCAAATGGCAGTTGGCTGTGTGGAGATGTTGCAGGGGGCATCCCTCATGACTGAAGGCCCTCATCTGTGTGGTAATGACTGTGCTTTTGAACAAGACAACACTGCAGTTCACAATGCCTGCCTGACAAAGGACTGCTTCCAGAGGAATAACCTCTTTTTCTGGCCATCCTGTATGTTCTCCTGATCTCCATCCAATTGAGAACATTTGTGGATGGACAGTTCCAGACAGTGGATGCCCTCCGTGAAGCCATCTTCACCACCTGGAGCAACATCCCCACTATAGCCTCAAGTAAACACTGCCGTCAGGAGCTATCAGTTCCCTTGTCAGATGTTTTGCTATAAAAGTAATGTTGTTGCCCTGAAATGCAGTTTTTTTGCATTTTTCTTTCCCATTTGTAGTGTTTTAGTTATTGGAGCAATTGGGTGTTCTCAGAATTATGTACACCACATTTTAAAAAACGCCAATATTAGTTTTTTAACCATGGGAAAAACCTCTTTTACAACAATAGTTTAGCATTTTTTATGTAAGAAGCAAAACATTTAAAGTAAAATACAACTCTGAAATCAAATGGAACAGAACTTGGTAAAATTAAATTTACAAATGTAATTGTAGGGCATATATTATTGTAGCACCTGTAATACATAAAAACAATGTTTTGTTTGGTCAGGTAATCGTACTTATTGCCACAATAGCAAACGGCAAACGGTTGAGTTTTTTCCATCCAGTACTGATGTAAATTTCAATGATTTAAACATGATCTGGCCACTGATCAAAGTGATACAAAACAAAAGTGTGGATTTGGGCTGTAATGCTAATACAATCTGTTATGGTGAAGCTCTGATACAACAACTAGTTGCGTGTTTTTAAATAACTTGTTGAACGGCACATTTTCCTGTTGTCTTCTGTATGCTGCTCATTATTTGTAGTGCTTAAATCCTAATAAACACTAAGATGATGTTCGTATTCTAATGGTTTGTCTTTATATGGTTTCTATTTGGGCATAAGAAGGTCATAGGAATGATGACTAATACTTTGAATTATGGTTCCAAATTTGGGGGAAGCAGTGTAAAAAAAAAATGAAGCGTTAATTCCATTCAGGCAGCCAGCGAGGACACCTTATGTTGATTACAGGGGACCTTCGCAACACACTTCTACAAGACAAGTGAAGATGGCGGATGTGTTGAGTGTTCTTCGCCAGTACAATATCCAAAAAAAAGAAATCGTTGCAAAAGGAGATGAAGTTATATTTGGAGAGTTCTCCTGGCCAAAAAATGTCAAGACCAACTATATAATCTGGGGGTAAGTCAACGATTGTTTTATTACTCGAATATAGTTTGCAGGCCTGCAGCTTATGTATCGGTAATGCTCCCGAGAAGGGTATGGCTAGCTATAAGAAGCTAACATCAACTCATACTGTGTACACTTTGCTGTAAGTAAACGGATTTGCTTTACATATATGTCCACCACTATCATGCCTCATGTAATAGGCATTACACATGTCTCAAGGACAAATACAGTATAGCATTGTTAACTTTTGTCAATCAACTTGATGTGTTTTGAATAGCTGAATGTTTTTCATGTGTGCAAGTTTTTTAAGTAGCACCGGTTGTGCGTTGAGCAAATAATCACATTGTACTTTATCCCTCCAGAACTGGTAAAGAGGGCCAGCCCAAAGAGTACTATACATTGGACTCTATTTTGTTCTTGCTCAACAATGTGCATCTTCCACATCCGTCCTACGTACGGAGAGCAGCAGTAAGTGTTGGGCACGATTATGTCATTGTCAACATGTTATCTAGCTTTGACTTTTTGGAGCTGTCTTGCATCTAACAAACACATCAGCAATTGTGCTGAAGCCACTGTTGGTTGTTGAAATGGATTTGTCCTTTATATTTTTATAGACAGAGAACATCCCTGTTGTTCGAAGACCTGATCGAAAGGGCTTGCTGTCTTACCTCAATGGCGAGAGCTGTAAGTAGCATAAGAACAGGGAAACTCGTTTAGAAGTTGTCCCTTTATGACAAGTCATCACTATATATCACTTTTATACACTTTAAGAAGAAATTCTATTCAAGTTCCTGGATGTTGTGTCTTCACAGCGACATCGACTAGTATTGACAGAAGTGCACCCATAGAGATAGGTCTGCAAAGACCCACACAAGGTAAGTTTTTGTTTCCATCAGCTTGGATGTGTGTGTGTTATTTCAAACTTTCAGTAGTTGATTGTTGTCTAGTTGTCTGGTGGTTGATTTTTATCAAACCATGTCTTTAATATGACCATTTCATCCTTGACCTTTTTAATTAGTTCTTGTGTGCTTTCCCCAGAACAAAATGCAGTGGTATCATCCACAAATAATACCAACTTTTAAGTCCTTTCTCACTTTATAGATGTCGTTGATATACAAATTGAACTTGATAACATTGATAACCCTTTGAATTGTTGTCATTTTGATTCCATTACAATCAGTTGATGTTTTTGCTTTAAAATTTTTGACAATGTCAGTGATTTCCTTTTTAGTTACATCTGTGAGAAACATAGAATTGAGATTCTTGTCTATGGTTTCATTCCATTCCTCCATAGTCCAGAGTTTTGGAATTTCTTCTTCCAGTTTTGGTCCAATATTTACTAAATAATTGTTAAGCATTTCACCTACCTCATTCATATCATCCTTATTAGTGTTTCCAACCATAAAATCCTTATAATACTTTTTAAGATGTCCCAAGTTGCTCTAATGTTATTTTTATTCTTATCTAGTAAATTACTATAATATTCCCTCTTGCACACCCTCAAGATTGTTGTCAACTTATTTCTGCTTCTTTAGTCTGTTGAATGAATCATTTTGTTCTACGTATTCTTGTTCTTGCAGGCGTTTTTTTAGTCCTTTTGTCAGCCATGGCTGGTTGTTTTTCTTTTGCTGCTTGGACTTTTCTTGCCAGGGACAGTTCTTATCGTAGATTAAAAGGGTGGCATATCTACAAACTGTGTGTTTGCACACAGATTGTCTTGTGAGTGTGTTGTTTCTGTGTTAGATAATCACAAACACGTTGCAGTACTCATTCCAAACAGTGGAAAAAAATTCAATTTCTAACACAATATTTGCATTGTTTTGATCTCTCTTAGTGAAAAGAGCAGCTGATGAAGTGTCTTCAGAAGCCAAAAAACCGAGGATTGAGGTGAATAGTTCTCTAGACTTAACAAAAATGTTAACTTTTTTTTTAATTTAACGATTTATTGTTAATAGGGGTGTCACGAGACACTCAGTCCACGAGATAATACATGAGATTGGGTTTACGAGATGAGACTTTAACATAAATTAAAAAAAAAAAAAAAAAGTACAATGAAAAAAATATATGACAATATATTGCCATCTACTAATTTAATTTTTACTACATTACCTTGCATTGCTCTTCGGCACTCTGTGTGTGTGTGTGTATACCAGCAGCCCCGCCTCCACCCACTGAAAGAAAGAGACTTTATGACTAACAAAAGGGCTCACTACGTTCATGCCGTTTTTCTGTGGAACAAATGCACCAAGGTGCTGAAACCAACATACAGAATGAACAGTCTTCCTACCTGTTTGGAGGCGGGAGATGAGGAAAACAGACTGGCATGCTCATGGCAGTATATTAAGGACGACAAAATTATTATTAAAAAAAATCGTTCAAGTTTTAATCTTGCGAGATCTTGTGACACCCCCAATTGTTATTATTTATTACTTTTATGTATTCATTTTAGTACATAATAACTAACATAATGCTTTGTGGTATTGATCAGAATAAGAGGTGTGCCATAGTAGTAGAAGTAGAGGTTAGTAGAGGGTTGCTGAACTTCCCATCACTGGCGTCATGTTGTTCAATTGGTCACTAACTAATAAATCAACAGGGACGTTTGCAGCTAAGTATTGCGCTCAATTATGTTTCAATCGTTTCAGAATGGAGTGAACAAATTTTGCACAAACAATTCATTCTAGATGGCATACTTTGCCGCTTTTCAAATAAGATTTTCAGACAATTGTTTTGGGCATTGACGCTGTGTTGGGTTGTGGGTTTGCTGATGCATAAAAAAGTTACAAAGGGCAGAAAGACATGCTGACGGGTGATTCTTTTTCAAAATAAAATAACCTGCAGATATGCATGAATCAAAAAACGGTTCTCAAAAGTTATTGTTTTTTGTGGCCCAGAACCAAATGAGCTTAAGCCCGGTACTGGAATGCGGTGTAGTGGTTGGAGACATATCCTGTAAAAGACCGTTGAGTGCTTTCTCACTAACCGTCACTTGGAGAATCACTGTCGTGTAATGCTGTATTGTTTTATTTTTATTTCTTGTAATTTCGTGTTCTTTGCATTCACCTTCAGGATGAGGAGCGAGTGCGTCTGGACAAGGAGCGTCTGGCTGCTCGTTTGGAGGGCCACAAAGAGGGCATTGTACAGACCGACCAGATCAGGTAATGTTATATATTCTCTGAGAAGTCATCATCATCTTACATCATCTTAAACACATGCCATTTTTTCCCTCCAATTAAAGCAATTCCTAGGTTTCGTATTGGCATGTCTGTGACATGCTTCAGTCAAAATACCCCAAGGATCAGGCATTATAGCATACTCCGGCCTTGTCCACACAGAAATGAAACAAAACATTTTTATTCGTCACTGTTTTGAAATGTTACCTGTCAACACAGGATTGTATCAAGCATTATTCTTTTCCACACGAATACACCTTAGGAGTTGTTTCCAAAAAAAAAAAGTCAGATATTTTTGTGGCTGTCCGGTATGTGTCTGTGTGTGGATGCAAGGCTGTATAGGTATTTGTTGTGGGTGTTGTGCTGTCTCATACAAGAGTCACTTTGCATTCCTCCCCCTCTACTGCAGTAGCAGGCAGACATTTGTCAGATGTGTGGGCAGAGAGTGCGAGAAGTTTCGGCCATGTTGAAATAAAAGTTTGATCGAGACAATTACAGTCCTAGACCCACACGGGAGGGAAAGAACTGGATCAGACATGACGTCAAGAAATTACATCTCTCAACCTTGGGGTAGACAGCTCTACTGCACTCCCAGCATAATCCATTTTATATAATTATGTGTGACGACAGTCTGTGCATCCAACAACACCACAGCTCCGCTAAACATTTGGTTTAGACATGGTAGAGGTTCCATGTAGGAGCCTGCCGGAGAAGGCAATGGTGAATCTTCGCACAGAGAACTTCCAAGTCACGGGTGGAAAAACCTGGCGTGACGGAGGTCCTATGAAAATTAGACAGTTGCCTCACAGTCATAGGGCCAAAATCTGATCTTTTCAATTTTCTCCCACATTTTTCGACAAGACTGCTGACGCAAAAATAAGATGGTTGCGTAATTTCATACCTGATGGTTGGCAGGCACTCCAGAGACATGCGTATGTTTATAGCAGCAATTAAAAAGTCAGTTTTCCATATGTCCCCTTTTGAAACAACTGCGTGTTGTCTCAAACTGTCTTCTTCCTCCTCTTGTAGATCTCTGTCTGAGGCCATGTCAGTGGAGAAAATTGCAGCCATCAAAGCCAAGATTATGGCCAAGAAACGGTCCACCATCAAAACAGATTTGGATGATGACATAACTGTAAAACAGAGAAGCTTTGTGGATGCGGAGGTGGATGTGACAAGAGACATTGTCAGCAGAGAAAGGGTGTGGAGGACAAGGACAACCATTCTCCAGAGCACTGGAAAGGTCAGAGTCCACTTGGCATTAATAGCATTAAATCAATTTGATGTTTCTTTGCAAACGGATGTTTTCTTCTTTCGAATGGAATACATTGTGTTAGGTTGGGTAATTCACTTGTGTGTAGTAAATAAGTAATTGTCTTTTATAAGGCAAAAAGTTGGCACTCAGTCATTAAAAAAATGTAGGTGAACCTTGAAAAAACAATTATTTAACAAAAACTTATTTTTCTACGAGCAAAAAAAAAAAACAGGAGGCTGGAGTTCTATTTCAAATTATTCATGATGACAAATGCAATAACATAATTGATCCTCCTGAGGAGTTGAGTGCTCAGGCAGATTTTCAAAAAATGTTTGGTTATACTATATTCAGATCTGCCGAGTTTGAGATTATAGTACATTTTAGATATTTGGGCACTGAAAAGGGGGAAAACTCAATGCCAGTAGTTATACCTTAATATGCCTCTAGGGGGCAGTTTGTGTCTACAATACCTGTATATTGAATAGCAAATGTGAATTACAATTACAAAGAGTCCACTTATTAATAATAATATTGGTTCCCCTGATGCACATTTTTTATTGATCTGCTGACTAAAATAATTAAAAACATTTACCTTTGTGAAATGAACGCCATACCTTTTCCTGATCCTTTACAGAACTTCTCCAAGAACATTTTTGCCATTCTTCAGTCGGTCAAAGCCAGAGAGGAAGGGCGTGCTCCAGAGCAAAGACCCGCACCGAACGCTACTCAAGTGGTAAGAGCATTGTTTTTAATCAGTGGTTCTCAACTGGTGTGGTTGCAGGACCCAGCATCACCCCTGAAAGACGAGCAGCGACCCAAATTGCAGACATTTTTCAATTCCAATTTCTCAAATATCTTACACTCAATGAAAAGATACTGATTTTGAAGTACTGCAAAATAACACAATGCTCATTTTTAGTTGATTAATCTGAAGCTTCTTGTTTCAATTAATGGACTAATCGGTTAGGCCATAGATGGACCAAATTAATATGAAGCAAACACCTACAGTTTGTGATTTGGTCCGCAACATATCAGAAAAGAGGCAAAAAATGCCAATCATTGTTTTCCAAAGTCAAAGCAGATTTGTGTGAATGTCTTGTTTTGGCTAAAACACGAAGATAATAGGTCTGCTTTCATGAATGACGAAGGAAATAAAATTTTTAAAAATCACATTTCAGAGGCTGAAATCAGAGGATATTTACATATTTAAAAACAACAACAACTTTTAATCAGTTAGCAAAATAGTTGTCGATGAATTGGTTAATCGATTAACCATTGATTAATCGATTGTTGCAGCTCTAATTAGAAGTGAAGCATCTTCAAGAGTCCAGACCTTTAGGGGAACTATTATTGTGTTGATGTTACTGTGTTACAAAACAAATTAAACTTTTATTCTGATTAACTCAGTAGTAGGCATGGGCCAGTTACCAGTTTCAAGGTATACCACGGTATAAAAAAAGTCACGGTTTCAAAACCACAAAAATTGTGTGGCATACCGTTTCTACGATATGAGAGAAAGTGGCGGTCCAGCGTGGCTACTACGTGGAAACACTTTGGCACGTCCCGTAATATTCCTGTCAGTCGAAACTGGGCTTCAATGTGTTACGTAGCTGCCTTGTTAGCATTGAGCAGCGCTGGTACGTTGGCGCTGTTGTCTGTGGACATATTACTCACGTCAAGGGTCCCCAAATGTGGAGGTGTGATTCAGAGACAGGAGTGGAGGATAATTGGTATAAACTGTTTATTTTCTGCTGAACAACCACTCAACGTCTCAGTTGATGACAATCACATGACCCAAAAAGTTTGTGGAAAAGTGCGACCTGCCACTATGAAATAATAACATAGTATTATAATTTTTTAAATTACACTCAACAAAAATATAAACGCAACACTTTTGTTTTTACTCCCATTTTTTTATGAGATGAACTCAAAGATCTAAAACTTTTTCCACATACACAATATCACCATTTCTCTCAAATATTGTTCACAAATCTGTCTAAATCTGTGATAGTGAGCACTTCCCCTTTGCTGAGATAATCCATCCCACCTCACAGGTGTGCCATATCAAGATGCTGATTAGACACCATGATTAGTGCACAGGTGTGCCTAAGACTGCCCACAATAAAAGGCCACTCTGAAATGTGCAATTTTATCACACAGCACAATGCCACAGATGTCGCAAGATTTGAGGTAGCATGCAATTGGCATGCTGACAGCAGGAATGTCAACCAGAGCTGTTGCTTGTGTGTTGAATGTTCATTTCTCTACCATAAGCCGTCTCCAAAGGCGTTTCAGAATTTGGCAGTACATCCATCACCACATGTTGCAGCAGGATAATGCACGGCCCCATGTTGCAAGGATCTGTACACAATTCTTGGAAGCTGAAAATGGCCAGCATACTCACCGGACATGTCATCCATTGAGCATGTTTGGGATGCTCTGGATCGGCGTATATGACAGCATGTACCAGTTCCCGGCAATATCCAGCAACTTCGCACAACCATTAAAGAGGAGTGGACCAACATTCCACAGGCCACAATCGACAACCTGATCAACTCTATGCGAAGGAGATGTGTTGCACTGCATGAGGCAAATGGTGGTCACACCAGATACTGACTGGTTTTCTGAGTCCCCTCTTTTTGAACGTGGTTGGTTTGTCAAGCTGCATAAGCAAGGCTTCTCGTGGCGTGCATTGCTGAGGTTGGGCGCAGTAAGACAGTCATTAAAAAAATTTTGAAAGATCCTGAGCGTTATGGAACAAAAAAGTCAAGTGGTAGACCCCCCCAAAAAAAAACCACACCTGCGCTGAGCCAGAAGATCCGATTGGCTGTCCATCAAGACGCAGGGCAGTCTTTGACCTAAGGCTCTTACTGGTGCCGACTGCAGCGCAATAACCATCAGACGGCATCTGCGGGAAATGGGTTTAAAAAACAAATTCAAAGACCTCATCTCCTTCAATGCCACAAAACTGCTTGTTTAAGGCCCTGTCACACCTTGACAATTTAGCCAGCTTATGCCAACGTATGAAAAATTTGGCCAATACGCTGGCGTACGTCAAATAAGTTATGGGTAAGTTCTGTATAAGTTAAGAGCACGCGGAATCACGCCGGCATACGTCGTAGTACGTACAAGTCGTCCAAAAATTTTGTGCATGCACAAAACTTTTCAACGTATGATTCATACGTCCCGCATACGCGGGCAATAAGTTATGCGATCGTTGACGCCCGTTCACACACGTTATTTGTAAGTTACGCACAAGTCGTAATACGTCAACATACCTTGAGACAAAACTGTGTCTGCTTGGCTCTCTTCTTGGCAAGGGTTGGCTGAGAGGAGACGGAGGCTGTTGTGTTTGCATATACAGTACAGTACAATATGCTATGCCTTGTGGTAACTCAATTTTTATACTGCTAAATGCTTGACCAGTAGAGGGCACTGTGACACTGGGAATGGAACCAACAGGGGAAGAGCCGTTAGAACCTGGTCATCTCTATCAGAGTGAGAGTGGAAGTGGGAGGCTGTGGGTGGTGATGGATCCCTCCGTCACTGCCCTGATACTTCTTGGCAGTGGTCTTTGAAATTTTCTTCGGCATGATTGTGATGTTGACACTGCGATGTCTAGTGAGGTGAGTCATCAAGTGGCAGCCTTTTTATAGGCTACGGCACGTGATCGTCGGCCATACGCTGCCGTGCGGTTTGCATAAGTTAGACTGGTGTTGGGCATAAGTTGTGAACGCCGGCAACACGCTACGCATTTGTTGGTGTAAGTTGTCTATAACTTATAGAAATGTTCTATATAAGTTAGTAATACGTCATGTACATATACAGTACCTTGAACTCGTTATGAATACGCTATGTATACGCCCAAAATTTAAAAAAAAAACGTCGACAGTTCAGCGTATGCCATCAAAATGATCACGTCAGGCATGTGCTGACTAAATCGTCAAGGTGTGAGAGGGCCTTTACACTTTGCCAGGGAGCGTCAAACATGGGACATTGAAAGGTGGAAAAAAGTTTCTCTGATGAGAAAAAATGTAACCTTGACGGTCCAGATGGCTTCCAACGTTACTAGCATGACAAGGAGATCCCACATGAGATGTTCTTACCCGGCACAGTGGAGGGGGGTCCATCATGATCTCGGGTTATTTTTCATTCAGTGGAACACAGGAGCTTCAAATGGTGTGGTGTCGTCAAAAGGCGGTTGCTTACATGCAGATGGTGCAGCGGGTTTTCAACAGGACAACGCTGCAGTTCACAATGCTCGCTTGACAAAGGACTTCTTCAGGGAGCATAACATCACTCTTTTGGACCATCCTGCACGCTCCGCTGATTTAAATCCGATAGAGAACATTTAGGGATGGATGGCAAGGGAAGTTTCTAAAAATGGCCATCAGTTCCAGACAGTTGATGCCCTTCGTGAAGCCATCTTCACCACTTGGAGCAATGTTCCCACTAGCCTCCTAGAAACACTTGCATCAAGCATGCCCAAAGCAATTTTTTAAGTGATTAACAAGAACGGTGGAGCTACTCATTAACGAGTCCTACTGAGAACATTTTTTGTTCTGATTTGGAGAGTTTTTTTGTTATTTTTTGAGCGATGGTCCTAAACTTTTGATCAGGTGATAGACAACCTATTTCAGTTTGTTTTTTTTTTGTTTTTTTTTTTTAATTACAAGCTCCAAATTTTTTTTGTCTCACTCCCCCTTCTTGCTTTTGCATATTGTAGCGCTGTTTAAACCTCATTAGGATCCAAATGTGCAAAATGCAAATTCTAGCAATTTTTCAACTGGTCCTAATATTTCGATCAGGAGTGTATGTATTGTGTTGTGACTTGAGTTGCAGGATTAGCCACCGTAGACTGCATGGAGAACTGCATTTTATTTATTTAGAAATAATTCAGTTATTGTTTATTTTAAATGCATATGTTCTACTTTCATTGTGTTATACAGACCCTTTCCAAAAAATTAGAATGTCATGGAAAAGTTGTTTAATTTCCATAATTCCATTCAAAAAGTTAAACTTTCATAGATTATAGATTCAGGGCCCACAATTTAAACGATTTCAAGTGTTTATTTGTTTATTTTTACGTAATTTGGGCTTCCAGCTCATAAAACCCACGAAAAGGGGAATTCAAAAAATTTGAATACTATGAAGAAATCACCATTTACTTCTCAGTTTTTGCAGGAAAAAGAAGAAATAAATTAGGATCACATCAAATCAATCAAAATATGGTGCTTTCAAAACGATATGTCAATCTTCAATACTTGGTTGGGAATCCCTTTGCCTTACACTGCCTCGATGCGACGTGGCATTGAAGCAATCAGCCTGTGGCATTGCCTGGGAGTTATGGAAGCCCAGATTTCCTGGACGCTTGCTGTCAGCTCTTCTTTGTTGTTGGGTCTGGTGCCCCTCATTTTCCTCTTGAGAATACCCCATAGATTCTCAATGGGGTTTAGGTCCGGTGAGTTGGCTGGCCAGTCAAGCACTGTGATGGCATGGGCATCAAACCAGGTTTTGGTGCTTCTGGCGGTATGGGCAGGGGCCAGGTCCTGCTGGAAGATGAAATCGGCATCTCCATACAGATCCTCAGCAGAAGGAATCATGAAGTTCTCTAAAACATTCTGGTAGACTGTTGCGGTGACCTTGGATTTAAGAAAGCAGAGTTTACCAACACCTGCACCGGACATTGCACCCCAAATCATGACGGACTGTGGATATTTCACACTGGACCTCAGGCAGCTTGGGTTCTGTTCCTCACCCGTCTTCCTCCAAACCCTTGGACCTTGATTCCCAAATGAAAGGCACACTTTATTTTCATCGGAAAAGAGGACCTTGGACCACTGGCCAACAGTCCAGTCCTTCTTCTCCTTGGCCCAGTGGAGACGCTTTCTACGTTAGCTCAGGTTCAGAAGTGGCTTGACCCGAGGAACCCATCTGCCGGATGCGTCTGAATGTGGTGGTTTTTGAAGCTGTGACTCCCGCCTATGCTTGGACACAGTACTCTGTGAACAACCAGCCTCCTTAGCTATGAACTTTTGTGGCTTACCCATCCTTTGGAGTGTATCAATGATGGTCTTCTGGCCAGTTGTCATGTCTGCAGTCTTCCCCATATTGAACCAAACTGAGACAATTGAACCAAACTGAAGCAATTTAATGACACCTGGGGAAGCCTGTGCAGGTGATTTGACTTTAGTAGATGATTAGTGTGTGACACTCAGTTTCATGCCCTGCAAAATTTGGGCTGATTTCTTCACAGTATTCTAATTTTTTGAATTCCTGTTTTCGTGGGTTTAATGAGCTGGAAGCCCAAATTATGTAAAAATAAACAAATAAATACCTGAAATCGTTAAAATTGTGGGCCCTGAATCTATAATCTATGAAAGTTTAACTTTTTGAATGGAATTATGGAAATTAAACAACTTTTCCATGACATTCTAATTTTTTGGAAAGGGGCTGTATTATATGGTTTTAAAATGACTGTTTTGACTTGATTTTTTTCTCTTTTCAATGAAGAGATTTCAAAGTAACACATTTTAGAGCTGTAATTACAATACCGTGAAACAGTCACGCTGCGATATTTTTGCCGTCATACCATCAGAATCTCAGGTCCATGCCTACTTTGTAGGTAAAATTAATAATAATCCCCCTGCCTTGCCAGTGCCGATATTTAGAAATGGGCATGAAACACCACCCGGTTCACTTTCCCTTCATTGTCGATGGAATTCCCCCAACGCAACTTGAGCTGTAGCGGTGAGATGGTGTCGCTCTCCTGCTCATGGCACCTGAGCCACGGGCAGCACGTAAAGTCCTCACTCAATGCCCTTCCCCCTCCTCAAGTGTGACAAACACCCAGAAACATGGCACGCAAATGTGCATGCCACGTTTCTGATGCGTAGCAAGCGAACAGCACAGGCAAGAATGTGAGGTGCATTTATGGGACATAGGGTCATTCCACTATTTTTGTAGATTTTTTTTTTCTTTTTTTTGCCCAGGCAAAGACTGGCAGTCCACTGAAAATAGACCCACCAGTTGAGAATCACTGCACTAAACGTGTCAATCTATTCTTTTTCAATTGCATTTGGTTTCACTGAAAGTGATTAGTGAGTTTATCCCCTCATAAAGCCTCACTTTAGTATGTTTGAATATTTACTAAATATTAATTTCACTAGCTCTGAAAAATTACTGTTGGTGGCAGAGGGTGTGGCGTACTGCCAAATACCACTTCTGTCTTTGTGAACAAGTATTGATTATTTTAATATTATGTTACTATAACCAACAATCTTTGATATTTTCCAGGACCCATCCCTACGGAACAAGCAGCCTGTGCCAGCTGCTTACAACAGATACGATCAGGAGAGATTCAAAGGAAAAGAGGGTGAGTTGTGTTGTTGCTCCTGTCACTTGGGCACCAGGACCTGTTTTAATGGACTGTGTGTGCGTGTGTTGAACCATTGAGCAATTAGTGATGTCTGCTAATCAGAAAAGTCTCAAATTATCCATGACAGTTTTTCAAATCGGGCCATTGCATTGTTATTTATGGTGTTTTTATGCAGGCAGTTACACAAGTAACCAAAGTATACTTTGCGCACAGGTATGTATGTGCACAGGGACATTGTCATGCAATAAGTGGTTATGAACCTTTTGTCAACATTAAGTGTTTAAGTGACGCGTGCATTAACAAAACACAATGGCATTTGGATCGGTTGTCAGATACACACCCTGCATAGTTACACAGGGACAGTTTGTCAGGGACAGCCAATGCTGTCTTTTATTTTTACATGTACTTTCACTTTTCTGTGGTATACCTAGATAGTAATTCTCACCTCTGTAGTGTACACTGAGAGGCCTTTTTAAAATGAATATGAATTAAGGTATTAATAATATTAGGTATGGATTTATTTTTATGAATATCACAATGTATGTGTTTGTTTTTGTTTTTTTAGAAACTGAGGGATTCAAGATCGATACCATGGGTACCTACCACGGCATGACTCTAAAATCAGTGACGGTAAGCACAAAGATCCACTTTTTTAAAGGAAAACAGTTTTGTCTTTTTTTGGAATTTTGTCCATCCACAATCCTTATGTGTGGCATGAACATTCATCTTTCTCTTTTTTTGTAAAGATATAAAATCGGCTGTAAAGAGCCAGCTAATTAATGCACGTAATGAGACGCACCTCTTCCGCCTACAAAGCCTACAATAAAACACCTCGAAAAACCTCCAACGTTTTATATACATGCTGTGACCATGCAGTAATAGGCACACTCATGATAACATCTTATACTTTTTGCAATAATTTGTTCATTTTAAGCATCACCGGAACTTCCTTCCCAGGTTGATTTCACACAGCAGGATAGAAAGGAATGCCTACACCGAGCATTAACGTTTACAAACTCAACAGCAAAAACACAGCAGCAGTGGCAGCAGCACTAATATCTAGTGTTACCTTTCAGTAGTGGCCTGAGGCGTTGTAAGCGAGTGTGTGTGGTGAAGCTAGTAGCGCGCCGGTGTGGTCTGGCAAGGTGTCGCTACGCCAGTAAGTAACAATGTTAATAACAATAATAATTAGGGATGTCAGAAAGTGGATTTTTTGGCCGATATGCCGATATTGTCCAACTCGTAATTTTCGAGTCCGATATCTACCAATAATGTGTATCATCACATACACGTGGACAAAATTGTTGGTACCCTTTGTTCAATGAAAGAAAAACTCACAATGGTCAACAACTTTGTCCACGTGTGTACTGTATCTCCTGTCGTGGAATAAACACAAAGCCATCACCAAATGGTGGACCTCGGTCCGGATCTGAACCCAGTGGTGGCCCTTTATGGACCCGTGAGCAATTAAAGTGAATGGGGAAATATAATAACACATAATCATGCTCACACATTTTCCGACTGATGGCTTTCGCCCTGGGCATTGGAAGTATTGGTGGAAAAAGTCTTTGTTCTGCCTTGCATAACCAACGCATTGAAATTTGCAAGTTTAATATCTGAAGGAGACACATGGAAATAATTCCAAACCACAGACAACGTTAGTCAGGCACAGAGCGAGCAAGTTTGTTACTGCAGCCACCAAGGCTTGACAAGCTTCACAACGCGGTTTGATGAGGTCCTCATTTGCGCAGCGGTTCCGTTGTACAGGAGCCCATAGGCCCGTATACAGCAGTTTTTTTTTAATTTATATATCTGTTTTGATTATAGGGAAAAAACAATACATTGTTATGCCAAAACTGGGCCGATATTATCAGACATCCCTAATAATAATAGTAATAAGAATAATGTCGCTGTAGCTTGGTTAATATGCAGGTCGCATTATATAAATGGAGCGTTGTTGGCAGTTGTTGGATGTTTTTTTTAGAAGGCTTTACAGGCAGAATAGTTGCGTCCCATTATGTGCTTTCTTAGCTGGCTCTTTTTAGCTGTTTTTATGTCTTTATAACACACAGAAAAGATGTGTGTTCATACCTCACATAAGGATTGTGGATGATGGGCAAAAGTTTGCTTTTAACATCATATAAACATTGCAGATCATGCACACTGTTTTCTGCACTGCTCTGACATGTCAACATAGGCACTGTATGAAGTGTGGGACCAAGATGTTTTGACCATCACATTCAAACTGAATTCATTTTTTCATTTGCTATGCCACTTTCCTGTTCAGGGTTTTGGCTGATTCCTATTTGTTCTGTACCTAATCCCACTTAGCACAATTTTTAGAAAGCATGGCATCTCCTATCACTTTTATGCAGATGACTGCCAGATCTATTTACCAATTACAAGAAATGACCATGCCCCCCTGACTCCCCTTCTTGAGTGCTTTAGTGACGTCAAGGTCTGGTTGGCTCAAAATTTTTTAAAGCTCAATGAGGGGAAGACAGAAGTTATCATCCTTAATAATAATGACCCCCACTTGGACTTGGGTCCCATGAAAAACCATGTCAGTCCCACAGCCACCAGCCTTGGCGTCATCATTGATAGTGATTTTAAACTTACTAAACAAATCAATGCCGTTGTAAAATCTTGTTTTTATCATCTTCGGCTTTTATCAAAAGTCAAATAATTTTTATCATTGCAACATTTCGAACAAGCCATGCACGCTTTTATCTCGTCACGTCTGGACTACTGTAATGCCCTTTACTCTGGAATAAGCCATAAATTACTCTCTCGCTTACAGTTAGTCCAGAACTCTGCAGCACGGCTTTTAACAGCAACCAAAAAGAGGGAGCATATTACCCCAATTTTAGCTTCCCTGCATTGGTTACCTGTGCGTTTTAGAATTTGATTTTAAGATTTTATTGTTTGTTTTTAAAGCTTTGAATGGGCTGGCCCCTCAGTAGATCTCAGACCTCATCCAAATTTACACTCCAGCGCGCACTTTGAGGTCCGAAGGCCAGCTCCAACTGGTGGTGCCTAAGACCAGACTTAGACCAGACAGAATTTACTTATTTATTTTTTACCTACTTCTTGGACTTTTGGTTTTTATTGTTTCGATTTCTTGTTTTAAATATTTTATTGTTGTACGTTTCTTTGTTTCTATTTGATCTTTTAGTTTTTATTGTCGTAATTTTTATTTATTATTTACATTTACATTCCTTTATTTACTTATTATTTATGGTTTTGCTAGTCTGTGCAGCACTTTGGAAACAGTGTTTATAAAATGTGCTATATAAATAAAGTGGATTGGATTGGATTGGATTGATAATAATTTGCATTTACAGGCGAATATTGTGCAAAATGTATTTCATTTCATTGGCTGGCAACCGCAAGGTGGCCTAGTGGTTGGCATGTTTGCCACACAGTCAGGAGATCGAGGAGATCTGGGTTTGAGTCTCTGTGCATCTCTGTGTGGAGTTTGCATGTTCTCCGGTGCGTGCATGGGTTTTCTCCGGGTACTCCCGTTTTCCTCCCACATTCCAAACATGCATGTTAGGTTAATTGGCGACTCTTGTCCATAGGCATGAATGTGAGAGTTAATGATTGTTTGTCTATCTGTGCCCTGCGATTGGCTGGCGACCAGTCCAGGGTGTACCCCGCCTCTCACCCGATGTCAGCTGGGATACGCTCCAACATAACCGTGACCCTAATGAGGATAAGCGGCATAAAAAATGGATGGATGGACGGATGGATGGCGACCTGTCCAGGGTTTACCCCGCCTCTCGCCACAGTGTGACCCGGGTAGACTCCATCATACCTCTGACCCTAGTGGGGCAAATGGTATAGAAAATTGATGGATGGATTAATTTGAGTTCAGGCATACAATTAAGACAAGACACCAATTAAAGGCTCGGGAATTTTTTGCAGTTAATTTTTTTTATTGAAACGTGAACCAGTAGTTTACAACATTTTTTCAAATTTTATAAGGCACGTGGCTTTGAAAAATATTCAAATTCACACGTTTGTGTGTTTGAAGGAATTCTTACAAACAAGATTCAAGGGATTCAAGAGAGTTTTATTGTCATGTGCATGGTAAAACAGCAGTTATACTATGCCATGAAAATCTTATTCTGTTCATTCTCCCAAGAAAAGAAAGAAAACACAAGAAAGAATAAGAACATGCCTATGTTGCCTAAATCAATGAAAAATATGGATGAAATCTGCATGAATTTGCAGGAATTTTATTGTATTCTCAGGGCACTGAATCGATCACAACTGGACTGTTCAGGTTTCCTTTTGCCTGACATTCGAGCAGGCTTCATCAGTTCATGCTCAAAGACTACTATAGGTGGGACAAACACTAGTCAAACTAGAAAGGACAGCTCTAGTCTTGAGAACTTGGCACAAGAATCAGTGTGGACTAGTCGGTGTCCTAAAAGCTCCCAATTGTCAAATGTCTGCACATACATAAGTAGCCCACGTGATTAACAGCTGATCAAAACTGATGTGATTAGCTTTTATATGTGACTCCTGAAGTCTGGTGTGATCCGTTCAAAGCTATACAAAACATGTGTAACATACCAGTCAAAGATGTTGTCTTAAACCGCTGTAAAGCTTAATTTGTTGAACTGTTCAATTTTACAACGGCATCCTTTTCATGTATTAGAAAATTTTGCATTTTTCCTTGTTACTTTGATGGGTCTTCCAGTATTTGAGGATTGTCTTGGGTGGAATTTGGTGTGATGTTATCAGATGAGTATACTTGCAGCCTGTGAAAGGCACATGCCAGTGATGGAACAGAGACTTACTGGGTGGCTCGGTGGGCTTCACCCTGAGCTGGCTTAGGCACAATCCCACATACACGTCCTCCAGGTGTAGTCGGTGTATCCTGGTAGATATTCTGTAAATTTTGTCAGCTAAGTCTGCTGAGAGCACGTAACCAGTCCCAGAGCAGAAGGTGGGATATTTAGGGTTTTGATATTCCTCTTCAGACATGTACCACTTGTTCTTTTTATCTCGAATAGGTGACATGTTTTCCATTATTCTGCCTGTATAATAGTTTGTCCTGGTCTTCAACCCTGGTCTGAGCAGCTTCTCGATAAGGTACTCTGTGTTGATGAACATGTCACTGTCTGTCTTCATAACGTAGGCTGCATGTGGGCAGTACCGTGCCACCCAGTGCAGACCCATCAAGGTCTTCAGTGTCAGGTTGTAATATGAATCCAGAAAATCCTGCTGAATTATATCATGATACGTGCGACTCTCTTCTTGGAGCATCCTTTGAGTCACCCCCTGCCCTTCACGTTTCCCCAGCAGAAATAGCCGGATGACTCCCACGGCTGACACCAAACTCTCATTTGCCCAAGTCTGCCTTATTGCACTCCTCGCTTCCACGTCCAAAGCTTCTGTGGCTATTATAAACACCAGAAATGGTGCTGCTTTTCTCTTTTGACATTTGTCAGGTTCATTGATTATATACGGGAAAAGACCATGCATTGAAATGGCATTCAAGTTTTCCAACCCTGTTTGACCTTCAGTGGAGATGTTTTGCTTCCCAGGTGAGATTGTGTTGTTTTCAACAGATGATTTGTTTGCATTAAGTCCTTCTCCTTTGAGCAGCCCTGAACTGTCTCTCCAGCTTAACAGTTCAGTGAAACTTGGATGCCAAATGTGAGGAACTAGAAAGTTCAGTACAGCCAGCAGAAAGAGGAGAAAGGCAAAGGTGGCAATGTGCAAAAAGCAGTGACGTCTTTTCCATTGCATGGTTTTGGCAGCACTTGTTTTGTATTGGCGTGGCTGTCTTGTTGTCTTTTGTCATCAGATTCCAGTTGCAAGGTGCATGTAGGCTTTAATGTTGTTGCCACCTAAGAAACAGGGAGAGAATGAGGTATATTGGAGCCTTTTGCTTACACAGCGGGTCAAATTAAACATCTCAGCACCAGGAAAATTATTGTACAATCACCAGACTTTTTTTTTACCATTGAAATTGTTACATTTACAATTATTACAATTACATGTGATAAATAATTTAATCCTATAAATGCTCAAAAGTTTCTCCATCGACATTGCAACATTTCTCAAAACTTTTCCAGAATACTGCGACACACCGCACGACACACTATACACGACCTACAGTGCCCTCCAGAAGTTTTGGATTCCTTTTATTTTTTTTCTGTGGATGGGTTTGACATCAAAAGATAAACATGAGATTAGATGTACAACTTCGAAGAACCCAACCATTTTTCGTGTGAGCAATAGTATTGGAACCTGTGACTGTGACCAGGTGTTTTTTCCCAATATGTGTCTGATTGCATTGCTTGTTCAATCAATAAATAGTTTCAGATTGGGCAGGTTTGGTTTTGCTCGTGCAGACTGCATTTAGAGGTGAAAACAACATGGAAACAAGAGAGCTGTGTATGGGTGGAAAAACAAGAAATAGTAACTTTGAGAGAAGATGGAAAATGTAATCCTTTTATAGATGGTCTTGTAGCCCTCCCCAATCTGGACTGTCGCACTAATTCCGTGTTTCATGTAGTTTTTGGGTTACTTTAAAAATAATAATAATAATAATATGGGAAAACAACTTAAACATGCTCAAGGGGTTCACAAACTTTCAAGCACCACTGTATATACTCGAAACTATTCAATACTCGCTAGAAATTATATTTATTTGCAAAGTTTATAAACTTGCAGTAGTTTGCAATACATCGACAAAAACATTTTAAATAGCTCAACAAAACTAACAATAAATAGTCAGGTTTTTTTATCTGACATCTACAGTATAAAAAAATGAGTACATTTGGAAAGCACATGCAAGTTGCAATGGAGGTTGAGTAATCTCTAGTGCAACTCTAAATGGAATAGTAACGTACATTTTTGTCAATAACCTTTTCCATGAACAAGACACACTCAAAAGAAAGGTTTCAAATAATAGTCTCATTTAAAGTAAGGACAAAATTACATGCAAACTCGGTTTCAGGCTGCAGAACACAAGCAATTGTTGTGTGTGTTATTCAATTACCCTTCCAATCCAAGAATATATATTATCTTAACACCATGGTTATTTGACGATATCAAACCTTATAGAGAAAAAAATAGTTTTACCTCATGGCTGAGCGTGCATTTCACTGTTGTGTAGCAGCAAGCATACAAATCTTGGAGATGACACAGCACTTGACGTAAACCAGAAATAACCAAACATGGGTCTAGACATGTGTCTTCTATACAAAACTGGACATGTGTGTCTTGAAGCTGAAGTTCCCTGTTTATAAAAGGCTGAAGTAAAAGAACCGCAAACACCTCTTAACTGGTTTGACTTGTTAGGATCTGTTTGGACACCCGCCTGGTCTCTTAAGATACAGTAAGATATTATAATCCCTATTGTCACTGCTCATATTATTGTTGTGCTCCTGTAATATTAGATGTGGTGCATTTGTTGCAGGTGAAAAAAACGAGAAAATAAGATTTGATATAGCACCTTGTTGTCAAACACGTCATGGAACAAATATTGAATGACATTTATTCGAACTATATGGAAAATATGGTAAGACAAGGCAGGTTTATTTCTATAGCACATTTCACGTACAAGACAATTCTTACGTTATTTCCATAAAATATCAAAAGCATAGTGTTAAAAAAAAATAAATAAATCAAAACAAGCTCAAATAGAATAAGTTAGTTAAAATGATTAATAAAATGCACACATATAATTAAATGGAAGGAAATGCAGAACAAGCTGAACTAGAAAAGGATAAAAATTCTCAATAACATTGTAGATAAAGTACTGTAAGTGCATTGACAGCTGTTTTAGGGGTAGGCAGCAGCAAATAAATGTTTGTCAGCCTTGATTTAAAGAAGCTGAGAGTATGAGCAGACTGCAGATTTCAAGGAGTCTGTTCCACAAGTGAGGAGCATAGAAACTGAATGCTGCTTTTGTGCTTTTTTCTGACTCTGGGAACAGAAAGCAGACCTTCCCCTAACAACCTGAGGGCTCTGGATGCTTCATAGCGAACCAGGAGATCAGAAATGTATTTTGGCCCAAAACCAGTGCTTTTCAAATAGTAGGGCACGCCCTGCTATGCATGGAAAGGTTTTGCCAATGCCTACTGCTTAGACGTCAGTCTTTTTAATCCACTGTTGTTTTTTTAATGATAGTAGGCTGATTTTAAAACTGTCTTCATTTGACTGTTGTCCATAACTACACCCAGATGCCTAGCTGGTTGCTGGTTTTTAGCATAACTGACTGAAGCTGAGTGTTAACTTTCAATCGTTCTTCCTTGGTTCCCAAGAACTATTGCTTCAGTTTTGTTTTTGTTTAACTAAAGGTTCTCACACATCTGATCTTTAATTTGATAAGTGTATTCCATAAGGGCTTGAATAGGACTATAATCTCTGAACTGTGTTGTTGGCACATTCGTAATAACATATTTTGCTCCAAACTCCACAGGTATTTTTTGTTCTCAGATTTGTTTTTTGTTTTTTACCTATCTCAAATCAACTGTTTGTAGTTGTTCATATGCTTGTTCTTGTTTCCGGGTCAGTACAATTTGGTTTACTATCCAATCGTTTGAACAGCGCTCGGTAGTTGCTCAAGGAGCTGCACACCTACGCCAGAAAAATAGTTCTTTGTGTTAGCTGCTACAATAACAATGTTGCTGTAGCGTCATTGGTTTCTATACCTATCAGCTATGTAAATAGAACATAGTTGGCATTTTTTGGGGCGTGGGGTGGGGTTATAATCCAAATAGGTGTGTCCCATTACGCATTGTTAGCTCCCACATGCTAGCTGTTTTTCCTCTCTTGAGAAATCGCAGAAAGGGAAAGATGTGTGGCATGTTTCACGTAAGGATTGTGGATGATGGGTAAACTTAAAAAAAGGGCAGTTTTCCTTTTAAGTGTCAGGAAGTTCTGTTTTTAAGAGTGGCTTGATTACGGCTGTCTTTAGGACCTTTGGGAAAACACTTGAGAGCACAGACATACACATTTATCAAATCTGAGGCGATGCAATGAGATGTTCTTGAAAAACCTTACTGGCAGAGTACCAAGGGAATACGTGGTGTATGTCATCTGGGTTTTTATTATAAATTTATTATTTATTGGATAAAAGTGTGTTATGCTATTTACTCTGGGTTGACGCAGTGACAACACATAACCCGTACCTGACATTGAGGCAGCGACTGACTCTAATTCTGGATGTTGTCAGTGAAGAGTCATCGCAGGAACGGTCAGATAGAAGTTTAGGTGCTATTGATGCAGGAGGGTTTGTTAGCCTGCCGACAGTAGCAAACGGGTTGCGTGTGTTATTGTTAAGACATTCCGGACATGAAATACACAAACTTGATGCAACTGAAGTTGCCATCAATAGTCTGTCATCAAAAGTCTGTAACATCAGTACAATAATAACAGATGTCAAATTCAGCATTAATCAAGAGTTTTTAATTGTCATATGCACAGTAAAACAGGTAGTTCTGCTATGCAATGAAATTTTTGTTCTGATCATTCTCCCAAAAGAAGAAAGAAAATGAATAACAACGTATGAAGCAACACATTTCATTCATTGATGATCACCACAAAGTTATTATTTTATATACAGAAGTTAGTTATAAATTGTGCAATGCGGTCAAAATATTCACTCCAGTACTTACATACTGTATGTATTCTCAATGTCTTTGCTTTATTTTAATGTCTTCACTTATTCAAAAATATTTATTTTCTATTTAACAATTTATATTTTGTTACGCTTAGATGTTAGATGCTTTTATTTTTATCTTTAACATTTTGATTCCTGCCTTTTCTTTAACACTGCACAGAAGTTATATACAGTAATCCCTCCCTTTATCACATTAAATTGCTTTCGGACACGACCATGAGTAGTAGGATTGCTTATTGATAAATCAAATATTTTCATAGTTGGAGAATAGAAAATTTGTTTACGACCATCTAAATATGTTTTTAACTACTTTCAATACCAAAGACGTATTTACAGTGTTCCCTCGTTTATCAAGGTTGGAGAAATAATAGTCTACTTTGTGTCAAAAAGGTATTTATGGCACCTACCTTGATTGATTTATGACCCCTGGTTTATGACATGCCCCCGCTCACCCCCCTTTGTTTATGATGGTAAAGGTCAAAGGTCACTTCCCATAGTGCTATAAAACCATAAGATCAAAGGGGTTAGGATTTTATAAACGGCCATCTGTTTGAAGTGGCGTAATGGGACATCTAGAAGCCATAAAACATGAAAGGGGTTAGGAAACAAAGGATCTGGAAGTCATAAAACAAAACAAAAAAAACAATCATAAAATCAGAATCATACCCACGTGACTGTGTTTTCTTCAGGCTGCCGGTGGGGGGAAGTCCCCAATCCCATACCCCTCCTCTCCTAAACACCCCCCTCCAACCCCCCGCCCCAAGACGTCCTCCAGCCTTATCTGGGTGTGTCTCGGTGTGTGACTGGGGTCCCAATACTGCCCCCTCCAGCCTTTCTGTGTGTCCGGCAGTGTCTCAAAAATGTAGTTTTCCCATTTAAACAATACAAAGGAGTAAAGCGCTAAAACAGTCAAAACATTCCATCCTTAGCTACCATCTTTCTACTACAGCTATTTTGTTAAAAAATATATTTTGTTAAAAAACATCATGATTACCTGTCAGCTGTCCATCCACCAACCTTGTTTCTCCAAGAACAAAGTAGAAATGCCCCATCTAGGCCACTCCCACCAACCAGCCAATACAATTATTTTTGAAAAAACAGAGGTATCAGCTTGACCCCTTGGGGTTCCCACGGCGTGGGATAAAACAAACTTTTTACATGAGATCAGATAAAGGTGATATACCACAGGTAGCCATAAAAAAAACAGCAAACCTTAGGAAAATTGTCTTATCACCCCCATGACTTATCAATTGTGGATCAATACAATAGTTTAGCCTGCAGACGGTTTGAACATATGACAGGCAGGCCGTGTCATAAAACTTCTCAATGATTGTGGAAAGACATACTCTTATCCTGTGTGTGATAAAGTGATACTTAAAATAACTATCCATCCATCCATTTTCCTCCGCTTATCCGGGTCCGGGTCGCGAGTGCAGCAGTCTCAGTTGGGAAGCCCAGACTTTCCGGTCCCCGGCCACCTCCTCCAGCTCCACCGTGAGGACACCAAGGCGTTCCCAGGCCAGCTGTGAGACATAATCCCTCCAGCGTGTCCTAGGTCTGCCCCGGGGCCTTCTCCCGGCTGGGCATGGCCGGAGCACCTCACCAGGGAGGCGTCCGGGAGGTATCCTAACTAGAGATGCCCGAGCCACCTCAACTAGCTCTAGTTTTCACTATCAAACTATCATTTCTTTATGTATTGTACCTTTTATGATTGATGTATTTATTGAAAGGCAATGAAAGCATACATTTTTCATGTAATTTTCGACATTTAATACTTACGTCAGCTTTAAAGTACATACTATATAAGAAAAACAGAAATTACCTCGGATGTTGAAAGGATGTCGACGTACCGTCACCATGTGTGCTTTAATGTTGATCAAGTCTTGCAGGGGGAAAAAAAAACAGTCCTCAACCCAGCGAGGACAATGTTTTATTTGTATTCCTTGTTTTTACGTCTATTTTATTTATTTATTTCCAAACGCAGTACCAGTGTACTGCAAGTCCCCAAATACAAGAGTGTACTATATTCTATTTATTTGTTTATTTCCAAACGCATCAGCCTCTGTCCGCCCTTATCTAGTCTTTTGTGAAGCTTTGATCAACAGGGCTGCTCTTGGAACTTCTTCTCCTGGCTTGTTTGTTGTGCACGAACATCTTGACTCGGTTTCATTTGGTGTGACTTTTCTCGGGAGTCCATCCTGGCTGCATCTCCATTCGGTCTGCTTTCTTATGTTAAAATGTATTGCATCGTGACGTCGTCCTCTGATGTGTCTTTCTGTTTAGCCAACATACAGTATGTAAAGTATTTACATCCAAGAGATACACTCAACTTCCCACGATGCACACACAAATTTTTTATTTTTTTTTAAAGAGGCATCTGCGAAATGTCAATCGCGATAGAGAACACTGTGTAGTTTTTTTTTTTTTTTTTTTTTTTTACCTGAACCTTCATTCCCAAGGACGTACTTTTACGTCTTTTACATTTTTTTGTGCGAGAGGCAAAAAGAGGTGATGACGCAAGTCCACAATAAAAGAGGTCATGTTTCATGCTGTTTTAAGCCATTAAAACAGCCACAAGGTGGCAGAGGTGCATTTGATCAGAGCTCTGTATGGATCTTTTCCATGTTGCTTGACAGCAAGGAGGAAGTGAGAGCGTGGAGGAGTGCAGCGCGCTGAAGGTTCCGCATTATCGGGAAATGTAGTTCCAAATGTGAAAATTGTAAATAGTTCATAGAATATTTGGAATAAAAATTGTTATTTTGATGTACAGTAAAACAGCCCTTTTTGGTGTTTATGTTGTGGTATAGTTGATTAGAAAGTTATGCTTGAAATGTATCTTCACAAAAAGCTTTGTTTCCCCTTTTTTTGTGGTGGGAACTCATATTTCCTGAAACTTCCCTAAGTTCTACTGCTGATTACTAAAGAACGGGAACGGGAAACGGTAGAAACAAACTTTGTATTTTTCTGATGAAAGACGGGAGTTTATATAGCCATAAAACACAATATTCTGTGTGCCTTGAAAAAACAGTCAAAACTGTCTAAAATGGCCAGTTGAATTTTGAAAAATGGATGGGATTGAATGAGTTAACATTATTAGAGCCCTCTAGACATGAACTAACACCTCATAATCACCCTTACACTCTTATTACCCAATATAGTTGACAAAATCAGAGAATAAGCCATTTAAGACATAAATAAGACTCATGCTCATGTATGTTGCATTAAATTTGTGGCGGACAGGAAGTGACGTCATGTGTTCAGAGTTGAGTGGATTATGGCCACAGCAGTAGCCCATGTTGTTATTATTATGATTATTATGTTGTTATTTTTGTGCCTGTTGTCTGAGAATTCAAACCTGCAATAAAAGATGCAATTTTCTCTCTCTTCAGGAGGGAGCATCTGCTAGAAAGGCCCAGACCCCTGCACTACAGCCTGTGCCTCGCCCAGGTGATATAACATAATCTACATACTGTAATAATGTATCATATTACATTACCTATTGTAACAGCATTGCATTGTATTAAATCATTATATAATACACATGGTATTATTAGTTGTTGTACGTCTGATGTACTGAACACATCAGATCTCTGTGTTCACTTCTCCTTACCCCAACTCAAATGTTAGTGGTTGATATTGATGCTCTAGTTTGTGTGCTCTATACTGTAGATCTTTTAATAAAGCATATGCTGGTTGTAAATACTGATATATAGATCTGTTTTGTTTATTTTTTAGTTTCACAAGCCAGACCGCCACCAAACCAGAAAAAAGGTAAACGACTTCCAGTGAAATATTGTCAGTGATGTGCAATTGAGGGAAAAATATCATCTCGCTTGCAAGCTTTAGATCAGGGGTGTCACAAAGTCTGGGGGTGGGAAATGAAGAAGTAAGGTAAAGAGGGGAAAAAATTGTAATATTTAGAAGAAGTTTCAGTTTTGAATGTTAGAAGTATTTGTTTTGTCAGCTATGACTGAGAAATTGGTTGTATTTTCTTTAATCATGTTTACCTGCTTAGCACATCTTCATCTATAAATGACAGGTTGCAGGACGATCATTAGAATTAATCAATAAAAATTGGGCATTTTGATTCTTATGCACAGGGAATTGCATTATACTTATGAAACGTAACAGAAGAAAATAAAGTCAGAAGAACAATATGGCATATTTTCAACAAATTTGAACAATATCGGGATAATATTGATAATTCATAACAACAATCATGTGAAATTTTCATAGTTTAATTTCTACTTGATATGGTTTGGTGAGTGCGGTTTTTATCTGAACAAGAGTCTTAATTTCACAGTTGTTGCATTTGACAATTGCATTTCTCATCACAGGCTCTCGCACGCCCATCATCATCATCCCAGCGGCCACCACCTCACTCATCACGATGCTGAATGCTAAGGATCTCCTGCAGGATCTCAAGTAAGTTTCACTTTCACATTAGTGCTGTCAGTGGAGTGTAGGATATGAATTTGAGGATTTAAGGAGTCAGAAAATTAAGGGTATCCTGAACCAATATTGATATCTGATATCGGTTCAATATCAGCCCCAAAAAAAAAAAAAAAACAATATCATACTATACCGGCCTGCATCTAAAATCTCTGATATTGGCACTTTGATACAAGCAGTCCATTCCAGACTCTGTGCCAGCACTTCTACAAGTATTCAGCAGCAGCACTTTCATTCAGCATGCAGAGCCCACGTGATCACAACAGCTTGTGCTAGCCTGGGTGCAAGTATTTACTAATCCGGCACATTGTAGATGCAAATTTTTTCAACCCGCCAAAAAAAAAAACAAAATCTCACAAGCATTCCCATGTGGACAGGGCCTTCATAGGACCCATCTCATCGTGCATTTGGAGGATTTTCGCAACACCACGGCTTCCTGAAATATCCACCACTGTTTGTAACATTTGCAAAGTGTGAGAAACCTTCACAGGACGGCAAATGGCTGTAAGAGAAAAGAGCCAGCCCCTGTTGGTGGTGAATAATGTCGGGTTTAAATGCGTAATGGAGCACCTCGAACATCGCTACACTATGCTTACTATTGATAAAACTATGCACCACATGCTTCAAGAAGTAAATGGGTCGGTTTTTCCTCATACCTGATGCTGACTATTTTCTGTTTAGGGAACATCACTTAATCAAGCCTTTTGTAACATTCCACACTATTGAATTAAGTAATAAAAGTATGTATGATCTGTGCTATCTACTCAATATCAAGGTCAACTATTATATTCGATATTCAATATATCGGAATTGGATTGGCACCCCCATAGAAAATTATGTAGGAACTTTGGATCCACCAGGCTCATCACGTCAGACGAGAAGAAGAAGCAAGGCATCCAGCGCGACAATGAGGTTCTTCTCCAGAGGCGCAAAGACCAGATCCAACCTGGCGGCAACACACTCTCCGTCACTGTCCCATACAGAGTCATCGACCAGCCTCTCAAACTAGCACCACAGGACTGGTAAAATGTGATCCATGTTTTAGTTTTAGGGTTTTTTTGTTTTGTTTTTTTCCCAAAAGAAAGGTACATTTGTAAGTTGCAAGCTTCTGCCAGCCAGTGGAAGTTCAATATGTCACCTTATGACAAAGAACTGGGGATGTTCCGATCCGATCTTGAGGATTGAGATCGGCTGCCGAGCCGCTCTATTTTGAAGATCAGATAATATTGGCTCCCGCCACAAGATCAGACCGATCCGGTTGCCGTGTCATGTTCGTAACTCAGGGCCACACTCCAACATGGTAGATGCAGTAATGCGCCTCGAAGCTAGTTGCCAATCGACTCCCGCCACCCGCAAGAAGAAGAAAACGCAACAACACCATGCGGGCATGTCCGCAGTGTACCGTGGTAAAGTTCTGTAGTTATAGCAGTAGTTCCCCCTCACTGTGCCCGGGCTGCTGTGTCATTGTGTTTACTGAGGACTATACTGTACTATACTATACTGAGGACTGCACAAACACTACTAAACATGTCGAAATGGCGGCGAAAAACCTTGGAAACTCCTCTGTTACGGCGCGTGAATGAAAGCGAGCAGGGTTAACTTAGTTTAGCAGAGCGTGCTAGTGCAGCTGTGTGTGTATATTTTCACTGTGTTGTGTTTTACTGCTTTAATGTAGGACCATTTTATAATGTAAGGACAATTTTACAATGCCCACTGACGACATGGTTTGAGTAAAAAAAGACGAGAGGCATGTTGATTCTTGCTCGTATCAACCGTCAATTGCCATTCTCAACACACACAACACACTTCCGGCCTTCAAAATAAGAGCGCTCTTAGTCACATTTGTGTAATTGTGTAAACAAAATAAGGCTGTCATTAAAGTATCTTACATTAATAACGCGATTGGAATTACATCTGTGACTACATCTTTCTTAATCACAAGCATGGGCATTAGTTTGTTGAAGATTTTGTAGCAATATGTGCTAAGGCTGACATCCCATTCGAAAAGTAAGCTAAGCCACATCCATTTCTCAATTACTGGACAAAATGTATTGAAAATCACACCACAAATTGATCTATAACCATGTCAAATGATTAGCCCTACCCTAAAAGCATTTTTGCACGCCCATTTTTTCCAGTTTTATCTTTTATTGGATGATCTTTTATTGGATCTTTTATTGAATAAGGGACCTGACTCACAGAAGTTTGTTTAAAAAGCCAAACACCGTTGGTCACGGTGTGTAGTAAAGTAAATTCAGCCATACTTGGGTAGAGCCATTTTCATAACCATATTCAATTCCACAAATTCATGTTTGTAACAAAAGCTTATTATTAAATAACATTTAAAAAAACAAAGGATCGGATAGGCAAGACTATAAAAAAAAAAAAAAATCAGATCAAAAGCAAAAAATAGGATCGGGACATCCCTACGAAGAACTCTCTGGAGATGTGGGAAAAAAATTATCGTTGCTCTACATAAAAATTTCTTCAAATAGGGGTCTACTCACTTTTGTGAGATAATATAAGTTTAAAGGTAGAGTTTAAAAACAAAACTAATGATAAAGCAGACCTCATTAGCCTCTTAATGGAAGCTCTAAGACAGGGGTGTCCAAACCTTTCCCAGCGGGGTCACATATGGTAAAATCTACAGTTAGGTCCATAAATACGCTACTGATCAAAATTTTAAGACCAGTTGAAAAATTGCAGGAATTTTCATTTTGCACTGTTGGATCTTAAGGAAGTTTAAGTAGATCTTCAAAACGTAAGAAGAATAAATGGGAGTGGGACAAAAAATGTTTTGAGTAAGCAATTTATTACAAACAGCCATTAAACTGAAACAGGCTGTTCATCAGCTCATCAAAAGCTTAAGACCACAGCTCAAACTTCTTTTGGCGTCCATCCCCAAATGTTCTCAGTTGGATCTAAATCGGGGGAACAATGCAGGATGATCCAAAAGAATGAGGTTATTCCTCTGGGATCTAGATGCCTCTTGGGCATGTGCAGATGCCTCCCAGACGCCTCCCTGGTGAGAAGGCCCCGGGGCAGACATAGGACACAATGGCAGGATTATGTCTCACAGCTGGCCTGGGAACACCTTGGTGTCCTGCTGGAGGAGGTGGCCGGAGACCGGGAAGTCTGGGCTTCCCTACTGAGACTGCTGCCCTCGGACCCCGATAAGCGGAAGAAAATGGATGGATGGACAAACACCTACAGTTAGTGGTTGGGTCCGCAAACATGTCAGAAAAGGGGCAAAAATGTCCATCAGTGTTTTCTAAAGTCAAAGCTGATATTTGTGAATATCTTGTTTTGGCTAAAACACAAAGATAACAGGTCTGCTTTCATAGGTGACGAAGGAAATAACAAAAAATTTGAGAGGCTGAAATCAGAGGATATTTACATATTTAAATTAAAAAAGCAATTAATCGATTACCAAAATAGTTAACCATCGATTAATTATTGCAGCTCTACATTGAACCCACATTTTTGCCAAGATTTTGGCTTTTTAAAGGCTGTGGTCTTAAACTTTTGATCAGCTGGTGAACAAACTATTTCACTTAAATTTTTGTTTGCAGTAAATTGCGGACTCAAAAATGTTTGTCTCGCTCCCATTTTTTCTATTTGCATTTGAAGCCCTACTTAGGACCTCCTTAAGATCCAACAGTGCAAAATCTAAATTCCTCCAATTTTATAACTGGTCTTAAAATTTTGATAGAGTATATTTGGACAGAGACAGCGTTTTGTCTAGTTTTGGTTCTGTACACTACCACATTGAATTGAAATGTGATTAAATTGCAGACTTTCAGCTTTAATTCAGTGAGTGGGTGGAACAAAAATATTGCATAAAAATGTGATGTGATGATCTAAAGCATTTTTTCAACACAACCCCTTCATTTTAGGGGCTCAAAAGTAATTGGACAAATTCAATAACTGAAAGTAAAATGTTCATTGCTAATACTTGGTTGAAAATCCTTTGCTGGCAATGACTGCCTGAAGTCTTGAACACGTGGACATCAGCAGATGCTGAGTTTTCTCCTCTTTAGTGCTCTGCCAGTCCTGTAGAGCAGCGGCTTGCAGTTGTTTATTGGTGGGCCTTTCTGAAGTTCTTTACAGGTTAAATGTTTGCTCAATTGGGTTGAGATCAGGTGGCTGACTTGGCCATTCCAGAATATTCTACTTCCCTGCTTTTATAAAGTCCTGGGTTGCTTCAAGTGGTTGTCCAGCTGGTTGTGTCCTATGTCACATCATCAGTAAACACCACTGACCCAGTACAACGGGCAGCTAAGCATGCCCAAGCATCACACTGCCTCCTCCATGTTTTACACAAGAGGTGGTATGCTGTGGATGATGAGCTATACCACGCTTTCTCAATACTTTTTCTTGCCATCATTCTGGTAGAAGTTGATCTTGGGTTCATCTGTCCAAAGAACTGTGCTGGCGTTTTTAGATGTTTTTTTGTTTTTTTAGCGAGGTCCAACCTGGCCGTTCTATTCTTCAGGTTTATGAGTGGCGTGCACCGTGCAGTGACCATCTGTATGTACTCTCATGCAGTTTTATCTTTATGGTAGACTTGGACAATGACAAGGCCACTTTCTGGAGTGTTTCCAACTTGGTTGGCTGTTCTTCACCATGGAAATGATTCAGCAATCATCCACCACTGTTTTCTTCCCTGGACTTTTAAGTCTTTTTGCGCTGCCAAGTTCACCAATGCTTGCTTTCTTTCTCAGGATGTACCAGACTGTAAATTCTGCCACTCCTAATATTGGAGCAATTTTGCAGATGGGTTTTTTCTGTTTTTGCAGCTTAAGGATGGCTTGTTTCACCTGCATGGTGAGCTCATTTGACTGCATGTTGTCTTCAGGAGCAAAATCTTCCAAATACAAGCTGTACCTCAAATCGACTTCAGGCCTTTTATACAGTATGTGTAATTGGTAGTGAAATAAAGAAACTGCCTCCACCCGCCCATGAAACGGCGTTTGAGTCAATTGGCCAATTACTTTGGTCCCCTTTTAAAATGGGGTGGCACATGTTAAGGAGCTGAAACTCCAAAACTCTTCATCCAATTTGAATGTGAATACGCTAAAAAGAAAGCTGAGAGTCTGCACTTTATGTCAATGTCCATCGTGTAACTATAATTGAAATAGGTTTCATTACACAGGGAAAAATACAACACTTTTGTCAGCGTCCAAGTATATATGGACCTAACAATTTTACAAATATTTTTGTTTTGTAATTTTTTTTATATTGTGACTTTATACTTATAGTTTTCTCTTTAATGTTACATTTTGTTATAAAAAAAAACATTTCCCTCAGTTATTATATCCTCAAAGTCTTTTCATATCTATATTAATAGTGACTTTATTGTAATATTTCGACTTTATTCTTTTACAATTATTGCTCCTTTTTCATTTTTCTTGTTGTTTTTGTTAGTTTTATTTGTATTTTTTAAATGTGTCGAGGGCTGTTTTAAAACAACAGTTGCAGGCTGCAAATGGGCCCCAGGCCACATTTTGGCGCCCCTGCTGTAAGACCTCCAGTGGCTCTTTGTTGGCCAGCTTGGGAAAACTCCTTTTCCTCCACTACAGGGACCGAGTGGTGGCTGTGTTTGTGCAAGGTCCTGCATGGCAATTCAAGGGCTGGCCATGGCTGCTGCCTGATGGCTCTCCTGTCGACATATTTGCCAAGAGTAAGTGATAAAGCCTAACAGGAAAACGTAGAAACTGTCCATCCTCAGTCTGTACATGAACGTGTTTTGTGTTTTCCTCCCAGTTCGAGCCTTTCATTTGAAGTATGACGAGGCCAAGACCGACCCCAACGTGCAAAAGTGGGACGTGACCGTCTTGGAGCTGAGCCGCCACAGGCGTCATCTGGACCGGCCTGTCTTCCTACGCTTTTGGGAAACCCTTGACAGGTATCAATCCTTTGCATCAACTTATCTATTTTTGTTACCCACTTTGATCGTTCCATTCCCATAATCACAAAGTGATGAGTGCCTCCTGTTAACTATTTACTTACACTACAACACATCCACCTCCACCTACTTTACATTGTTACATAAAACTCTATTCATATATATAAATAGTAACCTGAAGACACAATCTCTCAAACGTCTTCTCTTGTCTCTGTCCTCCAGATACATGGTGAAGCACAAATCTCACCTCAGGTTTTAAACTCAGATCGCAACGTCCAAAACCCAGAAATCCTCATGAATATTCGCCCCTCTTTGTCCGCTCTGCCATCTCTATCCGTGGTGAGCTGGCCGTCCGCCATCCCATCGTCCAACATGACATGTCCTAGCAAGAAGGAATGATGGATCACCACCCCAAGCGGATTCCTTTCCTGAGCACTTGTAATGCCAATTTAGTTTTTCCACAGAAATGAGATTGATGAGGGTTTTGTTCTGTTTTATAATGTACTCACGTAGTCAAAATTACAACAAATCTGCATTTATATCAGGTCAAGCAGGTGGCATACCGTGAGACATTGTAGCACCAACTTTCAGTGAAGAGGAATACCGTGACTCATTTAACACACTTTCCACTGAGTTTGAGGTGAGATACATTTGTGTTGCATATTTTGTAATATCTATTTTGGGGTGTTTGCGGCCTGATGTACATACATGCTAAAAGCAGATGGAGCCAAAACTCTCTGGAGCTGAGACAAAAGGATTTCATTCTTGAGAAAGCAACTTCTGCTCTCTTTGGCACATCCCTTTTGATGAGGTCCTAACCCAGACCCGTTTAATTAAAATTTCCTTTTGATGTCCTCATAGAGCAGAGACAAATATGGAAAAGATTGTTCTAAGGCATTAAATAGATCGTCAATAAAGCCTCTTATGAAACAAGTGTGATGCTCTGTTTAATTTCTTCTCAGGCTGAGGCCATGGGTTTTTTAAATAAAAATAAATACCAGTTGTGATGGCACAAAAAAGGCTGACACCATCAGCTTTCAGATATCTCCCTCAGGAACTGTGTACGTTTCTGAAGACATTTTTTAATCTCAGTTTAATCTTTGACTAAATGTTTTTAACACTGATAAAATACAAAATAAAATGTATATGCTGAAATGTGATATGTTGTGTCGCCACCATAATTGTAAGGGTTTTTTTTTTTGGTAACATCTGGTTCTGGCATAGTGGATGTAATGTATAAAGAGTATATCAGTAAAGCTTTCTCTTTACGTTTAGCAAAAGTAAACGGGGAAATTTAAATATGGCGGAAGGGGACGATTTGAAAAGAGGTGTTCAACGAGAATTATTAGCAGTTGCTCGGTATGCGGAGGAAAATTTTCCAACGGAATCATATTTTAAGGTTGGTGGAAGATGTCATGGAACGTCTTGAAGAAATATCTGCGCTGACGAATGCAGATATGGATGAAGCTGTGTGGCGCAGTCTTGAGTAGGTAAATGCCTCATTATCCCCAGTGTAAAATACGATCCTGTCATGTTATCGGTCAGCTTCGTACACAAGTTTTAAGAGGGACAGAACAAAAGCTACACAATGACTCTGATTCACATATTAGGCATTCACAATACACTAATTAGCAGTCACGACCGACGTTAGCACTAGCTATGGGTAGAGCCCAGCTCACACTAAATATTAGAGGCCAGTCACACAGTTTCATTCAGTAAATTTCTACACTGGCAAGTATGTGTGTGCACTTGATCTGTCTCCGGTCTGTCAGTCTTTCCGTGGTTGTAATCGTAATCGTAATCGCGGTCACACGTAATTCTTTTCCTGTTTGGCATTTCCTAGGTACGTGTTACCGGCCCCAAGCGTGGGCACCGTAAGATCCGTTAGATAAGATCATTAGATCCAAAACATAAGTTTCTTTCAGTCCTTTTTGTAGCCGTTTGATTTGACTTTGTGACCTGGAAATATGTATTAAAAGAAACACCAATTATTATCAGACATGTTTGTACCACTTCATAACTTTTATGTTTGACTTCACATGCGCATTACTATTTCTATGTGGAATCTTTTATTTATTTATTAATTTTGGGGGTGAACTTATTTACGGGTCATTACAAAACAGCTTTCGGAAATTGCTTATACATTATTGTAAAAGCTACTGAAAAGTTACGGAAAAATACAATGGCCAAAACAATAAACGAGGAAGTAGGAAAAAAAAATATTATTTACAGCATGAACAATTATCTTTTCAGTCAGCCATCTCCCGTTTTCTTCTGTGACGCCTGGAAGATCCCATCTAACTGCCAGTGTTTGCAAGGACCTCTTCTGATCTGCTGTCAGCTCAGTGGACACTTTCAGCTGTTGAAAATAAAGCAAAATCTCAGCAAACAGAAAGAAAACAAATCAATACGCAATATTGTTGTAAAAATAATGCCTGTACCTGTTCAACTGTCTCCCTGACATCTGTATGCAACAGTCTTTAACATCAATGGAGGCCATTTCAGGCATTCCACCACCCAACACATGAATAACAGCTTAAACTGACAATAAGCTACAATATGTCCAGAATTCTGCTCCCTGCCTCATCACAAACTGCTGCTCCCGTGACCAACAAAATTGCAGTGTGTTATGTATGCATTAACATTGACCTCAGCATAGACTTACATTGAAAAGCAATTCTTTTCTCACCCAAACCTGCATTCACCAGCTCCAGCTTCTGGTAGCGATTTGGGGCCATGGTGGCGGACAGCAGAAGGTGTTTGAGTATGATGGAGCAACAATTCCTCTGTCCTCAAAGTTCCGAGGTATTGGCCTGTGACGTGGGGTCAGAGACTTTGATGTGCTCCGATACGGCAGGAAGAGGCTCGTCACCTCAGCTATGAGAAAAAAAGGAAAAAAAGTTTTACGACAGGATTCTAGTGGTATACGCTTTTTAAAGAAACATTAGAATGTCTCAATTTGAGGCAGAGCAGAGAAACTGTTCATGGTTTTGTGCAGTTTTTCACTCAGTCAACATGACGATTAAACTCACTATTGTGAACAATGCAATTCTCCAATGTAAAATATCAACGTACAATTACCGTGTAAATAGTTCTTTTTTAATTTTTCTTATATTGTACGTACATGTTATAGCCTGCATTGACCTTTTTATAAAAAAAAAATTCCATTGAGTGCTCTATTTCTGCTATTCCCCTTTGCTGCTTTGCAAATTTCCCTGTGTGGGGATAATGATGGTTCATTTCACTCCATTCCTCATTGCAATTATGTAAATATATACATTAGCACTGGAGTGCAAAACAGTTCTTATTCTGAGTTGTCGCTTCAACAAAGTTTATCACGATAAAATCTATATTTGGGCGTATCTCGTAGATCACGCCACACAAACTTTGTTTTCTTCATGCACGTGTTTCCAAACAAGGAAACATTTCAGCTGTAATCACATCAATTTACGGTATGTTAGAAAAAAGCCCCGCTCGCAGTTCACTGTCTGGATTGTCAAAGGAAATGAAAACTACTTACCATCAACTGGATCTCTCGGAGCCGCAACTGACTGTCTTGGCGACGAAGTGTCCAGTTCATCCAGCCTGTTTGCCGCTTCTCTCAGAAGCTTCGATATGGACTTCATTGTGTTAGACTTTCGCGGCAAGTATGCGCATGGTGACGTGATACTGATGTTACTTCCTGTCCGTGGCATTTCTTCCGGTCTCCCAAGCTTCCATAACTACATAGCCACTGCAAGCAGGAATCGTGTAATCATGTATGGACTAGTCATCCTGGCAGAATGACCCGCCCACAGCCTTTGCTGGTTTCTTCTTGTAAATTTTCTTCTCGTAATATTTTGAATTTATTCCTATAATATTACTTTTCCCTTGAATTTTTTTCTCCCAAAATTACACCTTTTATTTTATTTTGTTTCTCTCTTATATTGTTAAAAAAAAATCTTCATAATATTAGTTTATTCTCGTAAAATTGCAACTTTTTTTTTCATTTCAGCTGTTTTTTTGGGGGGTTGTTTTTTTTGTTGTTTGTTTTTTTAAGGGACCGCACGGTGGCGTAGTGGTTAGCATGTTGGCCACACAGTCACAGGAGATCGGGAAGACCTGGGTTCGAATCTCCGTTGAGCATTTCTGTGTGGAGTTTGCATGTTCTCCCCCGTGTGTAGGTTTTCTCCAGGTACTCTGGTTTCCTCCCACATTCCGAAAAGATGCATGTTAGGATAATGGGTGACTCTAAATTGTCCATAGTTATGAATGTGAGTGTGAAAGGTTGTTTGTCTATATGTGCCCTGCAATTGGCTACCCCGCCTGTTGCCCGAAGTCAGCTGGGATAGGCTCCAGCATACCCCCGTGACTGTAATGAGGAGAACAAAATGGATGGATGGATCTGTGTGAAGTTGGTGATTCATGCAAACATCTAGTGTTGGCAAACAGGAAAATAATCTGTCAGTCTTGTTCACTGTAGTTTTCTCGAAGGCACCGCGTTCAGTACTACAAGCAAAGTTTTCTAACTGACTTTATATCACCAGCCAAATTAGAAGAAGACGAAAAAAAAACCAACCAAAACACAGGCAGTGACCGACGCAACACATGCAGTTTACAGCTCTGTCTTGCCAAATGCATCACGTACGTAACGAAGCAAGTTGGCTGTAGCAAGTCTGTCTAGGAGGGGGGCGGTCGCTGTGTGTGACTGACCAATCCCAGAGCATGAAGAGTAAATACATAATACTTTAGCTTAGATTACATTACCTTAACACTGCATGGAGTCAGCCGTGGCATGTCCGACATGATAGATTGAAAAAAGGTTCTCCTTCTATTGCGTGTGGAGGTGGTAAGTTTTTGGCTTCTTCTTCGTCCTTCTTCCCCACTCCGTTTGAAACGCTTTCTTAAGTTTAGATTAAATAAATTGGACGTTAACTAGTTAATTCGCTATCATGCTATTCTTAAAGTCTCTTATGTCCCTGCAGTGATCCCGTAGCCTGACAATGTGGTGTAAACAAAGAATGATAGGAGTGTAAAGGTGACTAAAGGGGTGTTATTTCATGTCTTCAGGGCTCTAATAATGGCAAAAAACGTATGTAGCAAGTCATAAACAGGTTTTCTATGCTCCAAGAAATATTCTGTTTATTAATATTTGATTGGATTTATTTGAACATTTCATTTCACGTCGGTATACATTATTTTTTGAATGTGCCGCAGGCCACACATGGCCCCTGGGCCGCACTTTGACTTTGGGCCTCCCTGCTTTTGAGGAAAAATACTTTGGGTCTTGCACACGAGAGTAAAACGTGACAACTAACCCCGTTCTCCACTACGACTTCATTTTAGGGGTGTGGTTGAAAATTGTATTGTAATTCTTTCAGTTCTTGCTGGTGGCAGGCGAACATGGGAGTTTATATGAATATAAAAATGTCATTCTAAGTGTCAGGTCGGTTATAGTCACATGAATATGACGATGTCTGTGGTAGTGGTCGGGTGATATTACAATAATATACATTAAAACAGCTCGGACATTGATGTAGCAGTCAGAAAGAAATACAAAATAAAGAAGACATGAGGGGACCCTGCAGCCACAATTTCACTCTTGAAGAGCTGACAGCATTAATGAGGGGGTCTGAGACTAATTTCACTTTTACGGTACAGTATTGTACGTCACGCTAGCGAGCTCATTTTTCAGTGGACCGTCCCATCTTGTCACTTTTCTAAAAAGAAAACGTGAACCTTGACCGCAAACTTTTGCCCACCCCTGCTCGAATGTCATCACTATAACGCTCACTGTCACGATAGTGCTCATTTGCCTGCTGGATTGCTGTGATTTACTGTGATGCAATCTCTCATCTTCCAAATTTATGATAGCTTTCCAATTTATTACCATTTTTTTCTTCAAAGGGGTGTTTGTTTTTCAAGATTATTAAGACTATACACTTGCTCGCTTCAATCTAGTAAGATCCCATATAAGAGCTTTTTTATTTCATGATATTTTTAATATTCTGGTTGTGCTTTGCCTTACATGAGAGGAGCAACATGTTACAACACCATTTTATCTATTTAATTATTATTACTATTATCATTTGATTATGTTGTTGGCTCTATTGCAACCGTCAACCGGGTTGTGTTTGTTATTTCAACATAAGCGAGCTGGCTTTGGAACAGCCGGGAAAATCCTGAACATGTGAGCCAACTATCCTTTTCAAGGTCAAGGTTGCAGTGGTTCCAAGCAAGGTCGAAACACCACAAGTAATTTAACCCTAAAGACACCACATGTACTGTACATTGTGATGGACGTTTTACCATTAGGCCAATTGATCTTAAGTGTTTCTGCTAACTGGGTACAAAACATTCAGACCGTTTTTTCACTCTTACATTCTGGTGTCAAATTATAGCATTAATTGCAGTTAATTAATATCCAGTCATATTTAGTGCTTTTTTTTTAAATCTTGTTCATCTCATTTTTAATCTCTAACTTGACGGTTTCTGTATGCAAGTTGCCCTGTCATAAACATCCGTTTTTATGCCTTGGGCTTCTTGTGCTTGAGTTGTTGGGGGTGGAAAACAATGGTCAGTCACACCCTGAAGTGTGCATTGATTGGCTGTCATTGTGTTTGTGAGGGCAAGGTGAGTAGCAAGGAGAAAATGTGAAAATAAGGAGTTGTCAGTCCAATGAATGGAAAATTGACATTTCAAAACTGCCCCAAAGGCACCATTTGAGTGATATGCCTTCTTGGTAAGGAGTTTGCTTACCACTTAAGCAGCTCAAGTTTAGCCTACCACATCAACGCAAAGCACCCAGTCGTGAGTGCAGCCAACGTTAGCAGCGAAGACGTTAGCAATTTAGTGAGCCAAAGCAAGGCTCTTTGCTAAACTAAACTCGAAGGTTGCAGGCAGCACTTGGGACTAGCCTCAGATACAACGGGATGTAAATAGCTAGCACTGTATTTGTTCAAGTGCAAAATACCTAGAGGTGAGGGCTTTTCTCAGCAATTTTTAGGTGAGATTAAAAAGGATGATTAATTAGACCAATTAATTACAGATTATAATTATCTGTTTTCCATCTTTTAAATCTCTTGACAGTACTAGAAAAAACTATACACCAGACGCATGAGGATGTAAATGAGTCAGATTTCCTCTTACATACTATTGCTGACTTGATCTCTTGAGCCTTTTCTAACCTTAACCAGTCCATTTTGGATAAAAACGGCATATTAGAACGGTGTTGATTTGTTTATTAAGTTTAAAATCACTGTCTATTATGACGCCAAGGCTGGTGGCCGTGGGACAGACATGGTTCTTGTGGGGGCCCAAGTCCATGAGGGCGTCACTGTTATTCAGGAGGATAACGTCTGTCTTCCCCTCATTGATTTTTAAAAAATGTTGAGCCAGCCAGACCTTGACGTCACTTAAGCACTCGAGAAGGGGTGTCAGGGGGACATGGTCATTAGTAAGAGGTAAGTAAATCTGGCAGTCATCTGCATAAAGGTGATAGGAGATGCGATGGTTTCTAAATATTGTAATAAGTGGGATAGAGCAAATAGGATGGGCCACAGAATTGATCCCTGGGGGACTCCACAGTCAAGGGGGGATGTGGATGTGAAGGCCCCAAGTCCCACATCAAGGCATCTCCCTGACAAGTAAGAACTAAACCACTCAAGGGCAGTCTCCCTGACATCCACACAACAAAAATATAAACGCAAAAATGTTTTTGCTCCCATCTTTCATGAGCTGGATTCAAAGATGTAAAACTTTTCCTATGTCGCAGATATTGTTCACAAATCTGTCTAAAAATGTGTTAGTGAGTCGAAATAGGCCACTCCAACATGTGCAGTTTGACTGTATGAAGATGACCTTATTTACACTTCGCAACAAGGCTCTTCAGAGCAAACAGCATGCTGTCCCAAGCATTGGATGTCTGTGTTTGCTTTTGTGTGGGGGGGTACTTAACAATTATTAACTAGTTCTGATCTGATTGAGAGGATTTGTTCAGTTTTGTCAGAGAATATTACAATTCCTGACAAAATGTCTCTCAGGTGTCTTGTGTTTATCCTAATGTGGTGTCCCGCGGCTCTTCGTGGTAAGTCAACTCCATTTTTGATAGCTTGTAAACAATAGAAGTGAGTGCAGCCTCTTGTCTTTCTTTTGTGACTCTTTCAGCCCAAAGTGCGGCAGAGTCCTGCTCTGCTCCCCAAACGGATGGAGGTTTTCTAGTGCCTGAACAGGAAACCTATTTGCATGGAAGCAGCCTCGCATATGCTTGCAACGACGGGTGGAAACCAGCAGTGGAGGGTTGGTGGGCCACCAGCTTGTGCCTGAACGGCTCATGGTCTCACACACCACGATGTATTGGTAAGTAAAACACTTAAATTGCAACACTTTCGGGGAAGGGTCGGCATTTGAAAGAGATTAACAGTAACAGTTGTGTTCAATGACTTACCAGTTTGTAGCTTCTCCCTCTTCACAGGCACGAGTGTTGCATCAAACCTGCTTATTTAACTTGCTGCTTGGAAAAAAGTGGTTACATCTCGTTTGCACTGTAAAGACCAGGGTCAGCGCAACTGATTTTGGCAGTAACGTTACCTCATTGGACAGCACCTTGATGACCCCAAATTGGCCAGATACCAATTCTTCACATCTGACATCAATATAGCAAAATATTTATATAGACACCCATTGCTAGTAAAACATTCAGACAATTATAGTTTTAGTCAGATCATCAACATCATGATTGATTTTTCTTTGCTATGCCACACGTGAACATTCCACGTTAAGTTTAAAGTGCAAAGTTGAGTGTTTAGAATAGCAAATTGGTGCCATGCATGTTATTCAACGCAGTATGCGGTCTAAAAACCATTTATCGATACAACCTTTCCTAGGGGTTATTCTACAATTTGAACTGTAATTAATAATCAAAGCATTGGGCATACAGTACATTGCAATTGACAAATCAATAAAACGACAACATACGGAATTAAGGTTGAATTGAGGCAACTGGGCTTTTCTTGTTTGTTGAAGGCTTCGTCTTCGTCTTTTTTTTTTTTCAAGCGTGGATTCTCCCTGTTTATGTCTCTGGTGAAATGCAAACCCACCGACACCCTCAGACAAAAGCTGGTTTACCCCAAAGACAAAATCCCAAGAAGCCAACTCAGTAATGTTGTTTATGCAGTGCAGTGTAATGAGGAGTGCAATGACCCCTACATTGGAGAGACCAACAAACCCTTATACAAACGCATGGCACAGCATAGTAGAGCAGCTGCTACAGGCCCAGAGTCAGCAGTTCATTTACATCTCAAAAAGAAGGGACATTCCAGTGAGGACAACAATGTCCAAAGTCTGGATAAGGAGGGCCACTGGTTTGAAAGATGTGTGGAGGAAGCCACTGGATGAAGCGCTGATCCTGGATTCTATTTTTGCTGGCAATGTCCCAACAAAAAAGTTCAAAAAAGTTCTTTGTACATGAGCTCACCACTTCAGAGGGCAGCTCTGTTCGACTGTTTTTTCACCACAAAATGTCATTCATAAATTCGATGCACTTGTTGAAAACTTGTCCTATTGTTTTTCCCCTCAGATGAAAGCAGCTGCCTCCCACCAGATATTCCCAATGCAAAATACACAGAAAGTAGTGAAGGCTGGTACCAGGAAGGATGGGTACTTCGGATAAAGTGTGATGAAGGTTACCAACACAAAACGTGGGAAGCAACAGTCACATGTAAAAATGGAGCCTGGTCCTCCCTACATGTTTGTGAGCGTAAGTCACTTCATAAAAAATCGGAACAGTATTCCAACCTCAGTTGTTAATTATTCATTTGCTTATTTACAGGAAGTGGGAACGCTTGTATGGTGCCACCTAAAATCCCCCACGCTGTCATCATTCTTCAGAAGTACCAGGAGATATTTGCAGCAGACTCTGAGGTCCAATTTGAATGTGAAGAGGGATACAGTGTCCAGCCAGCAGACACCAAGAAGTCCATCTTTTGTTTAGCTGGAGGCTGGAGTGAAGCCCCAAACTGCAGTAAGAGAACAGACTGTGGAGCTACTGTACACCAGTCACAGGAACGTAGGGATATTTGGCCTTTGGGTGAAATTTCAGGATGAAGCTAAAATGCACTCTCTTCATTTGACCTTCTCTAAACTTTGACCTTCTCTAAAAAGTCCTACTGATTATTATGTCAGCACTTTTTTGCACAACTTGCAGTTCTCTAATAAGGATTCAAAATAGAGTGCACTACTTGGCGGCAACCAACAGAGGTGCTGTTGATGAACTGGTTTGCAGTCTAAAGCAGGGCTTCTCCAACGGTCTCAACCTCGGACCCACATTTTCCAATGCTCGTTAAGTCGCAACCCACTTTTATTGAAGTCGATTTGATTTATTTGATTTAATGTTTTCCACTTATTTAAATGATTTCTACTGTTACAGTTGTATTATTTTTTTTATGCTTTTGATTTAAGCCAAAGCATATGTATTTGTTGTTTTTAAATCGCCTATGCCATTTTTGAAACATCAGCACACATAATTACATGTCCAAAGTCCATTTTAGAGGAATTTATGAGTGCACTTTGTCAAGGGAATGAGGAAGAACCTAATGCATAAATGAAAAAATTAAAAATAGTACAAAACAACTGTGCAATGAATATATACTAGAGAGGAAGATGGCTAAAATATTGCTAAATTTGACTTCAAAATCATTTAAAAAAAGTCAAGACATTTGATTATATATTCATATTTAAATGTCATTTTTGACTCGCTGTTTGCGACCCACCCAGAATGGATCCATGACGCACTTTTGGGCCTCGACCTACTCGTTGAGAACCACTGGTCTAAATCATGACATTATTATCACATTTGTCAAAAAGCTTCATAATCCACATTTACACATGCAATGCACGTATATTTGTACTTTTTTTTTTTTATAGCAAAATCACAGGTACCAGACGTTGGGCATGATGGAGACACATTGGATAAGGTGACAAAACCTGTTGATGCAAGTAGGTTATTAGCATGTTCCAGTATGTATATGTTTATTATCCACACTATTTCATGACAAGGATGTTCTCTCTTTGCTTTCAGACAGAGGACGTGGGCGTGGTACTCATACTGGTGGCTCCACAGTCGCTGAAACAGGTGGGAGACATTAGCTGTCAGTAAAACTGCTGTTTATGTCCATTCATGGACCCATTTTAAGAATATTTAATACAACAATATAAGACAACAATAAATAAATGTAAAATAAACCAAATAAGCACTACTTGCTCTCATTCAAATCCTTTGGCTTTTTGCCCCCAAAGCCCTTCTGCGTCCAACGGCTTGTTTCCTGTAACAATACAGTATGAGCAACACAACAACAACAAAGCACACAGATAGTTGTGAAAATGAACATGAAAAGAGCTGAAAAATACTCATCTCACCATACCAGTTTCGATCCGAAACAGATACTGCGCTTGGTTTCGATACTACGAGGTAGGTATTTGAATCAGTTCGCCCACCCCTCTGAGTCAGGCCTCCCCGGTCGGGATGTAAATCTTTTTGTGATAGACCATTCGGTACACATCTAGATACGGGGGTTACGATACAATGTAAAAACGATATATCTTTTTCAAACAACGATTCCATAGGATTTGGTACTGTGCACAAACGATACGATTCTACGGTTACATTTGTTGATGTCGACTGTAAATGGATGTCAATTGTGGAATGTTGGACTTTGTTCCACGGTTGCTAGTCTTGCGATACCCGGTGCATGTCTATAAGGATTTGGGGTCTCCCCGTGGGAGCGTGGGTTTTCTCCAGGTACTCCAGTTTCCTCCCACATTCCAAAAACATGCATGTTAGGTTAACTGGCGACTCTAAATTGTGTGAATGTGAATGGTTGTTTGTCTATATGTGCCCTGCGATTGACTGGTGACGAGTCCAGGGTGTACCCCGCCTCTCGCCCGAAGTCAGCTGGGATAGGCTCCAGTATACCCGCGACCCGAGTGAGGATAAGCGGCATAGAAGATAGATGGATGGATGGATTCTCATCGATCCAGGAGGCTGCTCCCGATGCAGTCGTTTTGCTCGCTTGTCAAACCGGATATCCGGTCGCATTGGTTTATCATTCACAACCCTACTACCCTGGTGCAGCAGCTTGAGAAAAATAAAGACGAAGCACTCATACGGTACATACAGATACATTAAAAACTATCAGGTTTTCAATAGTATTCAAAATCAGGGAGGCGTGAAAAAAATAATTGACACATACACTATAGTCTGACATTCTTTCTTGACTGTACAGTGTGTGTGGAGTGAATATAAGAAAAACAATAGCGCTTTGCCAGTACAGTCGTCCTTCGCCACTTTGCGCTTAGAATTTCTATCACGGTTTTTCAAAAATATATTCATTAATATATCTCGCTGTTTTGTGGTTGAATACGGTCTATTATTAGTTACAAAAAAAGGCATATTTAAGCTCATTTTACGTATTTTATGCCAAAAGTAAGCATTTTTAACCATAAAAATGGCTAAATAATCTAAACTACAAATGTAAGACACTGGTCACTAGGTGTTAGTAATGTGACTGTAATGTTCGGTGAGACTTCGCCGAACAAAAGGCTTTTATTGCAGGTTTGAATTCTCTCACAGCAGGCACAATCATCCCTAAAATGGGCTACTGTTGCGACTGTAGCCCACGCCAAGTAAACTCTGAACTTCCTGTCCACACCACCGCAAGACATTTACAGCATCACACATTTTTGTTTATAATGTCTTACATTGCTTATTTTCTGTTATTATGTTTACTACATTGGGTAATACGAGTGTAAAGGTGACTATAGGGGTGTTATTCTATGTCTAGAGGGCTCTAATAATGTTTAAAACTGTATTTGGAAGGTTGTAAGCGAAAATATTCAATTTATAAATAAGGAATTCTACTTCGCGGAAATTCACTTATCACGATCTGGTCTGGAACCAATTACCCGCGTTAAACGAGGGATTGCTGTATTCTTTATGTTGTCGGAAGTGTAAAACGTGAATCTTCTTTTTCCTCCCATAAAGGATCTGCGACAACTTCTGACAGGACCGACAGCACGAGCACACCTCTGGTGGTACAAGGTAAAGTCACTCAGATGCAACATTTCTCATTCATCGCACATGGTTTCATTTGTTTGGTTTTTATGTGGTTAGAAAGGTACGATGCGAACAATTACAACTGTCGCATTACCCACGCGAGATATGTCTTCCCAAAATGACTGTCATACCGAACAGCCTGTGTTTGGATTTCACATTTATGAAGTCGTGTTTTTTCAAGGTAGGAATTGAGTGTTGAATCAATAGTTTAAGGTGGTTTTTGTGACATATACCGGATGTTCGCGACCAGTCTCAGTTACGGGTGCTATTTCTGTATTTAACACATACATAAGGCGCACCGTATTATTGGGCGCAGACATGGTAAAACATATGCTAGCTTAAAACATACGCTAGCATGCATGTCAGCGTGTGTTTTTAAAAAGGCAACGGGAGCAAACTGACTCCGGTTGTACGTTATTTAAGTATTTGACAATGTACTCACGTTATTTTTTTTTATCAATCCTCATCCACAAATCCATTAAAGTCCTCATCTTCTGTATCGGACATGAACAGCGGGGCAGGTTCTCCATCAAACACGTCAGGTTCCCCGTCGTCCCCGCTCGAACAGCGGTGCAAGCAGACACGTTAGCCCAAGCAGCCACAATCCATTCACAAATTGTGGCGTAACTCGACATGTTTGGGGGGCCTTTGCCAAAACGATGTTGTTTTGCACAATTCAGATACCGGCACTATATACCTACTGGGGGCGTGCCTTTAGCGTCCTCTTTCACGCGCACCCTTCCCCCTTTAACGTCCGCATGCTGTCCGTCCGCCACGTCCGCCTCTCGTCTATATAAGCAGCGTGTCGGCAGGAAACGCTCCCAGTCAGTCAAGCGGAGCGCTCATCAAAGTCACACAGTAACACTTACAGATTTTGGAACTCGGTGCACACATAAGGCACGCCGCATTATAAGGCGCCCCCGTCCATTTTGGACAAAATTTAAGACTTTTAAGTGAAAATGCGGTAGTCATTTTGAAGATCCTAAAAACAGCACAACGTCCTCTGTGGTGGACATGAGGACTTACTACTACTACTACTACTACTACTACTACTACTTTTCCATATAAAATGATGAAGATGGGTGATGTACCAAATGCATCAAGATGCAGAAATATGTTTTTATTTTTTTTCATTATTCATAATATGACTGAAAAAAAGGGTGGCATGACAAATTTTCAATAGCAGTTTTTTTTTTTATTGTCCATTAACTCATTCAATACCAAAGATGTATTTATACCTTTTTATAAACCCGAACGCTCGATCCCAAAGACGTATTTATACATCTTGTACGTTTTTTTGCACGAGAGGCAAAAAAGAGGTGATGATGCAACTGCACACTAATGGATGTCACTTTGGCAGAAGAGCCCGGCATACATCATTTGCATGTAAAAACACACTGGACAGCAAGGAGGAAGTGGAAGAGCATGGAGGAGTAGCGTGCACATGGTTCGGCATTGTAGGGGAATTTTAACGCATGCACACGCACAGAAACACACACGCACGCGTGCACACTAGTTCCAAATGTGAAAACTGTAAATACTGTAGTTCATGGTGTTGTGTTTGTAAATAGTTATTTTAATGTTTAAAAAAAAATCCTTTTTGTGTTGTTAATGTTGTGGTATATAGTTGTTTGGATATTTGAGCTGTCACAAAAGCAAAGTGAACGTTATGCTTGAAATGTATCTTTTTGCAAAAAGCTGGTTTTCTCCCTCTTTTAGTGAGAAACTGATATTTTCCTGAAACTTACCTATGTTCTACTGCTTATTACTAAAGAATGGAAAAAGGTAGAAAACAAACCTTTTTTCCTGATGAAAGATGGAAGTCTAATCTTTCTTTTGGTAGGTTCCATGTTCGTATAGCCGTAGAACACAATATTCTGTCATCTACGATGTCATCAGTGGCTGACGCTGTACTTTTTTGCTAAATAACACAGTTACACCATAAGTCTGAAAAATCATAAAACACGTTTTTGTGAATATTTTTATAATAGTTTTACATGCATAAAACAATTCTAAATGCATATAAATTATGAATAAAAGGGATAAATGAACATTTAACGTCACTTTTGGGTCGCTTTCTTTGTCAAATGCTGGCACTTGCAACTTTCTTTGGCTATAAGTATAATTACAAAACTATAAAATCATGTTTTGTGTTGCTATTTTTGAATTTCTGGAACGGGCTAATCGAATTGACATTATTTCTTACGGGAAGCATTTATTAGGTAAGAGTAAGTTTCGGTTAGAGTCGGACCTTCTGGAACGGGTTAATGATGTTAACCAAGGTTCCACTGAACATACATTTTCTCCTCTATTAATTTGAAATGACATCTTTTCTACATTTCAGTCACCAACTGCGGAGCGTACCCACACATTTCAAACGGCGATGTCGTGAGAAAGAGTGCAATGTTTATCAAATACGCGTGCAACGCTTTTTACAAAAGGGTTGGTCCTGACACCGTGGTGTGCTACAACGATGGCACGTGGTCAGAAGTACCAACATGCAAAGGTAAGGCAACACCGCTCTTCGTCTCTTTTACATTTCTGTTCTGTTGAAGATTAAAAACAAGACACATTTAAAAACAAAAACAAAACTTTGTTTAGTCATTGATAATTAGCTCCTTATGACTGAAGCGAATACAAATCCTCCCCTTTTGTTAATTTTGCGCAGAAGCCTTTTGTGAAGTGGACCTGGATGAGTATGCAAACTACCACATCAAAGAATCTGGAACAATAATCCTAAAAGAAAGAGAGACCAGGGATGTTCCGTGCAAGTGGCAGAACTGGATCAGCCGCATTCGGTGCACAAAGGGAAAAATTAGCGTCAGCAGGTGTAAGTATACACACGTATTCATCCTTTACTTGATAAAGCACAGCAAGGTGCTTTTTTTATGTTATTTTTACATTCAACCGCCCCTGTTCACTCCCAAGACTACTAATGTTTATTGTGTTGTTTAGGTTGTCATTACTTGGACTACTACTCCGTAAGTGCTTTCTTTTCAACATTATTTGTAACATTCATGATTATCTGGTATTAGTTTTTCCACCTCGGTTGTTAACATTGTTTTCTGTCTTCCATGTGGCACCCAGCGACTGTGTAACTAGTCCACGACCCCCCCCTCCCCCCCAAAAAAGACAATAAATCAATAAATACAAAAATGACAAACGTCTTTATTTTCTTACACCAGGGGCGTCAAACTCATTTTCACCGTGGGCCACATCCCAGTTATGGTTATCCTCAGAGGGCCACTTTTTTAGAGTTCTGTTTTAGAATTTTGTTAATTAATTATTACATCAATTTTTCATTAATAACTAATAAAAAAAAATAGTCATTTTAAATTGGATTTGACAACAAAAAATGGAAGGTTTTCTGTCAATATTGATAACAAATGCATGATTTTAAAAAATATATTTTTTAAAGCTGTTTTTGTTGGTAATATTAATTTTGTTTTCACTTTAATATATTTTTTAATGTATTGTAAATGTAGCGGTAAATGTTTATTACCGGTAAATTATTGTAAAAATATGTTTTAAATACTACATTTTTTCATATTTTTGTAAAAATATTTTTTTATATATTACATTTTTTTTACTAATTTAAATATATTTATATTAAGTAAAAAAATATAAAAATTAGCATACAGCATACATATAAAAATACAATAGTATAAATATAATTTTACAATAGTAGAAAAGTAAAATAATGAAAAATAAAGCTTAAAAAAGTAAAGACAAAATTAATATTAATAACAAAATTACAATATATATACAAATATATATTTTTAAATAATATTAAAATAAGTGTCCTTTTGACATGCATTATTTCAAGGCTTTCGCGGGCCACATAAAATGATACGGCGGGCCAAATTTGGCCTTGAGTTTGACACATGCGTCTTACACATATCAAATGAAAAGCAGCTGTTTGAGCCGTGTAAAATGTATGGGCTGATTGACATTTTCACATCAATGTTAAATTCTAAGAGAAATTAAGTCGATTTTCTGGTGATTTTTTTTAAAGAAAAAGCTAATGAATTCTTAAAAAATCATGTCAAGTGTGACAACTGTGAAACTGACAGGATGATGTTGTATATAACAAAACAACGTACTCCCCGTCAGGGAACGTCCAGGAGTGGTTCTGTGTCTATCGTTCTGTCCGGGATTTCGGATCGACAACTTTTATCAAAATTTAGCGCTAAAAGTATTTTTCCTCGTCTAAATGTGACCCACTCTTACTCCACCGGTATTATCTTGGCTTCCGGCATCTGCTGTGCAGTAACACTGACACAGTAATACGTCTCAGAAATGTCTAATATAATTATTAGCCATATCTGTGTATAACATTGTACCAATAATCATACTTAGCATTATAATGTAATACATTATTGATGCCTTTTACTACAAATACGTTAATAATACTAAAACAGTATGAATAATACAGAAACGACAGTAATAAATATACTGTAATAGAAATATTAAAAACGTGGTAATCAATACTACCATTTGACTGTACTACGCACTGAAACGTCTATGGTTCGGTCGCATAAAGCGGCCACATGAGCAATAACTGGTATGAATAAACGTTTATCTAGCAACTGGCGCTTTAGAGCCTACACGGGATTCGTTCACACTACATGACTGCTTTTCTATGGCTGAACCTCACTCTCTGCATTCTGATTGGCTTGAGCGCCATGTCAACAACACGTGTCTGTCAAACTGCATTCTGATTGGATGCTCCAAAAGCTGCCTTTACGAAAAGAATAATGCTCAGTTTTAATTGATATTGACTTGACAAGCTCTTAAATTATCTGTGGCTGTGGTTTGCTTGGTATAGAGTTCCATTACATCAGGAATCCAGACCGTTTCTTACAACTACAATAATACACATTTGTTAAATCTATACTGCGCCTGTATTATCTATCTATAAAATCCACTGATTTAATATTACATTAATTTTATTGTAAGATGGAAGATGGAAACCATTTCACTATCTCGTCCGGGTTGCTGTCATAACGCTTGTCATCCAGCAGATGGCAGTAACTCGAAAGCAATTACAAGAGTTCAGACGTGTGATTTCTTTCAAATTGTCCTCCTACTTAAATAATCCCCAGCGTTGTTTAAAAATGCATATTCTGTTTTGTCATTAGACACAAAGTCATCTTGGTGTTTAATGCCAACCTTCTGGGAAGCCATGTTGAAATCTGGAATGTGGACTCTACACATGCAGTGATTTTTGGGGGACATGGTTGTGTTTCTTTCTGTGTCTTCATTTTAGGACAAATGAATAACATGGACATTTCCCAGCTCATTTGAGTCACACACTAAAGCACACAAAGCATATTTGTATATTCATGTGTTCTGTTCCGAGCTACGGTTTATTGACACTTAAAGTAGTGTTTACTATTTCTTCACCCGCACTGATATGGGGGAGGTCAGTGCTGCCATTATTTACTGGACACGTCCAGGTTCACAAGTCAGCTTTATCCTGCCGATAGAATTACTCGCTTAAGAACATTTGACCATGCTACAACCGGGGGTGTCTTGGAAGGTTTATCTTGGATTCGCTTTCCTGTGTTGTGGAGCGCATCGTTGCGTTTCAGCGAGTCGTTACTGTCCTGCTCCCACACTGGACGGCGGTTATTTAGTTCCTCAACAGGACACATATTCCCATGGAGCCGTGTTGTTTTACGCGTGTGAAAATGGACTCAAGCCGGCAGTGGAGGGCTGGTGGGCGACGGCAACGTGTCGGGACGGTAAATGGTCCACTCGACCGCAATGTATAGGTAGGTTTGCTGGTAGAGCTCTTGGACTGTGTGGATTTGAACAGCATGTATGCTAATATACTACACATACAGGGGTGTGAAGACGTGTTTGCCCCCTTCCTGATTTCTTATTTTTTTGCATGTTTGTCACACTTAAATGTTTTAGGTCATCAAACAAATTTAAGTATTAGTCAATGACAACACAACTGAACACAAAAGAAAGTTTTTAAATGAAACATTTTATTATTAAGCGAGAAAAAAAATCCAAACCTACATGGCCCTGTGTGGAAAAGGGATTGTCTGCCCCTGTTAAAACATAAATGAACTAAGATTAATTGAGATCAGTCTAGAAAAGGTTATAAAGCCATTTCTAAAGCTTTGGGACTCCAGCGAACCACAGTGAGAGCCATTATCCACTAAGGGCAAAAACATGGAACAGTGGCGAACCTTCCCAGGAGTGGCCGGCCGACCATAATTACCCCAAGAGCACAGTGATGACTCATCCAAGAGGTCACGAAAGACCCCACAACAACATCCAAAGAACTGCAGGCTTCACCTGCATCAGTTAAGGTCAGTGTTCATGACTCCACCAGAAGAAAGACACTGGGCGCAAACGGCCTGCAAGGCAGAGTTCCAACATGAAAACCACTGCTGAACAAAAAGAACATTAAGGCTCATTTCAAATTTGCCAGATAACATCTTGATGATCCCCAAGACCTTTGGGAGAATACTCTGTGGTCTGACGAGACAAAAGATTAACTGTTTGGAAGGTGTGTGTCCCGTTACATCTGGCGTAAAAGTAACGCCACATTTCCAAAAAAGAACATCATACCAACAGTAAAATATGGTGGTGGTAGTGTGATGGTCTGGGGCTGTTTTGCTACTTCAGGACCTGAAAGACTTGCTGTGATAAATGGAACCATGAATTCTGCTGTCTACCAGAAAATCCTGAAGGAGAATGTTCGGTCATCTGTTTGTGGCCTCAAGCTGAAACCAACTTGGGTTCTGCAGCAGGACAATGATCCAAAACACACCAGCAAGTCCACCTCTGAATGGCTGAAGAAAAACAAAATGAAGACTTTGGAGTGACCTAGTCAAAGTCCTGACCTGAATCCTATAGAGATGCTGTGGCATGACCTTAAAAAGGCGTTTCATGCTGGAAAACCCTCCAATGTGGCTGAATTACAACAATTCTGCAAAGATGGGTGGGCCAAAATTCCTCCGCAGCGCTGTAAGAGACTCATTGCAAGTTATCACAAACGCTTGATTGCAGTTGTTGCTGCTAAGGGTGACCCAACCAGTTATTAGCTTTAGGGGGCAATCACTTTTCCACACAGGGCCATGTTGGATTGGATTTTTTTTCTCCCGTTTCTCCCGTTGTTGCTGTACCGACTTCAACTTTTCTCCTGTTGTCCTTCCCGTGGTTGTAATGGCGTAGTGTCCGTGCAGCGTTGATGTGAATTGCCTTCTTCTTCCTCAGATATCAACGATTGCATCCCACCAGCCCTCCCTCATGCTAAATACACGTCCAGCTCAGTGGGCTGGTACAAGAACGGCTCCCCAGTCAGAGTAACATGTGACACTGGATACGTGCACAGGAACTGGGATGCTACAGCGCTGTGTGCAAACGGAACATGGAGCTCCGTGCCAGTCTGTGAGAGTACGTCTAATATCTTCGCGATCAAATGGTAACCATTACTTCTAGTCATATTTTATTGACTTCTTTCTCCAGGGAGTACCCAGGCATGCAGTGAACCCCCGAAAATCGCCCACGCTGTCATCATCAACCAGAACCCCAAGCAGGACCTGTATGCGTCTGATACTGAAGTCGTGTATGAGTGTGAAGAGGGCTACAATGTCCAAGGAGAAGACGTTAAAAAGTCCTTCTTTTGCTTCGCTGGGAGCTGGACGGCAGCCCCCGATTGTGGTAAGTTGTGAGATACACGTACAAACGTGTGTTTGCATGCGTGATAAGTCATGTCTTTTTGCTTTCCACAGTCAGAGAAATAAAGCCCACCCCTGCAGATGGTGGATCCACAACGTCTACCGGAGGTTGTCCAATGAATATGGGCCACTTTATTTCATATGTAACCATTTTTATGCATCTTATCTACTGTCTTTTTTCCACTAAGGGAGAAGACCGGGTAGCGGTCATGGTGGGTCGGACGTGGGCGGAAGAGGAAGCACTGGTGGGGGTAGGTTATTGTTTTATTATGTTTTCTTCAGAGTAGTGATTCAGGTGGAAACGATGCGTACAACTGAACTGATTCCCGAGTGTGTCGGTCAAACTGCCTACCAGGCGTGGCTGGCATATGATATCTTTTTTTTTTATATTAGCCATTATATGATTGAAGCTTACGAACTCTGCCTAGCAACAAGAGGCCAGGCACAAAAAAAAAAAAACCATCATAATGCAAGACGGGCAGCACAGTGACTGGTGGTTAGCAGCCAAGATGCGTCAAGATGTTCTCCCTTTTGAAAATTCCACTCGAGATTGTACATTTTTGCCTTGATCAATTAAATAAATATATATTAATATAATAATAATGGATCATTATAGTAATAATAAATATGACCATATATAATGACAATTATTAGTATAATAATAATTATTAATAATTTTTATTTTATTTATTTTATTGAAAAACATTTATTTCATTCAAAAATATCATAAACACAAACATAAACAGTCTTCAAACCAGAATGAAAGGCACCAGAAAGAAGACAAGTCTTATTGTCTCTTATTGTCTTTGCCCCTTTTATATTATTAATATACATTATACCGTAATATGAGGATCATACAATTCTCCATTATTTCCTAATATATAATTATAATTATATATTGTGATAATTATAATTACTGTAAAAATAATTATTAAAAATAATAATGACTGTTATTATTACATTAATGTATACATCGATTATTTATATTTTTATGATAATAATTATAATATTTATTCTTGAGAAGACTGCTCAAGGTTGTACATTTTTTCTTCAGTCAATCAATGAATTTAATACATATTCATATAATAATAATAATAATAATAATAATAATATCATACTAATTGTAATTATTATATATTTTGTAATTAACATAAGTAATAATAATAACTATGATTAATAATAGCAATAATAATTACGTATTATTATATTAATATACATTAGTTCATCGATTATTTATAATTATATTTATTCTTGAGAAAGCTGCTCAAGATTGTACATTTTTGCGTCAATTAAATAAATACATAATAATATAATAATAATTATAATAGAATAACATTATACTAATTGTAATTAATATGTTATTATTTTTATATCTTAGAATAATTATACAGTATATAAAGAAGAATCATTATGAATTATGCTAATGATGCTAATTATACTTATTATTTTATTTGTATTATTATTATATTGCAATAATTGTAATTTGTGTACTAATTATTCATAATACTCTATATATTACAATTATAATAATATACAGTATATATATATATAATATTGTTATAGTAATATAATAATAATTATATATTATAATTACATTTTAATTATAATTGGTGTAAGAATATGTTTTATTATTTGTATAAATTATTACTAATATAATATATAACATAAAATATCTATTTTTGCTTCAATCAATCATTAAATAAATACATATTAATATAATAATTATAATTAGTATAATAATAGTTATCATACTAATTATTATATATTATATAAGAATTATACAGGATATATATATATATATATAATTATAGTAATATTAAGAATCAGTATTATTATATAAATATATATTTATTTAATTGATTGAAGCAAAAATATACAATCTCGAGCGGCCTTCTTGAGAAGGAAGAGCATCTCGGACCATCATGGCTGCTCCCAATAATATTAAAATGATCAATAAAAATATGATTAATATAGTAATATATAGTATTTGAATATAATGATATATTTCAATAAGTAATCAGTAAATCGATCTAAGCCTGTGGATGAGCTGTGCTGAGAAGTGTGATTTTGCGCCTTGCAGGATCGCCCACATTTCTCCCATCACCCCCACCCCGTTTCGTATTCCAAATCCCCAAAAGAAGCGTACATTACATTTTACTCAGCAGCCTCGACCCAAATAAAATACAAATAACGTGTGTCCACTTGACCTTGCAGGATCTTCAAGTAAACCTGACGTTACAACAGGTAAACCCCTGAAGATGCATCCTCTATTATCCTCTGTAGAATTGTCCGCTGACACCAAAGTCTCCACAAGACCACTTGAAAGCATACTTTTGTTTTCCCCGCGCCAGTCGACAGGTGCGGAGCGACTCCCGTCGTCCCAAATGGTGAGATCGTGGAAAGGAACCAGATGTTTTTGAACTACCAGTGTGCCAGTTTCTACACACGAGTGGGTCCAGGGAGAGTGGTGTGCCACAGCAATGGCCAGTGGTCCAAAGCACCCGCCTGCAAAGGTACAACTAGCAAGCCAATGGGAAGGTGTGACTTTTACACAGGATAATTGTTTCTTCCTGTGTGCAGCTGCCTACTGTTCTGTGGACACCGGTGAATACCCCCAGTTAAAACATGTTGGGGTGAAATTCATAAACAGTGGTGAGAAGGTGAGGTTGGAGTGTGTGAAACTGGACCACTGGCTGACAAATCATTATTCGGTGGGGTCGTGCAATAATGAACAGATGACGTTAAGCAGATGTAAGTGTAGCTTGAAAGCTTCACTTTGTCATGCCATGAATCTTTAAAACGTGTCCATTTGTACGCCTCATTCACACCCGTGCCTTCAATTGCTTTTTTCAGGTTGTAACTGGTGGGACCTGACGTGGGTAAGTCACACTTTACCTTTTTTAAAAACATTTTTTTTTTACCTAAATTAACTAAATGTTCATTTTGATATTTTATTCTGAATAAGCCTTCTGTCTTTGTCACCAGAATAAGTGCTAACGTGGGAGTTGCGTATGAGACTGACAGCTCTTCTGATGACTGGATTCATGACCTTTCACAAATCTACTTCATGGCAATCTGTGAAAACACCTTTATTACCTACCCTACTGCACTGAATATAAGACCGCCTTATAGTGATCTTATATATAAGACAATTCTGAATATAAGAGCTCCCTGAATAAGACGACTCCAAACATAAAACAGCCCTGAATATAAGACCACCCTGGATATAAGACCATCCTGAATAAGACCACTCTGAACATAAGACCACCATGAATATAAGACAACCCTACAGTAGATGTAAGACCATCCTGAATAAAGACGACTCTGAACATAAGACAACCGTGTATATGACAATCCTGAATATAAGACCACCCTGAATATAAGACAACCCTGGATAAAAGACCATCCTGAATAAAGACAACTCTGAACATAAGACGACCCTGTATACGATAATCCTGAATATGAGACCACTCTGAATATAAGACAACTCTGAATATAAGATGACCCTGAATATAAGACCGCCCTGAATATAAATGGAATCGGAACATAAGACAACCCTAAATATATGACAACCCTGAGCATAAAACAGCCCTGGGTATAAAACCACTATGAATATAAGACAACCCTGAATAGAAGACCAATAAGGCATCCCTGAATATAAGACGACCCTGAATATAAAGCAGCCTAGAATATAATCCCACCCTGAATATAAGACCACCTTCAATATAAGACCACCCTGAATATAACACCATCTTGAGTATAAGACAACCCTGACTTAAAGATCACCCTGACTTAAAGACCACCCTGAATATAAGACCACCTTGGATATAAGACAATCCTGAATATAAGACCACCCTGAATATAATACCAACCTGAATAATTGCGACTCTGAACACAAAACCACTCTGAATCTAAGACATCCCTGGATATAAGACCACCCTGAATAAGATGTCTGAAAATATAAGACAACCCTTTATAATATGGCGTTGTATATAAGACAACCCTGGATATAAGACCAACCTGAATGAAGACGACTCTGAACATAAGATGACCTTAAATATATGACAACCCTGAGCATAAAACAGCTCTGGATATAAAACCACTATGAATATAAGACAACCCTGAATATAAGACCAATAAGGCATCCCTGAATATAAGGCAACCTAGAATATAAGCCCAACCTGAATATAAGACAATACTGAGTGTAAGACCACCCTGAATATAACACCATCTTCAGTATAAGACAACCCTGACTTAAAGACCACCCTGAATATAAGACAATCCTGAATATAAGACCACCCTGAATATAATACAGACTCTGAACATAAAACCACTCTGAATATAAGACATCCCTGGATATAAGACCACCCTGAATAAGATGACTGAAAATATAAGACAACCCTTTATAAGACGGCGTTGTATATAAGCTTGATGTAAGAATCTCTAAACCTTGAATATAAGACAACCTGTATTTTTAAGACTTTTCTCTGGTAGGGCGTTTCAAGTTCCCTGGGATGCCGGAAGATTTCAGGGGCGGCGGTGCAGCTGCTTGGCAAAATTAAGAAAAACTGCTAAGCTAACTTCATTTAAATAAATTAATTTAAGCGCCTTTGTACAAAGAAATCTAAGGTAATTCCTCTCGTTTATACATTCACACGTGCACTAATATACTGTACTTGGGAAACAGGCACCAGAAGATGAGAAGATCAAATACCTTGTTTTTGGTGCTTAACTGTTTCCCCAGTATAGTAGTGCGAATGTGAATGTATAAAGTAGAGGCATTAAGTTACATTTCTTTGTAGAAAAGCGCTTTATGAAAGTAAGTACATTTACTTGTATTCATTTACAGCGCAGCGTTCACACATCCAATATGGCGGCGACGTTGACGTACGGCTCGGCGCTTGATGCGGCGTCTATATGTCTATAAGCTTGACAAGCGTCTCTTCACACGTCACACTTCAAGCGTTTTCTTCACACGTCACACGTATTCGGGTTCTTCCCTCTAGCGGAAGTGCCAAAATGTCTGCCTTATCAAAAGGAGTGGGGCAAGTGAAGGGCATCTGAGCGAAAACCCACACTCGCAGCAACATAACGAATAAGAATCACAGCGAGCTGCAATGTCGCAACACTAACAGGTCTTTACAGTAAGTTAGATTTATGTGGATTTCGCCAGTCGCCATTGTTTACTATTACACCGGAAGCTAGTCAGACATTTGTGGACGGTTGGTCAAGCAGGAAAACGCTGCCCCTAGTGTTTCAATGGAGAATTGCACGTTACAAATGAATCAACGTGAATCTAATGTAGAATTACCCACTGTGCCGCAAAGAACAAGTTTTGTCTTATATTCGGGGAATATTGTATTTGCTTATCACTTACATGTAAATGGACAAACTTGTTGAAAGCGTTCATTTTGTGGTTCAGCCATTCTAGCAACCATCTATTGTCCATAATGGCTCGAGGATACTGTATGTCATGTGGCTGTGGCCACCCCGCTGGCCATAGACATTTCAGGTACCAACTGTCACCTCTATGTGAGTAATGGTCTCACTTTGGCCACCCCAATTAAACATTTCCGGCTCCGCCACAGGGCATACCTTTCAACATTTGCATTTGAAAAATAGGGGAAATTTCCTGGAAATCAAACTTCAAATCTAACGTAAGTAGACACTAGATGGCAGCAAAAGCACATTCTCAACCCAATGTCAAATGACTGTACTATTCAGTACCTGAGAGGATTTGTTTTTGATGAAGGATAAAATACAGTAAATTTTTGGGAAGCTAAACGGGAGTGCGAGAAAGTACGGCAACATACAAGAGTTTCCCAGGGAACGGGTGGGTTGAGAGCTATGATTTAAGGGCTAAGAACCATATCAATGACAGACTTTTAAATACGTCTTATTTATTCAGAACACAAACTGTCCCGAGAGCATCACCACTGGCTTAGATTTTGAAGATGAACTCTGTCATTGTTGTGAAAAGTTGCGGTTATAGCAAGTGCATCAACGGTTAGAAAACATACATTCACTGGGCAAAGCGGGAACATCTGAGCTAAAATCCTGTAATTAAAATAGAATAAAAAGAAGGATCAAAATGCAAAGTTGGTGAAGTTGGTTTTTTTTTTTTACATGTGGATGATACTGTTTGTACGGTGGCTATAAAAAGCACACACCCACCTTCACTTTTTCCACATTTTATGACCATCACATTCCAAAATAAATCATATCCTTTTTCTCCTTAAAATGCAACACATAATACTCTATAATAGCACATTAAAAATCCATTTATTGACAATAAAATATTGGAATACTAACTAATTTTAACTCTAACATCCTCCACGGAGGAAGTAGAATCCAAACTGAGCAACGTTCCTAAGTACGACTGCTCTCGGGCGTCCAGCATCTGATCGGGCCTCAAGGGGTGAACGATGTTGGCCGACTGTGGCGTGAGGGTGTATTTCTCTAAAAAGGCCAGCTCTGTGGCTGCCTGGTAGCCGCCAGAGTTCTGCTGCTGCGTTTGCGGCTGCATGCTCACCATGCTGTGCGTTTGAGCGGTCCTGTGAGCGTCCAGTTCACCCTGAGGCCCGCCTGCCATCCCGACAGGGACTAACGTGACGGGCACGCACACGTTTGCGGGTGCGTCGCCAGACGGTGCGGTTGACTTGGGTTCTGCACTGTAAGTACCTGGGCCGATCTTGTCCTGGCCTGACGTGCCGAGGGGCTGCCCGGGCAAGCGGTTGCTGTGCACGTGGTCCACGTGGTACTTGAGCTTGTCTTTCCTCTTGAAGGTGGCGTTGCAGTGCTGGCAGTTGAAAGGACGATCATCAGAGTGGATAACCATGTGCTTTGTCAGGGTCTTCTTGATCCGAAACGTCTGGGGGCACTCTGGACATCTGAAGGGTTTCTCACCTTTCACAGAAGCATAAGAAAAAAAATCTCGATCCAAATACTGGACAGAATGGTTAAGAATGCAGTCTGGGGTTAGATTCCCATGACTGGAATAAAGTAATGAATTAAGCTCAGAAAGGTCCAGATGCAGTACATCTACTACTGTACTTTCTTCTTCCGCTCCTGCTACTACTATTCTGATTACTACAGCAGTTACCTGAGTGTGTCCTGAAGTGCATTTCAAGACTGGATTTTCCTTTAAATTCTTTCTTGCAAACCTCACACTGATGCATGGCTGTTTTGTATCTGCAAGATATACGATAAAAGGAAAGTCACTGGTGTTGATAGCAAAGAGAATACAGTGGAACCTTGGTTAGCGTCATTCGTCCGTTCCAGAAGGTCCGACTCCAACCGAAACGTAACCAAATACATTTTTCCCCATAAGAAATTCCAAATAATGTAAATCCAATCAATCTGTTCAAGAAAGTCAAACATGTTAACGCAAAACACGTTTTTATAGTGTTACATGCGGAAAACCATTGAATGATGAATGAAAGCCATACATGAACATTTAAGGTTACTTTAATCTTCACTGAAGACGTGACTGTTGAGATCAACACGGACACCACCTTCCTGGTTTGCCGTGAGTTATTTCTGGAATTCAGTAGGCCTTCTCACTTCAAGTCTCTGCTTTTCTTTTGATCACAGCTGCAAAATAACCCAAAATGCAGCCAACAAAGGTGAGAAACACCTGAATTACGGAATTCAAGAAATAATTAATGGCAACACAGGATAGTGGCCTTTTTATTATTAAGGGAGAAAAAAATCCAAACCTTCATGTCCCTGTGTGGAAAAGTGATTGCCCCCTAAACCTAATAACTGGTTGGTCCACCCTTAGCAGTAACAACTGCAATCAAACGTTTGTGATAACTTGCAATGAGTCTCTTACAGCGCTGTGGAGGAATGTTGGCCCACTCATCTTTGCAGAATTGTTGTCATTCAGCCACATTGGAGGGTTTTCCAGCATGAAGCGCCTTTTTAAGGTCATGCCACAGCATCTCAATAGTATTGATTCAGATCAGGATTTTGATTAGATCACTCCAAAGTCTTCATTTTGTTTTTCTTCAGCCATTCAGAGGTGGACTTGCTGGTGTGTTTTGGATCATTGTCCTGCTGCAGGACCCAAGTTGGTTTCAGCTTGAGATCACAAACAGATGGCCGGACATTCTCCTTCAGGATTTTTTGGTAGGCAGCAGAATTCATGGTTTCATTTATCCCAGCAAGTCTTCCAGCAAAACAGCCCCAGACCATAACACTACCACCACCATATTTTACTGTTGGTATGATGTTGTTTTCCTGAAATGCGGCGTTACTTTTACACCAGATGTAATGGGACATACACCTTCCAAAAAGTTAAACTTTTGTCTCATCAGACCACACAGTATTTTCCAAAAGGTCTTGGGGATCATCAAGACATTTTCTGGCAAAATAGAGACAAGCCTTAATGTTCTTTTTGTTCAGCAGTGGTTTTCATGTTGGAACTCTGCCGTTTTTGCCCAGTGTCTTTCTTATGGTGGAGTCAAGAACACTGACCTTAACTGAGGCATGTGAGGCCTGCAGTTCTTTGGATGTTGTTGTGGGGTCTTTTGTGACCTCTCGGATGAGTCATCACTGTGCTCTTAGGGAAATTATGGTCGGCCAGCCACTCCTGGGAAGGTTCACCACTGTTCCATGTTTACGCCATTTGTGGGCAACGGCTCTCACTGTGGTTTGCTGGAGTCCCAAAGCTTTAGAAATGGCTTTGTAACCTTTTCTAGACTGATATCAATTAATCTTAGTTCATTTATGTTTTAACAGGGGGAGACAATCCCTTTTCCACACAGGGCCATGTAGGTTTGGATTTTCTTTCTCCCTTAATAATAAAATGTTTCATTTAAAAACTGCATTTTGTGTTCAGTTGTGTTGTCATTGACTAATACTTAAATTTGTTTGATGACCTGAAACATTTAAGTGTGACATACATGCAAAAAAAAAAAGAAATCAGGAAGGCGCAAACACTTTTTCACACCACTGTATATGCATTTTGAATTGTTTTCTGCATGTCAAACTATCAAAACGTGTTTGTGTTAACATTTTTTAGACTTGCGGCGTAACTGTGTAAGTTAGCGAAGAACTACGGAGTCAACCACTGATAACATAGACGGATGACAGAGCCGACCTCCGGTTGCCATTTATATGTGTTAGCATGCTAATAGGCTGATAACAAGGACATTTTGTGATAAGAATACATTAAGAAAAGTTGGACTCATGTACTGTAGTTTATGCAAACGGAGGAAACATTTTGTCATAACTTTTTGACATTAACCAAAAAACATAGTAACCGAGGCGGATGCTAACCAAGGCACCACTGTAAATTGTAAACAACGTGACAACATACTTCTGCCAAACTTTCTCTCCCAAATGAACGCTTTTGTAGTGGACTGTTAAATGGTCGTGGCGCCTGAAACACTTCCCGCATTCTTCACACTGATGGGCTTTTTCACCTGAAATAAACACAATGCACAAACATCTTTACATCCATAAATACAGAAACTATGTCATAAATGGTTAATTCTGCTGACACCTGATCTCTAATACAAGTTTTGCTATTATTAATTTCATTGTTGTGGTTTACAGTCTAGAACTGCAGTCATACTGAGAGCGGTTTGTAATCTGAATTAGCTATTATTTAGGGATATTTCTATTATGGTATATGCATGTTGGATGACCTGCAAAGTGTAAAAAAACATGAAAAGCAAAACAAATATGTTTAGAACTACCGTAATTTCCAGTGTATAAGAGACATCGACTAAATTTAGAGGAAAAAACATATTGGTTCATATATAAGCCGCACATGTTCACGTCATAAAATGACATGTTGTGGCGCGCACGAGTCCGAGAGGACCACACACCTCTTTATTTGAAAGGAGCCAATCATGAGCTTTGAAAAACTCACGAGTTTGCCAACCCATTGGAAGTTGCTGTCTGACTCACGGTGTCATCTTACAAACATTAAACTAATCACACAGCAACTTAACACTCAAAAGGTACCTAGGAAATACACATTACAAGTACCAATACGAGTTTAAAAGAACAAACAGCAGCTATTTTAACATCTACCCATAATTTATTACTGCCAGAAGAGCAGTTCCTTGGAGGACAAGCAACATAGAAAATGGATGGATGGCGCTGCAACGCTGCCTCTGTCCACCAGAGGAGCCCAGAGCCCAGAGCCTAGAGGGAGGCTGACGTCATTGCAGTTCCCCAATGAATGCGTTGCTCTGATGCAATGCTTTATGGGAAAACTTTAAAAAGAGTTATTTTTTTCATTTGAAACTCGTATCGGTATATGTTTGCATATTCCTCAAGTATATCTTTTGAGTGTTAAATTCCTGTGTGATGAGTTTTATTGTTGAGTTTTGAGTGTTTTGAGTTTGTGAGTGCTGTTGGTAAGATGACGCTGTGAGTCAGACTGTTATATTGTTATAATGTTATATTGAGTAATGACTTCCTGCAATTTCGAATGGGTTGACAAGCTCGTTGTGAGTGCACTGATAGCTCCTGATTGGCTCCTGCTAAAGAAAGCGCTACCGTTTCATCACTGACTTGCGAGCAGCACAGTATTTAAACAATTAGTAGTAGTTCTGAAGCAAAGATTAGAATTTAGCCATAGATTAGCCGCACCGCTGTATAAGCCGCAGAGTTCAAAGTTGAAGAAAATAGTAGCAGTTTATACACCGGAATTTACGGTTTTTGTGATTTTCTTCAATGTCAGTAACAAAACTGAGCCACCTGTGAGTGCCTTTGGAAGAGTGATCGCCAAAAGTCTCTTCATTAGACTTGTCGCGTGTCGCTTTTTTGAAAAACAGTATCCAGAGGGGTCTGATTACTCGTTAAATATAGCGACGTAGTTGTTAAGTTAGCAACACTGATCCCTTGTGCTCCGTATTCTTGTTCTCTGGCAGACCAGGTCCAAAGTCAAGGACTGGATTCAGTCAAGGAATCATTGGTGCACACAGGCACTGATGGTCAAAAACAATTTAAGACACTGTACCAGAGTGAATTTTCTGATGTTTGGTCAGGTGATCGTGGCGTATGAACGTCTTCCCACATTGATCACACTCGTAGCGCTTGTCGTCATGGTGGACTCTCAAGTGGAGCCTGCACAAGAAGAGCAGCACGTAAAAAAAGAGCACATTTTAGAATTCTTCTAATCAACCTTTGACCCACCTGTAGGAGCTGCCATGGCGGAAGCTCTGCCCACAGATACTACAGAGGTGGGGCTTCTCGCCACTGTGGATGCGCATGTGCTCCTTCAAGGTTGTCCTGATAGGGGAACAAAAAAAAAAACAAGCCAGTGTCAAAAGCAGCAGTTTAATAAATGGAAATGGAGATGTATTTGAGAGGCACACCTTTCCCTCACTGATTTGCCACAAACAAGGCACGTCCACTTTCTTTTCCCTCCATGTGTGCATTCAATGTGCCTCTTCCTGTTGCCCGTGTCGTTGAACTGTCGACCACAGAACTCACACGGGAAAGGACCTGCAAATGAAAAAAAAATTCAAGAAAATGTTACATAAGCTTATGCGATTGCTCACAACAGTGGAACCTCTAAAGTAGTATGTCCCTACGGTCGTACTAGTCGGGACTTGGGAACTGATACAGTGTGTCCCACAGGACTACAGTCTGTGTGGCGGTGGGTATGGTTTGCAGTCTGGCATCCTTCTGTCTCGATAGACAATGGTAGCGCCCCGGTTGGTCAATAATCAGACTTGTTGAGAGCAGCGTCTGGTGTGGCTCAGCAGTCCAACTCTGGCATGACAGTCTCTGCCGCAGGTGTGGCACACAAAGTCGGGCGGCTGTGCAGAGGCCTGGCTCTGCTGTCTCCGTTTCCTTCGTTCTCTCTTGCTTTCCAGCTGAAGGTCCTCTTCTCCTCACCTCTCGTGACTCCCTCATGCACAGTGAGGCTCCAGCGGCTGCGATCAGCAGACACTAGTTCCCAACTGTTTGGGTCAGTGTCTGCCAGCTTCATGTCTCTTTTGCAGACATCCTTGAAGCGCAATGCTGGGCGGTCTATTGGACGGCGTCCCGAGGCTAGCTCGCCATACAGAATGTCCTTGGGGATGTGACCGTCTTCAATGCGGTACACTTGGGGAGCCTGCTTCCTCTAGCGCTGCAGTGTTGGGGACCTTATCCTGCCATGTGATACTCAGGATGCATCTTAAGCAGCGAAGGTGGAAGCTTTCCAGGCGTTTTTCCTGTCTGGCATATGTGGGCCAGGATTCACTGCCATACAAAAAGGGGTAAGAACACATGCCTGGCACACTTCAAGCTTGGTGTTCACCGTCAGCTGGCTGTTGCCTGTCGCTGCCTGTCGAGAAGAGCGATACGCGCTTTCATTTCAGTTTCTAAAAGACTCTTTGCTAGATTTGTCATAGTCACTTTTTTGTAAAAGAGTATCTAGAGACGCTAAAATGGCAATACCGCTTCCTCCTGCTCCGTCCTCTTGTTCTCTGGCAGACACGGTGTTTAAAATATCCTGTACAACTATGATAGGGACAATTTAGCCCTACCATGGGTTATTTCTAATTATATCATGCATTCGTTCGTTCACTCATTTTCTATGCCGGTTGTCCCCACTTGGGTCACGGGGGGAGGCTGGAGCCTATCCCAGCTGACTTTGGGCGGGAGGCAGGGTACACCCTGGACTGGTTGCAAGCCAATCGCAGAGCTAATTACATTATTTGCTATGAAAAAAAATGATCATCCCATGAAAGGTTCCAATCTGTATTTATATCCTCATACTGCTCACCCAAGTGGTACTTTTCCTGGTGCTTGAGCCTGGCGAACCTGGACTTGAAGTACTCGTCACAGAAGGAGCATTTGAATGGCCGGTCTTGTGTGTGCAGGATCATATGTTCCTGCAAGTGAGGCCTGCGGGAAAAGATCTTCATACAAATCTGATTTGGGAAGCAAAGAGAGAAGCATTTCTAGTGTCATGTGATCCGGTCTTTAGTGGTGACTGAGAGCTACAGTATGAATTAAAAAGTAGGGCAACCCTCACAGCACATTTCCAGCCTTCACTCTTCTTCTTCCTCTTACTGAGAAACTCTTGGAGATGGTCTGGGTGGAACCTGGCAGGATGAAGGACATCAGCCGCTCAGCCAGCATGAAGATAACAAACACGCTTTGGTAAAATTGTGCATTCCAATCGTAAGAAAACTGCATACATTGTTTTCCACCTCGTCTCACCTCCTGACATGCTTAGCCAGCGTTTTCTTGCTCGCGTGGAGTTTATTACAAAAGGGACACTTGTGTTCTTTCTTCTGGAAGGGAGCGTCGCTGGCGTGTTTCTTTTTGTGAACAGTCAAGTTGGACTTGGTGGAGTAGCACTGGAGACAGACGTCACACTGGAAGGGTTTTTCTCCCGTGTGCACTCTCGTGTGACTCTCGTACTTCCCTAGGAGATGCAAGAATGAGCAATTAGATGAGTCACACGAAAATAAAATAAAAGTACAATAATCCCTCGTTTATCGCGGTGGATTGTTTCCACACCAGACCGTGATAAGTGAATTCCCGCAAAGTCGGATTCCTTATTTATAAATCAAATATTTCCATAGTTACAGCAAAGAAAACCTGTTTACGACCTTGTAAATGCGGTTTTTAACATTATTAGAGCCCTGTAGACACGGAATGACACACCCCTATAGCCACCTTTACACTTGTATTGCCAATATCGTAACAAAATAAGCAATTTAAGACACAAATAAGACTCATGCTTGTATGTGTTGCTGGAAGTGACGTCGGGATACAGAGTTGAGTTTTCGCTTAGAGTGGATTATGGCCGCAACAGTACCCCATGTTATTATTATGATGATGCTTATTATTAGTGTGTCTGTTGTCAGATAATTCAGATTTGCAATAAAAGCCTGTTGTTCCAGGGATCAAGTCTAATTAGTCTATTAGTGTACCTCACCGAACATTACTGACACCTAGTGACCAATGTAGAACACTACATAGCATCATGTTTTTGAATGCATCTTCTGAATGCCTTGTATTTGTATTTTAGTTTTGTTAGCATTTTTGTGCTTGAAAAGGCTTAATTTAGGCAAAAAATATATATATATAAAATTTGAATAAATTAGCATTTTTTAAACTTATAATAGGCCGTATTCAACCATGAAACAGCATGATTTATTAATTACAGTCGTCCCTCGTTTATCGCAGTTGATTGATTCCAGACCCGACCAAGATACGTGAATTTTCATAAATTCAATATTAGATATTAATAAATGGAATATTTTCATAGTTATGGCATAGAAAACCTGTTTACAATCTTTTAAATACGATTTGTAACATTATTAGAGCCCTCCAGACATGAAATAACACCCCTATAGTCACCTTTACATTTGCAACCATGAAACAGCAATCATTTATTAATTCATTTTTGAAGGTGTGAGGGTGCGATGTTCGAACCCCGATGCAGTGAGGGACGACTGTAGTTAAAATTGACATGCTGAGTCTAACTGCATATAGAGAAATTTGCCTCAGTAGCATGAACTGTGATAACTGTAAATTCCGGTGTATAAGCCACATCGGTGTACAAGCCGCACCCACTAAATTGAGAGGAAAAAAACGGATTTGTACATTTATAAGCCCTCTCACAGCTGGCCTGGGAACACCTTGGTGTCCTCCCAGTGGAACTGGGAGAGGTGGCCGGGGACCGGGAAGTCTGGATTTCCCTACTGACACTGCTGACCACGCGACCCGGACCCGGATAAGGGGAAGAAAATGGATGGATGGATGGGTTAAGGTTTGTACAAGACTCTGCTGAATTGAATTATATCGTCATATCGCGATACAGCCCAAAAATATCATGATACATGCTAAGGTCCATATCGCCCAACCCTAGTTCCAACCTACGTTTAAGTTAGGAAATCTCAACAAAACATAGTTCCCACCTGCTCGGTCAAAGGTCTTGTCACATTTGGGGCACTTGAGAGTCTTCTTGCTGGAGGTGTGGATGATGACTGGAGCCAGGCCTTCAGGGTACACTGGACTCTGGCTGGAACTTCCTGCTGCTGGCGTTTTCACTTCCACCTCGCTGGCGGTCACATGCGCTACCCTGTCATCTGCACCGCTGCTTTCAGCACGGGGCTCAGCGGCTTTCTTCTGCACAGCCCCCTCCTCACTGAGGCCTCCTTCATCCTCCCCGTCATCCTCCTCACCCACCAAGTCTTCCAACTGTGATGATTTTGTTTCATTCACATGCAGTTTGCTTCTCGCGACAGCTTCTTCTTCTAATCTTTCTTCAACCTGCTCCCTTGCTGGCTCACTTGTTTGTGCTTCCTCAGGTGTGTAAGCCATGTCATCCTTCAGATACTTCGTCGGAGTTTTCCTCCTTCGAGTAGATCGCCGCATGACAGCCACCTTATCACCAGACATCTTCTCTGTGTTAGTTTGGCTCTGGTCCTGTGTGCTGTTTTCTGTGCAAAACGGTTGATGACATGAGCTTTCAGTGTCAACAACACTTGTTGGAGAATGAGTGGGTGTCACTAGTCCCTCAGGAGAACCTCTTGATTCAGTCTCAGCCCGGATCACACTTACAGGGTTGTTGCCTCCTTCTTCACACAGCAACTTTAATACATCCATCATGTCCAAGAACCGGGCCGCTTCAATTAGAGCCTGGACCTCTCTCTCTGCAATAACGCACTCGGAGGTGTACAACAAGCCCAGCAGGTGCTGGAATACAGAGTCTTCCACGTGGTCCAGAGTCACATGGGCTATGGCGGGGTTCTTGGATAGCTCAGCGTGGAAATAACTACTCCCGTGTGCCAATACCACTTTGTGTGCTCCGTATAGCCTCCCACCCACGGACACAGTCACATCGCAGAACCTCTGTCGAGTCCGATCCTCATTCAAGAATTTAAGTAAGTTGTGGCTGTGCTGCGCCATGGCCAGGTGCCTGTTTTGTGGGTCTGATTGTCGGACAGTATGAGAGCTGGTTGGCATACTGGATTCCTGCACAGTACCCCCTGAAGTTGCATATACTTTAATGGCTCGCCTTTGCCTGCTGCAACTGGCAGGCAAAGAATTACACACTTTTTTCTTCATTGGAGTGTAGGTCAGGATACCATGCATGAATCACTCCTGAAAAAAAGAGCAGAAAAAACTTCAATATACAGTATTATGTAAACACCTCCTCTCATTTATAGGATTCGCATGCGCGTCCACACCATTGACAACATAAGGTACAAACAAACACGTTGTTTTTATAATACATAATACAAGTCCCCTTGTATTATGTATCCCCTCTTATGTGCAGTTTTATAGCACTTTAAGCTATAGCCACAAGTGACGATGCAGAAATCTGTCAGCGGTCTTAGCAAGACAATAAAACAGTGTTACTTATTAAATAAAGGCACGGTTTGGACATCATTATTGTGTGCTAAACAGATGTTGTGCATTCGCTCTCCACCTAAAGGACCCCTAATATGCTATCAGGCACAGACAAGGCCCCCCCTCTGAGGATATGTTGACAAACGACCCCAACGCTATTACCGAAATTTGCCTTTGAAACGCTATTTTCAGACAAAAGCCTACCTTAAATAAGTAAACTGTCATCACAAGGCGCCATAACGTCAACAAAAAAGGCCTGTTGTGGAAAATAATCGCAGGATTAATCATTTGCTGTACGTCTGCAACGCCCCTCCTTCTCATTTTACCGACATCGTAACAAGCAGCTCACCCATTGGCTGTTCAGCACTCGGAGTCCTGAAACGATTACAGCATTTTAATATCGTAATAAGTGGTATGATGTAATAATTGCATATTTGTGTATACTTATAGGTAATATATTCAAATACCATCTCCAATACAAATAAAAGGGAAGCGTTGACGTACATTGGAGGACTACGGTATCTTGGGTAATGTAGTTTAAATGTGCGGTCTATCCTGTGGCCATAAGGGCTTAATCATCAGTATTTATGCACAAATATATGAACGCTCATTTTTGTTAAGGTCTTAGTTTAACAATATATTATTATTGTCTTTAAATTATTATTTATTTATCTAGCTGTTGGAATAACATTCTTCCTTTAAAAAAAACACTCCTTTTCTGCTTATTAGAGTGCAGCATCAGTAACTAACAGCATGTGATCTCTACTTTAAGGAGCATCACCAAAGCAGAAAAAAAAGAGCGCCTTCAAAAACTGCTCAGATTATTTTCCGTCTGCCATCATTGATGTTTCCATAGCAGATACTTCCCAGATTAAACAAATGTCATCAGTTGCCTTTAGAAGCCCAGGCTTCGGGCCAGGAAGATGCTCTGCCAAGTATTTAATGAGGACTCATTTGGAGTGCACGTTGCATACACATGTTCACGTGCATCCATGTCCTTGTGTCATAGTATAGTTGAAACTACTGTAAATGATGAGAATATCTTCCTGGCGACATTGCAGAGTACATACATGTACATGCATCATCATTGGCACGTGTATTTCTGTTTTTGATATGTACATAAATATGTGTTGGTTAAATGAGGGGACCTAATCCATTGAGTATTTCTGTCCTTCTGGGCCAAATTAAAATAAATTGCTTTTATTAAACACACCCTCGTCCTCTAAAAAAAAATATATCAGTTCAGAGTCAGATTTTCTGATGGGGAAAGTTGCCGAAATTAGTCTCCTGGCTGGAGCTCTACCTTTGCTAACACAATTCAAGTGTAAGACATTGTAAGTGCATTAGCTTAATCCCTCCAATCTTGGCTTGCAACAATACTAGCGTGTCAGCGAGCACATGCCTGGGTGAGCAGAGCTGAAGATGGAGGTGCATACACAAGAGTTCCTCACGCTGGACTTGTTGTGAAATGAAGATATTTGCAAATATCTCTTCATTTTGGAGGCTTTGATGAGGACAATGTTGACGTTTATTGCGCGTGTTTGGATGTTATGGTGGCTTTTTGAAGGTATGTTTTGGCCGATATAGACAAGGAGCGATTTGATCAGTAGTTTCATATGGGTTCATATGATGATCAATATTTATTATAATATTTAATTGTCTTAATTTAGGAATACATTCAAACATCTTGCTATGTTCCCTAAAATGCATTCCTATTGTCTTCCTAGGTATTTTCTCTGACGGTGACATCACTGGTTGTGAACAGAAGCCGTGCCAAAATGGTGGCGTATGTGAGAGTCATGTCGGTGGTTTCAGATGCCGCTGCTCCCAGGAAACCCTAAATGGGTATCTATATGGTGGGGAGACCTGCAATGTTGCGCTTTCGGGCTGTGATGACAACCAGTGTGAAAATGGAGGAATATGCTCCCCGTTACTTGTAAATGGACAACACACTTACACATGCGTCTGCCTGGCTGGTTTCTCAGGGTCCAAATGCCAGACCTCCACTGTTTTTTCGTTTGAGACCCAGGGTTACATGTATATAGAGACTCCTCTTGTTGACCCGGTAGCACCTCTAAATGTTACTCTCAGCTTCCGGACAGAAAGACCTGTTGGCACCCTCTTGCAGAGCAGAGTGGCTGACCTCCTCCTCAGCATTGAGCTAATGGATGGTCGCCTGTGCCTCCGCAGCCTCAGAAATCAAGGATCCAGCACACTGGTTCAGGAGCTGCCGGTGTATATTTCCAACAACAAATGGCACACGGTGGAGGCATCACTGGGCGGTGTGGTCAGCCTCATCAGGCTCCTCTGTACTGAAGGAAACTGCACCAGGGACACCAGCACAGAGGTCCATGTTCTTGAGCCTGCCTCTGCGCTCCCCCAGCCTGGGACAGCCCGTCAAAGCCTCTTCATTGGAGCACACAGAAGAGAACCCTCGCATGCTTTTCTGGGCTGCTTGAGAGATGTGTTTGTGGACTCGCATCTGGTGGTGCCTGTGACATTGCTGAAAGCTTCTGACGGCCAGGTTAATGTCACGATGGGCTGCAACGATAATGACAAATGCGACGACAGCCCCTGTCAGAACCGGGGGCGCTGTGTGAGCCAGGGATGGAGGAGTTACATGTGTGAGTGCCACAGACCTTACGAGGGCAACAACTGTGCAGAGGGTAAGACAAAACTGGTGAATACAGTATATAACACAACCGTGGAACAGATTAATGCTTTTTACTGGTGGGTACTGTATATCAACCATTTGTATTACAGTATGGGACAATACGGTTGCACATTCGCGATTTAGCATTTGCAACCTCTCCAAATTTGAATGTTGTCCGAAAATAGGCTGTTTTTTCCGCAGGAAACACATCTCATTCACCCACTCATAATTAATAATTACGTGACAACACATGTCAAATGTACAGCATACTACATGTAGAAACCCACATTTTTATCATGTTTATATCTTTACACCTCACGGATACACTGTAAAATATTACCAGGATTTCACAGTTCTATTTCACAGTAAAATACTGTATTCAAAAGCCCCTGCAAAATTGCAACAAATAATTGTAAAATTACACTGTCACAGTAAAGTAATGTAATCAAAATCTGCTGTACTTTCACAGAATATAAGTCCAAAAATCAAACACATAATTGTACTTTTAAGAAAAGTACAATGAAAAAATATGACAATATATTGCAGTCTACTTGTTCAATGTCTACTACGTTACGCTCTTCTGCACGCTGTGTTTATGCTACCAGCCTGCTTCCACACACCGAGACGAAGACACTGTCTGACTGACAAAAGGGCTCACTCTGTTCATGCCGTTGTTCTATGGAAGAAACACGCCAAGGTGCTGAAACTAATGCACAGAGTGAACCCTCTTCCTGCCTGTTTGGAGGCATGGGGACAAGTAAACCAAAAACAATATCCATCCATCCATCCATCTTGTATGCCGCCTCTCCTCATTAGGGTCGCGGGGGCATGCTGGAGCCTATCACAGCTGACTTCGGGCGACAGGCGGGGTACACCCTGGACTGGTCGCCAGCCAATCGCAGGGCACATATAGACAACAACCATTCACACTCACATTCATACCATAGAGTCGCCAATTATCCTAACATATTGAGGAAAATGATCAAGTTCATTTTCACTTATTGTGTGATTAATTCATTTATTGTCGTCCCAGGCCGAGTGCCCACTAGACTTTTTTTTTTTCCTGAACGAATGTGTCACGAGTGAACAATGGCAGGAGGGTTTGCAGGGAGAGAGGCAAGCCGTGTGTCAAAAGGGTTTGGGGTTAGGGTTAGGATTAGGGGTTAGGGCTTTTTATGGGCATATCAATTACTCGCTGATTTTCGCTAATGCCGGGTGAGTCCAGAATGAAAGAAACGAGGATCTACTGCGCTATAAAAATTAATCTTCGATATACTAGAGCAGGGTGCAGCCTGGGGGCCACTTGCGGCCCTTGACTCATTTATTGCTGGCCTGTGGCACGTGGTAGAAATTAAATGAACCACACAAAAAAAATGGAAAAAATAGAGCAATAACTCACAATGTAATGAAAAAAGCTGATACTGTTGATACTAATAATGAAAATTCCAAAGCCTGGCTTTAAATATATGTAAATGGGGTTTTTTTTTTAGCCTTTCTGTCCAGTAAGGGGAGCCATGGTCCATTGAGAGAAATATGGCTTCCAACTTGCACTGTGACGTTCTGAAGCAGGGCATGGTTTTCCTTATTCTTTCTCATATCATGCAATATGATAAGGAGCACAGACATTCTTCCACGATAACAAGTGCCTCTCTGAGGGAAACGTGATGGAGTGGCCAAGTATGTCTGCAAACCTGAACCCAGTTGTATGTCTGGGCTATGTGGGGAGCACTCCAAAATTGTATTGTTTTGGTATTGTTTGAGAAATAACAATAAACAGATTAGTCAAACAGGTATGGGTCAATCCAAGTTCAGAAAGATAGTTAGCAGGCTTGAAAGGAGCTTAAAGTTAGAAATAGCACAGACTTCAGACACATGCAATAAGGAGGCATTCAGGGAACACCTGGGCTTAGGATTTGCGAAAACGTGGGTTTCAGTAGCTTACCTCGATTAAATTAGGGAGTCTTCCCGAATCACGCTATGTGTACAGGGCATTATAGTACTCCATGGTGTTGTTTAATGCAGTGGTCCCCAACCTTTTTTGATCCATGGACCGGCTTGTGTTCCCACAAATCTCCCGCGGATCGTGAGGGAGGTGGGGTGTGTGTGTGTGTTTGGGGGGGTTGGCGTTCGTACATTATAGCGATCTAATTGATCTTATCTCTGGAGTTTTTCCAGAGATATGATTACATTGCTGTTTGACGTGTGTGGGAAAAGACAGTACGCTAGCATGAATTAACTGGGGACAAATGTGCACATTAGCACTCAATAAGTCATCAAAACTTACCTTTATGCATTCCCACATGGTATCAGCATTTGAGACCAAATATGAGGTGAAAGAAAAATGGTAAAAATACAGTAGTAGTCTATCTGTATGGCGAGAGAAAATTATCACACGCACAATGGACAGGTGTCAAGTGCGACGGCTGTAACAGAGAGAATCCGGCCACTTTTCAAAATAAAACTTCATGGAAATAATTTTTTCTTTCTGTGCGGCCCGGTACCGGGCCGCGGCCCGGGGATCACTGGTTTAATGTACCTTTTTCCCTTCCACAGAATACGTGACCGCAAGGTTTGGGAGCAAAGACCTGAAAAGCTACGCCGTCTTTTCATTAGATGATGACCCAGGTGATACTTTGACCGTATCCATGTTTATTCGAACCAGGCAAGCCAGTGGCCTCCTCCTGATCCTCGCCAACAGCACCAGTCAGTACCTGCGCCTGTGGCTCGAGCAGGGCAGAGTCAAAGTTCAAGTCAACAACTTTGAGACCCTGGTTGGCCAACGTGTGGTCAGTGACGGCCATTTTCATCTGGTGACTGTGAAGCTGGATGGACTGGAAGCAGCGCTGATCCAGTCTGCCCAGAGCCAAGGCTCTTTACCCATACGGCACATCTGGGCCCGTCATGGGGATTGGGTCTTCGTGGGTGGACTAGCAGACTCGAGGGCCTCTGCGACATTTGGAGGCTATTTCAAGGGATGCGTTCAAGATCTCAGGATTAACAATAAACGTTTGCAGTTCTATTCCATAACGACGTCAGTGGAATCTTACAAGCTGGAGCAGCTCATTAGTGTTGCACCAGGATGCAGCGGTGACAACGCCTGTGCAGTAAGTTACTGACAGCACACTCACTGGACATGAAACGTTAACTGAATCCAAAAATACATCAGTTGTCGACTAATTACTATGGGCTATTTTGGATAACTCATCTCTCAAGAGGCTCTCTATCATAACAAACATTTCTGATTTCTCCGCTTTAGGTTAACCCCTGTCTCAATGGAGGCGTTTGCTACTCCATGTGGGATGACTTCATCTGTAACTGCCCCCCCAACACTGCAGGGCGGAGCTGCGAGGAGGTGAAATGGTGTGAGCTGTCTCCTTGCCCTGCCGCTGCTGTATGCCAGCAGAGCTCGCAGGGCTTTGAGTGTGAGTGTCTTGAGATAAGGGCCCGTTCACACTATTCTTGTCACAACTCTTGTCTACTGCGGGGTACAAGACTGCCTTTGAAGGGCTGAGGAGTGGCTATAAATAGTATATGGTGCTCAAGTACAGAAAAAAATTGGAAACGCATCGGCTTTCTAATATTTGTGTTGGCTATGTATTATATAAGAAGTGTCTGATCTTGAATTTTAAGCTCTGGAGGGAGTGTGGTCTCCTCAGGCTTCTCGCTGGTGCCAGGAACTGATTAATTACAGAGTGGCTGAGTACAGGAGGGAACAGAGTTGCGGTAGGGATCCTAGATAGGATTCTTCTAAGACGTTCTAATCCCCAGGCAGGTTTAGTCTACCGCCACATGCCCGTGGAGTTTGCGATGATGAGTCCTCCCAGAGACGTCACAAAGGGGAGGGGCTGCTTGGCGCTGTGCGAGAATAACACCGGATGTTAAAAACTGTATTTTCATGAGATGCTCAATATTGTCTTTTTAACGATGTCCGATATTGTCCAACACTTCATTAACGATGCCAATGTCAACCAATACTGATCTTTCCTCAAACTAATGTCTTATTGTGTAATGAGTGAACGCGTCGTGCTTATTTTATTGTGAGTTCACAAGCAAACACAGTAAGACGAACACTGTAATATGAAATGTAAGACTGTTTCGAAAAAGTGCCATTTTGTGTCAACAAAAGTCATTACAAAATCATGACCTATTCAAGGAAGACGCCTTACTTACCCCTCACATAACCAGTGCTTTTGTTGCGAATTGAAGCTAGTTTTCCGAGACCTTTATTTTGTTAGATGCCATCTGACAATCGCTCTGACAGTGGCACGGCGCTCACTAATGAAAAGTGTCTCTTGAGCTCCATAGCTACCGGCCTTTTCGTCGTGTTGGTATTGATTGATGTTGGTGTTGATATATTATTATTACGACGGAGTATTAGGGCCACACTGGGGGGAAAAAAATCAAAGATTTTCAGAACAAAGTTGTAAATTTACGGCAATAAGAGAAAAAAGTCATACATTTACAATAATAAAGTCGTAAATTTACGGGAAAAAAGTTGTTCATTTATGAGAAAAAAAGTTGTACATATACAAGAATAAAGTCGTGAATTTATGTGAAAAAAAGTAATGAATTTACAAAAATAAAGTTGTAAATTTACAAGAAAAAATGTGTAAATTTACGAGAAAGAAGTCACAAATTTAGAAGAATTAAGTTGTAAATTTACGAGAAAAAAGTCGTTCATTTATGAGAAAAAAAGTTGTATATATACACAAGAATAAAGTTGTAAATTTATGTGAAAAAAGTAATGAATTTAAAAAAACAAAGTTGTAAATTTATGTGAAAAAAGTAATACATTTAAAGAGAAAGAAAGAAGTCATAAATTTACAAGAATGAAGTCGTAAATTTATGAGAAAAAAATGTGTAAATTTACGAGAAAGAAGTCATACATTTACAAGAATGAAGTCGTTCATTTATGATAAAAAAGTTGTACATATACAGGAATAAAGTCGTGAATTTATCTGAAAAAAGTATTGAATTTACAAAAATAAAGTTGTAAATTTACGAGAAAAAAAGGCATAATACTACGAGAATAAAGTCGTAATATTACGTGTCATTGTTTCAGAGGGTTGTGATATCAAATAAAGTGCAACCAGCATCTCTTCAGGTTGAATTAACAGTAAGTTTAGCTGCTACTTTTTTTTTTCAACATAAATACCTTGCGTAGGAATGTTAAAAAATTTTGAAACGTGTCAAATCAAGTCTGTGATTAATTCTATCTCATAAAACATGACTTGAACTTTAATTTGATACCTCATTCACTTCGCTACCCCAAGTATTAAAGTAGTGCAAATTTAATACCGGGAAATAGTGCCTTTGGTTCCCATTGCTTTAACACGGAGTCAAGACGGGCCCAGCACTCGCACTGCAGCAGCATGCTGTATTCGTGTCCATGCCACACTACAAATTGCATGTACACAGCAGTTCCGGGCCAAAATGAACATATTTCGCACCCTAAGATTTTAACAAAGTTTCATCTACAGATAGATAGTGTAGTGAATTTATATCCTACATACTTTTGATGTTGTCCTGAAGCTCCGGTCCATGAGTTTGAAAGGCTTAAAGTTGGACTTAACTTTCGAAGCTCGCATGAGTCAATGTGGTTCAACACTCAGTATAAATCCGATACAAAATTGAAAAGGAAGGAATAATAATACCTATTGGACATATGGTGAACATCGCTGTATGTTAAGAATGGTCAGTGTGAATGATTAAAAATCAGTGTTTCTTCTTGTTCTTCTACAGGTTTGTCCAATATAACCATTCGGGCAGAAAGTGGAATTTTGCACTACCGCAGCAATGGGAAGAGTAAGCGCACCATCAATCTCGCCAGTGTCTCCCTCAGCTTCCGCACAAGACAGTCTGCTGCCACCATATTGCATGCACAAAGGGGCACAGCCTACCTCACCCTCGCTCTTCGAGACTCCCGTTTGGTCGTGGAGCACCAGGCCGGAGCGGACCGCAGTTCCCCCAAGCTGACTGTGCAAGGTGTGGGTTCAGTCAGTGACGGAGAGTGGCATTCTGTGAAGCTCAGCAAGCACAGTCAAACATCCAAGTGGATCATGGCTGTGGATAGAAGTCGAGAGGAAATATCCACGTTAAGTGCAGGGGACTTGGATTTTCTTAGGGAGGGAGCTGACATCTTCCTGGGGGCAATGAGCCTGGACTCCACAGTGAGTCTCTCAGGGTGTCTGGGTCCTGTCGAGATCGGAGGCCTACTTCTCCCGTTCCACTTCGACACAGAGCTGAAACTGCTCAGGCCTCAGGAAGAACAGTTTGCACAGATGAACATCAACGCCGTCCCACAATACGGCTGCTGGGGGGCCAGCGTGTGCGCACCGAACCCTTGTCAAAACGAGGGGGCATGTGAGGATCTGTTTGACCTGCATCACTGCAAATGTCCTTCCACGTGGACGGGACCACTGTGTCAGGAACCGAGCGACACCTGTGTCTCCAACCCCTGTATATTTGGAAAGTGCAGCAACAGTCCTGGAGGGCACAAATGCGTGTGCGAGCAGGGGTACATAGGTGAAAAGTGTGAGGTGGAAGTGGACTTATGTGAGAATAACAATTGCAGCAATGGCTCTACATGTCTCAAAGGCTTCCAGAACTACTCCTGCCTCTGTCCCCAGAACCTGACAGGCCAATACTGCAAGTTAGTTTTTCTATTATATTCATTAATATCACATTTGAGCAGACTGCGAAAGATAATCAGTAAGACCTTTGTCTCTTACAGTGTGAAAATTCCTGAGATCCCGTGGTACATCGAAATAAACTCGTAAGTGCCTCTATATCACAATGTTTTGACATGGTAGCTTCGGAACCTGCAGACCATACAGTACGTGTCAGTCATCTGCCATTTAAACACCAGTGTGTGACCTGTCAACAACATTTAATAGGGATATCCATGGCACAATGAGCCATGGTTTGGATCTCCCCTACTCCTCTAAAAATACATTTTACTACGTTTTATGCCCATCCCAAGTTATCTTTACCTGCTTATTGTAGGGACAAAAAAAAACTCAAGCTGACACCCTGAAGGGAGGCCTACGTCACAAACAGGAAGTAGCATATAGAATATATAAATATAAAATACAGCCATCCCTCGTATATCACAGTTAATTGGTTCCAGACCTGACCTCGATAAGTGAACTTCCGCAAAGTCGGATTATTTATTTATAAATGGAATATTTTCATAGTTAGCGCATAGAAAACCTGTTTACGACCTTCTAAATACATTTTTTTAAATCATTAGAGCCGTCTAGACATGAAATAGCACCCCTGCAGTCACCTTTACACTCGTATTACCCAATATAGTAGACATAATAAGAGAAAATAAAACAGAGCAGAGTGAGTGGCGGACAGGAAGTGAAGTCGGGGGTTCAGAGTTGAGTTTGTTTGCCGTGAGTTACAGCTGCAACAGTAGCCCGTGTTTTTATTAGGGAGTATTGTGTCTGTTGTGAGATACCACGTCAACGGCTATGAAAATGTTTTTTTTTTAATTTGCATTGTAGTTAATTTAGTCATTTTTATGATAGAAAATGCTTAATTTAGGCAAAAAATACATAACATTTGCTTAAATATGAATGTTTTGACTAGTAAGAGGTGGTTGTCAACCACGAAAAAGCATGATTTATTAATATTTTTTTTTAAACTGTGATGGAGTAAAGCCACGAAATTCAGACCGCGAAGTGGTCTGAGGTGAATTTGAATTTGGTGTAGGAGACTCTACTGTACTCCAATACCCCAACACCACAATTGACTACTGCTGTCACCAAAGATGAATAAGACAGTACTAACAGTACTAATTTGCAATCTTTGCCATGTCAAGTCTTCCTCTGCTGCCTGTAACAAAATGCAACGGCAGAAGATGGAACTTCAGCTGCTTCAATGGAGGGAACTGTTCGGAAGCAGACAACCGATGTCTCTGCCTGCCTGGTTTTACAGGACAATGGTAGGACACGCACTGTGTTTATCCCCCATCCGTCCGTCCATCTACACTACCGGTCAATGGTTTTAGAACACTCCAATTTCTCTGGAGGAAAACCCTACATTTTTAAGCATTAAGATAATCTGTTCCCTTTTCTCTTGCCATTTTTGTAGCAGCAAATTACTTTTCCCAGTACAATGCTGTTTATGCAGACAGAGGAGGTAGTAAGTACTCCAGAACTTGGAAGACCTGTAGGGATTAGTTGCACCAGCTGCCAAGGCTTGATCGACCTCCATTTCTGCAGAACAGCTTTAAATTGTTGACCCATTTTTGTACACATTTTTTAAGTTGGGTAACGTTACCTTTTTTTTTTTTTTTACCTCTGGCACTGCACCACTTACCTTTGCACCATTTCAAGCTATTCATTGGACTTGAATTTCAATAAATAACTGCAAAAATTGTGATATTCTAAAACGTTTGATATTACTACTATACTTGTAATGCTGGAATTTTGGAAATGCTTTTAATAAGCCCTATTGGGAACACATGCCATTTTATGTGTAGCTTTAATGCTAATGTGGCTCCAAGAAGTGCTATTGTGCACTTTATCCACATTTGAAATATACACTGTAACTGCAATATCATTCTAGGTCAGCTTTGTGGCTGAAGAAAAACATGATAAAGCTTGACTGCTTTAAGATGTGTAGCAAAGCCTGCCTGTTTTATGAAGCTGTCCTCAAAGCAAGAATCCTCCAGATTATGCTAAAAGTTATCAGGATACTTTCAAAACTTGAAAAAGCTTGCAATTTGGGATGAATATTTTTCCAGCAACGTTTTATGGTGTTTTGCCACTTTCCCGTGTCATTTCCAGCTAAAATAAACCACACTTTTAACATAAGATTCGGCCAAGATATAAATAACAAGGTTAAACATTTGACAAAATGAAAGTATTAATAACTTGATTTTCTCATGTACCTTAGCGCTCTTTACATTGTTTTTCTCATGGCTGCAGGTGTGAGAAAGACGTCGACGAGTGTGCCTCTACCCCCTGCATGAACGGAGGCTTCTGCATCAACTACATCAACAGTTTTGAGTGCGTGTGTGACATGAATTACTCGGGTATATACTGCCAAATAGATGTCAGCGACTTTTACTTGTACGTCTTCTTGGGCCTGTGGCAGAACCTGTTCCAACTGGTGTCCTACCTCGTCATACGCCTCGACGACGAGCCAGAAATCGAGTGGGATTTTCACGTTAATGATTAACTCCAAGCTTGGAAGTGCATAAAAAGATCAGTGCTGTTTGGTTTTGAACCAGCTTTCCGCAGTGCTATTCATGAGACCATTTGTTCCATTTTCCTGAGTATCTCCAGTGCACACAAACTGTGAGTGTCAGTTGTGAACAGTTCTATGTGTAAGTCAATATACTGTACTTTTTCCAGTATAAACATTTGATTCTGGTTATCATACGGAAAACCTCAGTTTTTCTTGTGCCTTGTGCTCCTCTTTGGAATCAGGAGCGCTGCTTTATAGACTTTATAGCTAGAAAAATTATAAATTACAACTAATTGTGTGCACACTCTACCTGACTCGTATGACGAATACACAGAATAAACGTCTTTGAAAACATTTATTTTTACTTAAATTGTTGCACTTTTATAATTTTACAAAAAAATAAATCAATTTGTATCTTCACAAACAAAACATCCATTACTTTGTGTCATCTGCTATCAGCAGGCAACGTTTTTTTTTAAATAAATAATACAAAACCATAGAAAGAAACCTTCAATATTGGATCATTGCAGTTGTGAGAGTATATTAAGGCTCGTGTGGTGCACTGTTGCCTGCAACCTTGCAGTCAAGTCAAACAGGAGGACATGTTTGTTAAACAACGTGCCATTTGATTATAGAAAATTGAAATACGGCAATACGTATGAGGATTTAGCATTGTATTTTGTAAAAAGTTGCTCGGGTTGCGCTGCGAGACAGCTGAACGTGGACTGATGATTTCTTAAGTATAGCATCCGAGTACATACTGTACGTGTCTGTTAGTGAGCCTGTTCACGGAGCTTACATTCACAGAGCTCTTTGTAGATCCGCTTGCGGATCTTTGGGATGTCCCTCTGTGAAAAATGCAGCGGCTGAGCCAAGGCGAGGCATCTGGAATACTGAGACGGAGAGCAAAGGAAGAGTCATGAATTCATATCTGGGCTGATTGGTTGAGCGCACTACAGCGGGAGAAGCATGCAGGTACCTCCAAGACAAAAACACCACAGTCATTTTCATTGGTCTGCTGTGGCACTTTCTGTAAACAAATGAAAATTAATGAATAACTCCACGGTGGGTACAATTTTTCCAGCCAATTTTGAAACATACCTCGTCGAATGACATGGCCCAGCCACTTACAAACGATGCGCGTTGCTTCTCTGTTGCTTCTGTTACCAAGTACTTCAAGATGTTCTGCGGTGGACAAATGCACGCTGATAGGTTCACAGATGATTCTAGTGGATGGGTCTGAGGGGAACAAACGTGTGATTTACCCGTGCAACTTTGCGCAGTGCATTCCCTTGAGAGTCAAAGAGACAGATCTTCCTTCTGGCAATGTCTGCGGTCACCAAGCACCAATGAACCTCCAGGTGAATGGGCACCAACAGCAGAGTCTTGGAGAACAAATCCACCTGCATAAGAGACAATGGCTACGTTTACTCCTTTTCTAACCCAAAAATCGGGTCATGTATACGCCTAATCGGGATATCGGGAACATTGCTTTGTGTTCTGCGCATGTTCTCTATTCGAAAGGAATCTCTTGTCTTTGGCAGGAACTACTTGTAAACATGACGACACGCAAAACCCCCCACGTTTGGAGTGAGGGGGAAACGAGCTACCTCATTAGTGTGGTGAAATTATGTATTTTATTGACGGTAGAAAGTACCGCAGTAGCGAAGTCTATCAGAAGGTGAGCAAGCCGTTACGCGAAGCAGAGTTTGTACGGGGTCTCTGGGGATATAGCATGGATGTGGATGGCACAGCTCCGGCTCCGTTTCCTATTTCTTCATGTTCTCGCCTTCCATTAATGAAGAAAGTGAGACAGAATAGTGTCGAGTACTGGTGGTGGGTCAGTAAAGTACTGGTGGTGGGTCAGTACCAGCACCAAAACGCAAGCAAAGGCGTTCATTATCCGCCGTGCCGGTGTTGTTGTTTTTGGAAACAGGAAGAAAAAGCGGAAATGACGCGCATTGCGTCATGATGTTTTCCGTGCTGTTTTTTTTTTTTTCACGTCGCGCATGTAAACGGGTTATTCCAAATATTTCAGAAACCGGAATATTGACCTTAACCCAAATATTGACTGCATGTAAACGTAGTAAATCAATAAATGGATTCCTCCAAAGCGTCAGTGCTTCCCTGAATTGTGTATAATGTACCTGCTTTGTCCATCTCTTAACACCATCATAGCCTTTGGTCATGAGCTGTCGATGGAAGAAGCTGTTGAGAAAATGGACCTACGACAGATAGAAAGTCACTCATGAGACAAGCATGGGGATTAGATCGCTATAATGTCTCCTCCCCCAATATTGTCAAAGGCCATTATTGTCTAAATAGCTGGCACCACAGTCAGGAATGGTGGTGGTAGCATAATGGTTTAGGGGCTGCATGAGTGCTGCCGCACAAGTGTGAGTCACTGAATATGAATTCCAACATGCAATGTGACATTCTAAAGAAGAAAATGATCCCCTCCGTTGGAAAACTTTTACAACATAATAAGGAGCCCACACGCACCTCCAACACGACAAGTGCCTTGCTGAGGAAGCTGAAGGTTAAGGATTAAGACCTGAACCCAACTGAGCATCAATGGTGCATCCTCGAGCAGAAGGTGGAGGGGTGGGGGGTGTTTGACATCCATCAGCTCCACCAGTGATTTCATCAGGATTCCAGTAAGAACCTGTGCAGCTCTGGTCAATTCCATGCCCAGGAGGATTAAGGCAGTGCTAGATAAAAATGGTGCTCACGTTAAATATTCACACCAAGGACACAATTTTAGACACATTCACTATGGAGGTGTACTCACTTGTGTTGCCAGCTATTTAGATAATAATGGCTGTGTGAGTGTAAAGCTGTACATCTTTCCATACTGTACAGTGACTACTCTAAGTATATCCAAGTTTCATTTCTATAGTACTGTCCCTTGAGAAGCTGTAATAAAAATGGTTCTGAAATGTGAGATGTGTACTCGCTTTCCTGGGATACTACAAATGCAGATGTGTACCACCCTGATTACCTTGTGTTGTGAAGCTTCCATAATCAGTTCCCCGTACATGTTCATGACCTGTAGCGGAAAACAAAAACATAAGACTATCTGGACTCCACATAAGTTAAAATGGAGATAAAATTGAGATGCTGAGCATGTGTGCGACCTGGTCGTTCAGCCAATTCTCATGCCCCAGTGTGGACAAATCATCCAATGTTAGGGTGTGCTTCTTGAAGACCACTCGGAAGGAAGGTACAGGCTCCCACAGCGCGGCAGCAAATCTGCATTTGATAACCTTCAAGATGAAATTTTTCCTGCATAAGTACATAAAACATTAAAATTATATACAAATTAATAAACATCATTATGCCTTTTCGTGCCCGATGCGGCAGCGAGACACCACATGGACACCGTCTTCCTGTTTTGCCGTGAGTTATTTCTCGAATTCAATAGTGTTTCTCATCTTCTTTATTAAAATGCTGGCACTTGCAACTTGGTTTGGCTCCATTTTGGGTTCATCGGGGTAAGAAACACTATTGAACTCAAGAAATAACTCAAAACAAAAAACAGGAAAATGATGATGGTTGATCTCGCTGCCACATTGTGTCTTTGGGAACAGTCGCGTCAAGAATCACGTCTTCAAAGAAAGTAAAAGTAACCTTAAACGTTCATTTATCCTTTTCATTCGTTATTTATATGCATTTTAAAATCTTTTTTGCGTGTCAAACTATAGCGTAATTTCCGGTGTAAAAGCCACTACTTTTTTCTTAAATTTGAGCCCTGCAGCTTATATAGCAGTGCGGCAAATTCATGACCATCTTGTAATCTCGTGACATCTACTATCCTTCAGAACTACTACTAATCGTTTAAATACTGAGCCGCTTGCGAGTCAGTGAGGAAACGGTAGCTCTGTCTTTGGCAGGAGCCAATCACGAGCTATAAGGGAACTCACGAAGAGCTTGGCAACCCGTCGGAAATCGCAGGAAGTCATTACTCAATATAACTGACTGACGGCGTCATCGTAGATGGCTAAAATCATCACACAGGAACTTAACACTCAAAGGGTAGCTAAGAAATATACAATATCCCAAAATATACAATCATATCCCATAATGCATTTCTTCCAATAGCTGCCACCAGAGGGAGCTCTGAGCAGCCATGGCTGCCCCATTGGCCAATGAACTGCTCTGCTGGGAATAATGCATTATGGGAAGAAGTTAAAACATTTGTTGTTTTTTTTAACTCGTATTGCTACCTTTTGAGTGTCAAATTGCCGTGTGATGATTTTCGCCTTATATCTATGATGAAACTGTCAGACCGTAATATTGAGTAATGACTTCCTGAGAGTTCCGATGGGTTGACAAGCTTGTTGTGAGTTTTTTCATAGCTCATGATTGGTTCCTGTCAAATAAGGAGCTGCCTGGTCCTCACGGACTCGTGCGCGCCACAATATGTCTTTTTATGACGTGGACATGTGCAGCTTATAGATGTAGAAATCAGTTTTTCTCTCCAAATTTAGTGGGTGCGCCGTATACACTGGAAATTATGGTAATATGTTTAATGAGTAGACCATGTTCCCTTTTTGCCACATGTTGCATTCAATTGGGTTTTGCAGCTCTAGCAAGTGGCAAAAGACATTGAACACCGAAAAACATTCAAAACTGTAAATTGTGAGAAGAATGAAAGACTAAAACCAACAAAAGCGTTTTTTTGTTTGTCTAAAGCTGGTGTGTTTGTCAGATCCCATCAGTCTGTTTCGCAAAACTGCACGACGGAACAAGTCCGTCCTTCCAAAGTCCAATTTTTCGTTTGCTTTCGGACATTCACCTGTCAGTGAAATCAGCGTTAAACATTTTCGTCAGGTGTCTCAACACGTCACTCTTCTGTAGTGGTATGAACGTTCCATACATTCTGAAGAAGTCGTCAAGATAATCTGGAGATTAAAAACACTATTAGTTCAAATATGTACACATGAAACTGGAGGAGGGGGGAAAAAGTCAACAGATACATACCATGGATGCTGTTTGTCACTACTGTTAGGCAAACATCCGTTTGAGGGTGTATTGTGCTCTTGCTAGAGATCTTGACGTCTGCATTTGGAGTTGGTTCCAGAAAGGAAGCAGTGCATTCTCCTGCTTGGTCATCATCAGGAATCTTAACACGTGAATCTAACCCAGTGAGTGACAGTTCTGTAAATTCCCTCAACTCTACAAGGGGTTCTGTTCCTTGAGGAGGTGCCCTTGCTCGAGTTTGAGCGATGTTGCCTAGGCTTACCTCCACAGAGTTGAACATTGGGCACATTGGCAAGAAAGGCTTTGTTTCACTTGTTTTCACGGGGGGAGTCTGTTTTTTACGAGGGTCTTCTGAACTTTCACTAGCACATTTAGGATCCGATTCAACTTTGGCTGTTTTGACTTGTGAATGTTCTAGAATTGGTGAGGGATACAAGTGAAAGTGTCCTTTATTTCTCTGCGGTTTTCTGTTGAGACAGGAAAGACTGGTGCGCCTCCCTTGCGTGAATCTTTTACCTCGAAAAAAGGCAAAACAGCAATTCCCTTGTTGCCTCCTCCACATCCACATCTGTAATTTACAATACAACTGTCTCTTAGCCCGCCTGGAGAGACGTGAAACTCTCTTGACTGAAGACATGGGGTCTTTAGTGCATTTGAGGTTCTTTAGTTTGTTTTCGAACTTTCGTGTCCAGTACATCTGGTGCGGTTTTCAGACTATACAGGAACACATGAAGGCATCCCACAAACATAAGCCTGGATTTGTTTATGTCTTCTTCCAGAGAAAGAAGTGGTTCAGGTGCATGGTCTCCTTGTGTTCAGTTTACAGACTCTGAGACCTTCCCCAGTAGGCTCTTGGTCATTTTGAGTATCTGCTTAAAAAGAGAATATCATCATCAAAAACAACACTCCTACACACGCTCATCTCACTTCTATATGTTTTGCACAGCTGGATGGACAGCACACAAAACGATTACTCCACGCGAAAACTGTATTTAAATCAAAACATGTAGCCATGCATACATGAAATTAACTGTACAGATCGCCATGACACGTGATAGCATTGACATGAGCTAGCAACACATTGTAGTGCAGCATTGAGGTGGGTTTTTTTAAACACTTGACTAACCCAAAACATCTCCGAATGTTGTTTACACTCATTTGTGTTGCATAGTAGAACGCTATAATACTAGTATTACAGTATAATGTTACTTTCAAATGAGTAATTCAGGGTAACATTTTTCCCGCAGCGAACAGGCTTTGCTATCAACATGCCTGCGTGCTAAAGCATGACTTTCAGACCGGAGTAGCCGCTCTAACTTACCCTCACTGGGCCGCTTGACGTGATACACCGTCGTACTTCAAATATGTTCTACTTTACGCCACATCGACAAGAAATACAGCCACGACACCGTTAAATTCCAAAGTCGTTTTCGCTCTACGGACGTTTACTTTATTTACACACACACGCAATCAACGCATGCTGCCACTGGGTGTCGCATTTTGATTGCGTCACTCGAGCGTCGCCCAAAACACATTTGTTTCATTGGAATTTATGTTGTACACATTTATACACTAATTATATATATATATATATATATATATATATATATATATATATATATATATATATATATATATATATATATATATATATATATATATATATATATATATATATATATGTGTGTGGTTTTTTATTTCACATTTTTTTTAATATTTTTTGTTTCATTTGGCATTAAGAAACAGTGGAAACAGTGGCACTCACCAGGGTCAACAACATTTGGATGACCTGGAATAGTCGAGGAAATCATCTCAGTGATCTTGTTTACTTTAGTAGTGAACACACACGGGTACGATGTATAGAAACAAAGTCCAAGTCTTGGCTCAGACAAACAACAAACAACTGTAAACTCTCATAACATAAAAACACTCCTGTAAGTTTTTGCCCAGGAGCAGAGTGATTCCAAAGAGTCTGAAAGGGGCTTGGATGCGTTTCAAAAGCACAAGAAACATCCATTATTAAAAGATGTCGATAAAATTGGCCTCCTAAATAGGAAGGTGTGAATTTTCATTGTGTTAAGGGTCGTGGCAGCTGGTGTCCGCGATCACTGGAAACTTGAAAAGAAGGAAATGTGTCAAATAAAAGGAAGCATCACTCTTAATGTGATACTTTTTAAAAACCCCACAGACAAACGTGACCCTAAAATACATCATATTTGAGCTCTTTTCGCCTTTTGTGAAGCTATAAGGTGCCATATCTACCTCACTGACTGTTAATAGCGAAATGTTACCAGCCACTTCATTAAGTACTCCATCATTACACAAACCTGCAATAATAAACCCAATGTTCCCATATCTCTCTGGCATTGTCAAAACATAGTACTATTATGTTTCCAAAGGCAGAATTTTTTAGTCTTGCAGTCTTGTACTGCATATGGCCGTGGCCGATGTCAAAGGATTTTAGACTTTTGTGAATCAAGTTGGTCTCAAAATCAATGAATGTTCCTGTTTCTCAACTCATGCCGCCTCATAGCAAACATCCTTTTTTATTGCGCAATCCTGATAGTAGAGGGGCCCTGCTTATTCATTATGGGTTTCCTCTTGGTCCATTCATGATTTCTGAATTCAACATTTTGTTTGTGTTATTAGCTTCATTCACCCCTGCTTTTACAAAGTATTATCTGTATGAATTCCAGACGAAAACAACCTCATAAAGAAAAACACTCTGTATTCAAAGTGTTTCAGTATCTCTCACCTTGTGTTGGCTGGGACTGGTTAGTTCACACAACCCTATTCTACAGTCGTGGTGTTAGAAAGAGAATGAATGAAAAATAGTGGCAACGTTCCTAGCTTTGCTTTAATATTGATCTCACCATTCATCAGACTTCAGTCAGCAAGCATTTGTTTTGGCAGCAATCCTAAAACGGAGTACCACCCACATGTCACGTGGAAAAGCAGGACTGTGATGTGTAACTTGGCTGTTTTCCCATTAAAAGTACTATATATATGCTTAGGCCTGCATGAGGTCTCCCTCTCTTCCTCATTATTCTGTCTAATTTTCTACCTTCCGGATAGAAGTCACGACAGAAATGAATCCACTAACACTCACGGTGGTTCTGATAGTCCTGGCAGCGGGGTACGCTCAGCTCAATGTTCTGCAGCCAGAGTGTGACTCCCCTGAGGCAGAAGAGGCTGCACTGGTGGCTCAAGACTACCTCAATGCCCAGCACACTCACGGCTACAAATATGCACTGAACAGGATTGAGGACATCAAGATTCTTACTAAGGTGAGTCAAAATGTCGTTAAAGCCAAACACAATATGCATCTTTCCAGTCATTTCTCATTGAATTCAGTGTAATTCTTGTAACAGCCCGATGGAGACAACACATATGTTGTTGAAGTGGACTTGCTGGAGACAGACTGTCACGTGTTGGACCCCACACCAGTTGCTAACTGCACAGTCCGACCAAAAGTACTCACGGTAAGCCTGCACTACACACGTACCAAAGGCTTTATTGAGCTTCAGGAATTGAAATGTTGAATTTGAAAGTCTTCTGTGGTAGCTTTAAGAACCTTTGTCTCAAATCAGGCAGTAGAAGGAGACTGTGACGTGGTGCTGAAAAGAGTTGGAGGCGCATTGGCTGTCACTGCTTTCAAGTGTAAGACAGAAGGTACAAACTAAAGCTGACATGAAATATTATTTGGATAACAATATATTGCTATTGGGAAGACCTGGGTTCAAATCTTCGCTTGGGCATCTCTGTGTGGAGTTTGCATGTTCTCCCCGTGCGTGGGTTTTCTCCAGGTGCTCCGGTTTCCTCCCACTTTCCAAAAACATGCATGTTAGGTTAATTGGTGACTCTAAATTGTCCATAGTCATGAATGTGAGCGTGAATGATGGTTTGTCTATATGTGCCCAGCAATTGGCTGGCGACTAGTCCAGGGTGTACCCCGAAGTCAGCTGGGATAGGTGTCCAAAGTCACTTGTGACTCACGGCTGTTTTTTATTGGCCTGTGGCACATTCTGAAAATACAATTTAACAAGAAAACTTAAACAAAACAAAAAAAACAGCAACAGCAAAATGGAAAAATCAGCAGAGATTTTACAAGAATAAAGTAAGAGAAGTCAAATAGTAAGAGAAAAAGTGTTAATTTTACAAGAATAATGTTGTAATATTATGAGGACAAATAATGTCATTTTAGTACCATACAGTTGAAATATGAAAGAAAAATTACTTAATTTTAAAGCTGTAATATAACAACAAACAAACAACCAATAAAGTAGTAATTTTTGGAAAATGTGTTATCCTGTTCCGAGAATAAAGTCAAGATATTATGTGAATAAAATCATAATTCCGAGAACAAAATTTACAAGAAGAAAGTTGAAATAGTTGGAAAATTAAAAAAAGGCAGAAATGTAAAAAAACCCACAAAAAAAACAGTTGTACTTTTACAAGAATAAAGTCAAAATATTAAGAAAAAAAACATATTCGAAAGAGAAAACAAAGTTGCAATTTTTCGAGAATAAACACATAATATTACCAGGAAAAATAATGCCATTTTAATAGCGTAGAGTTGAAATAGTAAAGAAAATAGATGCTGTAATATCATGAGAAACAAACAAGGCAAAATAAAGTTGTCATTTTTGGAAAATGAGGTTGGGGAAAAAAGTTATTATATAAGATTTAAGATTAAAGAGTTTTATTGTCATATGCACAGTAAAACTGGTGGTTCTGCTATGCAATGAAATTCTTGTTCTGTTCATTCTCCCAAAAAAGAAAGAAAGAAAAACAGAAGAAAATTAATAAGAACATCAGAAACCTAAATACCAATAAATTAAGCAACAACAACAGAAGGGACATTAATACAAATAAATAAATCAATAAATAAAATAAATAAAGTGCTATGAGTGTGTGTTGCGTGCGGCGTGTGTGAGTGCGTCGTTGAGAAGCCTGATGGCCTGTGGGTAAAAGCTGTTTGCCAGTCTTGTGGTCCTGGACTTCAAACTCCTGTAGCGTCTGCCTGACAGTAGGAGTGTGAAGAATGAGTGTTGTGGATGTGTAATATACATAAGTCATAATACTACGAAAAGAACATTTATGAAGATTATTGAAAAAAGAACTGCAAAAATGGAGAAAAAACAGCAAAGACCAAAGTTGTTACTAATAGGCATTTTCACCTTTATCACAAAGATGAGATGCAGTTGCTGTACAAAGTGGCCCTTGCATTGTTTCATTTTTTTGGCCCTAGCTGGAAAAAGTTTTCACACCCCATTTTTCTATAATTATATTTTTAAACTACAAATTCATTTTGAATGTATTTTGGTAATAAAGCAATTTAAGCGACAAAAAAATCACTACTGCCATGATACAGTTTGTATGCTATGCAGGAGGTGGGTAATTTCCGGTGTATAAGCCGCTACGTTTTTCTTAAACTTCGAACCCTGCGGCTTATACTGCGGTGCGGCTAACTCATGGCCATGCTCTAATCTCGTGGTATCTCCTATACTTCAGAAGTACTACAAATTGTTTAAATACTGTGCCGCTCGTGATTCAGTGAGGAAACGGTACTCTCCCTTATCACAATCTATAAGTGAGCTCACGACAAGTTTGTCAACCCATCGGAAATCGCAGGAGGTCATTACTCAATGCAACAGTCTGACTCACAGTGTCATCTTAGAAAAAAGGATCAAAATCATCACACAGCAACTTAACACTCAAAAGTAGCTAGGAAATGTACAAGACAAGTACCAATACGAAAAAAAACCCAAACTATTTTAACTTCTTCCCATAATTCATTGTTCCCAGCAGAGCAGTTCATTGGCCAACGGCTGCCGTACTGGTACTCGTCTTGTATGTTATAAATTTTGTGGGTGTGGCTTATACACCGGAAATTACAGCAATCATGTGATAACATGAACAAGAGCTTTCATTTTTAATGTGTTTTTACGTTTTGTTTACAATAGGCGCCGAATGACTTTCAATCTGGCAAAAGGTTAAAGGGATAGTTCGTTTTTTTTTTTACATGAAGTTGTATGACATCCCTATCAGCATTGTAGTCCATTAACAGCGACTTACCCCCCACTTGGTCTCCCAAGTCCAGTTCTGGTCAGATTTCTGTTATGAAGAACGCAGTTCCGCTTAGTTGCTGAGGACAGTTAAGTAAAATTGCATATTGTTTTTGGCCTCTAAAAACAATATGCGTTCAAAAGATGAATACATTTGCATCACAAAAGTGCCTTCTCAAAAACTCAAACCTCAAAACGCTTGGCGTTATATCTGTCTCCCGCCGTATTCCTGCGCACTGTCGCCTGTGCGTTCATGTGACGAAGACACTCGCATCTTCTTCCGCTGTGGAACACATACGTAAACAAGATGGCCGCTCCAGCGCGAAAGTAGATGCGTCTTTGTCACAAACACATGAACGCACAGGCAACAGTGCACAGGAATACGGCGGGAGACAAATATATAACACTAACTCGATTTTTTTTTGGAAGCCATTTTTGTGATGCAAATGTATTAATCTTTTGAACGCATATTGTTTTGAGAAGCCAAAGTCTTTACTTTGCTGTCTCCAACAACGAAGTGGAACTACGTTCTTCATCATGGAAATCTGACCAGAATTGGACTCAGGAGACCAAGTGGGGGGTAAGTCGCTGTTATTGGACTACAATGCTGATGGGGATGTCAGACAACTTCATGTCAAAAAATTCGTACTATCCCTTTAACGTGAGGGTGAGCTACATCGAAATAAAACCATGCACACATACCAACAGCATACTTTAAAAGTGGCATCATCACTCCTGTCTATGATGTTTAGAATCAACAGAAGACCTCTGCGTGGGTTGCCCCAGCCTGCTTCCCCTGAACGACACAAGAGCCCTTGACTTTGTCCATGCTTCTCTGGCAACCTTCAACAACATTACCGTTAATGTGACATATGCTCTTCTTGAGGTCGGAAGGATGTCAACACAGGTGGGTTTGACTGGGATCCTTTTTACAAGCTCCAATGTATTTCTCGGTGCATGTCAGATGTTTCACACTTCATTGCTTCAGATTGTCTCTGGTGGACCACGTTATTTGGCAGAATATGTTGTAGCTGAGGCGAACTGCACTAATGACGCCTGTGTGCCTCTGACTGCTGCTATGGCTGTAAGTATATAGTATGTATGTATTTTTCCACCCCCAAACAAAACCTAAAAGATTTACGCCTCTAATTCTACACAAATTACAAATATTTATTTTTCCAGACACATGGTATTTGCATTGCCAAAGGCCTCAGTGCTGCCCACACAGTTGACTGCAAGATGTTTCCCATTATGGTGAGATATACAGTAGACACTTGCCTCAACAGTACCCACAGTATCTTATCGAATTCTTCCGATGCAAATTGTTTCAGGTGCCACCTCAAGATGCCAACAGCACTGGTGCTCCTAATGTGTCCGCAGGCATCCATGTACACACACATAGTCTCTCCAGAAAGCACGGCCTGAGACACCACAAACTGACCTCTCTCCATGACCCCCATGTTACTGGCCTTTTGTCCGCTGAGTCAGCAGAGTCTGCCGAAGTGGTGCCCGTAGTGGCAGTAGATGCTTCATTTGCACCTGTTGCTCCAACTGCTGACACTACATCCTCATCCGAGGTCTCGGTCAGTTTAGAGAAATCCGTTAAACTGCTTAAAAGAGATGTATCTGCTGCAGATGCCACAGTTCCCAACACTGTTGCAACAGACCCCATTCTCCTCATCCCACGGTGCCCAGGAAGGGTCAGATACTTTTAAGTTTTCCTTTAACATTAAATTCTGTTTGACAAAACAATGTGCTGTACTCCAGTCGTATTCATTTTGGGTGCATACGTATCTATACACCAACACAGCAAATTGATGTGTAAAAGTTCAACTGAGGAGTCTTCAGAATGGTTTAAAAACACTAAACACAAAAGTCAAATATCAAATAGGGCCAATTGTCAAAGCATCGATTAATGGCAAAAAACTTTCAGCAACAGCTCATGAGAACAGACCAAGTGCTCATGTGAGAGTATTTATTAAAATATACTCAAGTATAGTCAAGGTCAAGTCAAATTAAATAGCTTTACAATTAATGTGTGCCATCTGTGCTTATTCTGACCCTCCTTCACTGGAACGGTCCAGTCCTGTAAGACACAAGCATCATCAGTTTGCGTAACAGCAAAAGAAATTAACTTGATCAAATGACGTACCGTGTCTGTCGGCCACTGAGCTCAGAACTTTTGGTACGTTTACAGGAACATTTGGCAGAGTGGTATCAAATTTGCTGGCTTTAAAGTCATCTTCTGGAGTTTTGGCCAGTCCTTGCCCAAGCCATCGCAGATGTTGCGATTTCCTTGCAAGACGTCGGCCCGGGAGTGTTTGTTCAATATCCTCATCCTGGAATTTCTGCTTGGACTCAGAAGTACCAGGTTCTTTACCTGGTGGACCATGTAGCAGCATGTATCCCTTCGGCTCATACGAACGCCTGGCCTGATCACGTTTGAAGGATTTCTTTGTTTTTTTCGGCAGTGATGAACGTGGCAAATTAATTGGGAGTGATGAAGTATTTGTAGTTGCTTCAAAATCTTTAAACATGGAGTAAGGTAGCAAAGGACCGAGTTCACCCTCAGCTTCTGGAGAAGGCCTTTCACGTCCATGGAAGAAGTCCAAAGGAGCTGACATTTGATTTGTGTGTTGCTGCTGCTGAAGATACTGGGCGATAGACATAGCATTTAGACCAGGTGAATAATTTATCGGGCCAGATGATAATTGGACATTTTGCTTTGTTAGGTGCTCATTTTGATTTGGTCCCTTTTGATTCGCAGCAGCATAAAACGGATTTTCAAGACTGAACAGAGGCGCAGCTTGAGGTGATGATTGGCCTTGTGGAGAATGTTGAATATTCTCATATGGCCAACTGGAAAAATGCAAATTAGAGTTGGGAACAAAAGGGTTAATTGGTACTTCAGGAGCTGCTGCCTTGGTGGGATTATGTCCTGTTAATGCCAAATTGCCACCCGGGGGCTGGTCAGGTTGTTGCTTTTGACTTCCGTATGTCAGAATGCGGGTGGAAGTGGGGACAGAGTCAGCTTTCCCAGAATTTTGTGTTTTTTGAGCAGGCCAAGTGTAACGTATGCCATTTCCAAGGCCATACGTCATGGAGGCAACATATGGAAACCCTTGGGAGATCACTTTACTATCTGGCCCAGAAGGCGCGAGATGATAAAGATGTTGATGAAAAGCGATCTGTGGGCAGCAATTTGAAAAACCAGTAGTGCAAAATTTTACACAACCAGGTGTTGAACCCTGTTTGACCACTTCCCCATTAGCAGACTGCAGAGGTGCTTTAACACCTTCTTGTGGTTGCTTGGTTGGAGAAGCTGGGGGTAATGTTACAGACTGCTGCCATTCTGGGTGACGCCATTGTGGCATCTTGCCATCTGGAGGTTTGACGGCTGAAGGTTTTTCACTTTTTTTAGGCTTCTCATTGGAATGTGTGTGAGCATTTGTTTCACCATCTGTTATTGGTGGTTGAGGTAGGAAGGACCCATGGATTTGTCCCTGAATTGTTTTCTCAGGCACCTCAGGCTTCTGTGGTTGTGCGGCCTGTGGAGCAAGTGTGGGCTTGATAACAGGTGCAGGGTTAAACAGAAAAAAAGAGAAGGGGTTGGCTGGCTTCTCTACATCACCCGGGAGGAGTTCAGCTTCTGAGTCAGATGGCTGTAGAGAAGGCATTGGCTTTTTGGACATCTCATCAGGAGTGGGCACAAGGTAGGGTGGATAGAGGTATGGATAGTGAGAATGCTCGCGCTGATCTGGAGGCAATTCAGGCTGTTGTGGTTTGGGGGGCTGTGGAGGTTGTGCAGGCTTGGTAGCTGGTTTCTTTTCAGGCACTGGTTTAGACAAGAAAGGGAAGACTGGCTTCTCCATATGACTCAGTGGGACCTCAGGCTGCTGTGGTTGGAACATCCATGGATCAGGCAATGGCTTTCCGCCATGTTCTTTAGGGTCTAGGCTAGGATAAAGTGGATTCAGGTATGGATGGGCTGGCTGCTTTTTACATGGAGGAACCTCAGGTTGGTTTGGTTTGGCTAGGACTGGCTTTTTGGATAGTTCTTCAGGACCAGACGCAGCATACAGTTGAAAGGGGTGCTTGCATTGCACATTACCTGGAGGGCATTCAGGTTGTCGCACGGGTATAAATTCAGGTATGGGGTTGAAAGAATAAGGGTGGACTGGCCATAGCCTTTCACCTGGTGGAACGACAGGTTCTTGCGGTTTGGGGAGATTTTGTTTTTCTTCAGCTGTTGTGCAAAATGGATAGTGTTTGGGACAGACTGGCTGCCCAATTTGACTGGTCTGAGTCACATGTTTTTGTGGTAGGGAGGGCACACCAGGTTTATCATCAAGCGTTGGAGGGTAAAATAGATTGTCGAAGGCGAGTTGTCCACCTGGCTGCACCTCAGGTTGGTGTGGTTTGAGGGGTTGCAGAGAAGGCATTGGCTTGGCATCTTGGTTTGGTTTATTTTCAGGCCATGGCATGGTGAGGACGGGGTAAAACGGATTCACTTGGCCCGGAGATACTTCAGCTTGTTTTGATGGAGCAGGCATGGGTTTTTTGTCAGGGTCTGCTAGAGGAATAGGCATAGGGTAAAGTGGATAGTTGTATGGATAGGTAGGCTTCTGAATATGACCTGAAAAAATCTCAGGTTGTGGTGGTTTGGGGAGAAGTGGAAGAACTTCAGGTTTTGATAGAACAGACATGGGGTTTTTGTCAGAGTCCGCGACAGGGCTTGGCATAGTGTAAAATGGATAGGGGTAAGGGTAGGCCGGCTTCTCAATAAGACCTGGGAAAACATCAGGTTGTGCTTTGGGGGGCTCTAGAGAAGGAAATGGTTTAGTAACTTGGTTTGGTTTATTTTCAGGCCATGGCATGGTGAAGAAGGGGTAAAACGGTTTCACAGGACCTGGACGATCTTCAGGTTGTTTTGATGGAGCAGACATGGGTTTTTTGTCAGGGTGTGATACAGGGTTAGGCAACGGGTAAAGTGGATAGGTGGAATGCTTCTTAATATCACTTGGAAAAACCTCAGGTGGTTGTGGTTTGGGAGGTTGTAGAGAAGGTACGGGTTCGGTGACTTTGTTATTCTCTGGCCATGGCATGGTAAAGAAAGGGTAAACTGGCTTTTCTTCATGCCCTGAAGGCACTTCAGGTTGTTTTGTAGCAGGAATATTTTTTTCGTCGTCTGATTCAGGGCTGGGCATGGGGTACAGTGGATAGGGGTATAGATAGGGAGACTCCTGAACAGGACTTGAAAGAACCTCAGGTTGTGGTGGTTTGTGGGACTGTGGAGCAGGTGTGGGCTCAGTGTCTGGTTTAGGTTGGAACGGGAATGGAAAAGGCATGGGATTTGGAGGTACCACAGATTCGTGTGGATTTGATGGTGAATGATCAACTGGGTGAAGGGGATACAACTCTTTGTCTGGGGATTGTGCTTGTTTTGGAGCCTGTGGTGTTTTTTTTGCGGGTTCAGATTGAACTTCGGTCAATGGGCAGGAAACCTTAGCTTCTCCTTCTCCAGCCAATAAAACTGTGTACATTCCATCCTGCAATTAAAACTGTCAATCAAGGAAATACTCCAAATGAAACTTGCAATTTTCAAATCATTACCTTGATCTCCACGCAGGGAGCATAGCGGACAAAGATGCTCACACCTTCAACATGTTCACCTACAGTGATCCCACATTTGAGTGATGCAGTAGTTAGCCACTCCCAGTCGCCATTCACTGTTAATTACATTGCCATCAAGTATTAAACCTCAAAGTCACAAAAGGCAATATCATGCAAGCAACTTTTGCTTGCAGTTGAAGGCATCCATCCAAATCTTTGAAGACACAGAACAGGTGACAGTTAATACAGTAGAACCTCCAATATCAAACAGTCCGTGATGTCGGTTGACTTCCAAGTTGTAATTTCAAAACAATTTGTCCTTTAGGAAAAAATGTAAACTGTATTACTGTTTAAAAGGGATAGTTTGGATTTTTTTAGTCGAAGTTGTATGACATCCCCATTAGCATTGTAGTCCAAAAAAAAAAACAAAAAAAAAACCTACTCACCCTGAAATGCCCAACGAGTGAAGACTACAGAGCAATACTGTTTCGTAGTGGCAATAAAAATAAAAAATATATATATTTTACTGAAACAAGCGTAGTACAGTCATCCTTCACTATATCGCAGTTTGAATATTACTCCCTCACTATAATCACGTTTAAAAAAAAAAAAAAAAATTGTTTCGTGCTTGACTATGGCCTATTAGTCAATATTGAAAGGCAAGTATTATTATATTATAGTATCTATGAAGTATTTTGGTCGCTAGGCATCAGTAATGTTATGAGACATGACGCTAGATGACATTACCTTTCACACTGCATGGAGAAGGGCTACTGAGCCAGCAGAGCCGAGCAGCCATGCCATGGCTGAGAGCGAGTGGGGGGGAAAAAGGCTCTCCTACTGCGTGTGGAAGTGGTACGTTTTTGGCTTCTTTGTCCTTCTCCACCGAGTTTGAAACACTACGTTTAGAACAATGAGCGAGTGGGGGGGAAAAAGGCTCTCCTACTGCGTGTGGAAGTGGTAAGTTTTTGGCTTCTTTGTCCTTCTCCACTGAGTTTGAAACACTACGTTTAGAATAAGTAAATTGAAGAGGCTAACTAGTTAGCTCGGTAGCTTGCTATGCTAGCGGCAGCCATCTCTTACGTCCATGCAGCCAGCGCAATGTGATGTAAACAGAGTGTACGAGTGACTTCTGGGGTGTTATGTCGACAAAGCTCTAATGTTAAAACTTGTATTTAGAAAGTCAAACAGGTTTTCTATGCTCTATGAAAATGTTTATCAATATTGAATCCTACTTTGCCGAAATTGGAACCAATTAACCGCGATGACTGTGTGTAGTCCATTGACATCATATACATTAGACATTTAAATTCAATAGCATAGTCAGGTGTATAATAGGTTTTTGATTAATTCAATTGTTAATATTGTACTGAACCCGACAGTTTCGTATGTTGTGGTCAAGTTCCACTTCTATTTCTATTGTTGTTATTACACTTCCTGTTTTCCCAGAAATCTCACTTGTGATATTGCTGAAAACACTGCAGTTCATCCTTTAGGTGAGCTTTTATACGGAGTCCCCCTCCCTCGGCGAATTACATAGCTTGCAAATGTAATTTAATGGCATTGTTTTTACCATCTTTAATTTGTACAATAATGTGTCACCCAATTTACAAGGTTAAATTAGAAGTGAATCTGAAGTATATACTGTGCGTACAAATACGCTTACTACAAAATAAAAATTCTGTAAATAAGGAAATTGTAACAAACACTAATAATTAAAATAACCAGTTTGCACATTTGCATTATCCACTTTATATTATGCAATGACTATACAAAAAAAAAACTATAGACCTACATACAACTATATGCATAACTATGTACAAAAATTATGTTTGCTATTCGTAGTATTAATTGGGCATTGTGTTACATTTGAATCAAAGTGAGCTTTCCCGAGTTATTATTAATGACTTGTTTTATTATGTTGAAGCTGCACCCCCCCCCCCCCCAATATTTTTACACACCCTTGATGTCACAGCGCCCTTAGATTCCGCCTAAACAGTATTGCCAAATGGCCCAACCGGCTCTGCGTCTCGCACACTTCATACATGGTTTGAACAAACCTAAAATTGTAGGACTTTGAGGCATTCCACTTTGGGGGTTCCACTGTAATCTCCATTATAGTTGTGATTCAAAGCCATTAACAGCAACTTACAATTTATTTTAATTTTAGAGGCTGGGAGAGTCCACTCCACTTTTACAACCATGCCCTCTGCATGGCATGTGACCATCGGTCCATTTGAAGACTGTCTCATCAAAGGGCAAGTCATCCTCACTGGCAACCCCCACCAAAGTAATGGTAGTACATATGTATCCTCCTAATAAAAATAACAACAGGTGTTAATAATAAATACCTGTGTTTTGTATGTGTGGTTTACAGCACAAAAGGTCTTACCTGAACAGTAACAAAGCAGCCATTATAAGGAGCCACCAAGACCATATTGCTCTGTGTTGACCTGATTGTATATCCACAGCTTTGAGGCAGCATGGACAGAGGCAAAGGGGACATGAGTGTACCTAGAAGGCAAATTCAATGAAATGTCATTAAGAATGTGCATAAGATTACAATTATTGCAACCTTTGCTTATTCTGTTGTGTTACAGTTGTCGAAGTAGAAAATCTTACCCCTATCAACCAATATCAAAGATCCTGGGGTGGAAGAAATGTCTTGGACCTGAAGCTTCATGGAGTCAGCAGTACATTCCACCTTCGGATCCATTTGAAGGAGCTGCTCCACAATTGCCTGGTCTGGTTTGGAAAAAACATCTTCCGGAACACTGGGTTGCTTCAACATTTCCCATCCTTTTCACAATGCAACTTTGTGAGAACTCCAACAAGCTTAAATGCACTTTGAAATAAATAATGCACATGTAAACATCTGGCATAGTGATAAATGAAGTCATACATACCCATGTCTGCTTGGTAATCTGAATCAACATCCAGGTTATCACTTGTAGCTTTTTTATGACCTATAACTTGTTGAGAGATTAAGAGTCTTCCAGTGTAGACAACGTTACTTTTGTCTCGACTTTGATTCAATGTAGAGTTGTGTCTTAATTTGGAACATTGGCAAAACGCACTCACAACCAGAAAAATCCCCAAATACAGTAAAATCTTTGAGCCCCCGCGCTCCCTACACGCCATTTGAACACAAGGGAAGCACTGCACATAGAGGAGTGTGGTCAAAAGCTGAAATCTCCAGTGCTGATGACAAAAGGTAGAAGGCTGAGCTGGAACTAATTAATGACAAAAGAAAGGGCTAAACCTCAACAGGTGTTAGCAATGGTGCAATGAAAGGTGTGGCCTTTGACTCCAGCAGGTCAAAGCCTATTGGTTCTCGTGTTGACCAAAGGATTCACAAGTACAATATATAGAGATGCATCTTGGTAAAAACAAAATACCTTTGAAATTCTGATAATTCTAGATAAACCTATGTCTCATCATTTTTTTAAATTGTCAAAAAGTTCAATATTCTAAACCACACCACCGGCTTGGGTTCGGGGGCGGGACCAAACTCACGCAGGCACAGACTCAAATTTGATGTTGAATGATATTAAAAATCCGTCTAGCTGACGTGACCCATGCAGAATAAACGTCCAACATGGTAACTATAAGGACTCTTTCTAGCTCACGAAAACACCGGCGTGTCAAGTCCAGGCGTTTATTGAGTGACAGCAGAAACGGCCAATCGCACGCTAGCATAAAATCAACTGAGCCAATCGATGAGCTTGTGGGCAGTCTAAGGGGAAATTGGCTTGGTCCTAGTGCTTGACTAGGCTCTTTTTAATACAGGATAGCGTAACATTGTTTTTGGTGGATAAAAACTACAGGGGACCAAAACAAAATTGAGGGGCCATGCCCCCCTCCTCCGGTCCCGAATGTTTGACAGAATCTACTAATTGATCTCTCTTCAAATTACATTATTTAACAACACCACTAATTAAAATACAGCTGTTGAATTGATTGTGCCAGTACCTGTTTACTAAATGTTATGGCAATTGTTCATAGAACAGTATGGTTAGATTTTTATGCCTATGAACCATTTTGATAGACAATACTGTACAGTAACGCTAATTTTAAAGAGTCATATTTTACTCACCTGTCTTTATATAGGCAGAAACTCAGCAAACTAAATTATTTGACCATCCTGTTACACAACTGAGATCGACTTTTTATTTAATGTTTGTGTGCAATGTCTAAGATCATCCCAACGTATATTTATATGGAAGTGATATGGAAGATAAACTAAACCTGAGATCTTTTTATAAGCACAAATTTGATATTAACTTTGATTAAACACTGCACCGGTATACTAGTATACAACACAGGTTCTGGATTCAATGTTTAATTCCAAATCTTTCCACACTGACGAGACAAGATGTATTATTCCCAACGTCACAAAAACGACACACTCATTTTTCTCTCTCTTTTAATTCTGTACATATTCCACACAGTCTGGAAATAACTGATGCCAAAACGTCCCATAGGAAAGTGCCATTAAAAGTTATATCTTGCTGGGACAGCAGGTAAAAATCCAACTTGTAGCAACACATCAGATTGATTTTATGGCACTGAATACACAATTCTCTGAAACTGATCACAAGACAACTTACAAATGTTCTGATTCCAACCAACACCACTTTCAATAGTTTTAGTGTACACAGCATTTTTTAAATTTTTACCTAGTATACTTCTAAATACCATACGATGACAATTTGTGAATACATCTTTAATGACTAAAGCACAAGGCAAATAATAGCAAGGTGTCGGAAGTCAACAGCCTTGGTTTACAGTCAATATGCATTCATGTAGTTTCAGTTGTTAATGAGGCCAAAGTTAGCCAAAATGAAATATCTATTAGTGATGAAAAATGGAAGTAGTGTTGAAGTCTAAAAGGAGTCGTTTTACAACTTTCTGAAGCTGTCTTCGTGTTCTACAGTCAACAAATGATGCCAACAATCATAAAATGAGGTGAAGCAACTCTGAACGTCCTCAACGATTGGTCCGAGGGGGAACAAGCGGGATGGCGTAGGGGCTAGGAGTAAACAGTTTTACAAATTGCAGGAGCTGGCTGACAACGGTGAGCTGTCACAGAGGTGGAACGCCAACTGCGACTCCAGAATGTGTTGAAGTATCAAGACAACGCTGGCCTTACACAACACTCAAACGACAAACCAACACCACATCTTTAAGGTACAACAGCAAAAAGCCTGTGATGGTAAAAGAAGGTGAGTGGCAAATTGGTACACAGATACAGGACTTTGTCAGCGTATTTCTTTTTTTTCCTTTTTGTTTTATTTGGAGGCAGATGAGATGTTTTGGCTGGGAGGACTACAATGAAGCAGATTATGCATGCAACTTTTCAATGCAGACATGCTGATAAAGGGCGGAATGGGGCAGTGCCTTTTAAAAAGAGCTATTAGCAAAGCAGATGTTACACAAGGCAAACTCAGTTCTTTATTACACTTTGTGGTCTTTTTTTTTTTGCACGCTCCTTTGGTTTATAACATTTCAACATTTTTATTGAACATGCCGTAACTGTAGTGTCAAGACTGTGTGTACAACCTTGGGGTAGGGAAAGTTTTTAATGGGGAACACCCCCATTAAAAAAAAAAAAAAAAAAGATTGTGGGGACTGTGTATAAAATAGAGCGGGAAAGAAGAAACATTATTTGCCCTTTAATTCTGCAAGTAGTGTCAACACAACATGTAGTGAGCTGTTAAGTTGATGGATGGTGAGGTTGCTTAATATCCACATGTCCTCAGGAACGCCGCCATATCATATGTTTTCTTGTTAAGATTTCCACCATGGACCGCATCCTTTCCCATGACTATAACCAATGCTGGGGCACATAAGGAAAAAAATAGAGAGAAAATGAACAAAACTGAAGAGTCCCCGCCCCTACAGGGTGCAGGGGGAGGACCAGGTATCAGGATCTTACCACTCTTCAATGCTATTAAAAGGTTTCCATGACATTTGACTGCTTGCAGGAGAAATCTTAACAGCAATTTTTTTTTTCTCTTCTTTTTGTCCCTCAAAATATTTACCTAAATGAGCCTGGAAACATTAAAAGCCTGAATCCCTCAAGTATTTTGCCATTGAGTAAGCCTTCTTATTCAATCCGCCTCCATGGACCCCTTCTTTGCCCATTACAAGAACCAAAACTGGAAGAGAAGAGATAGAAAAAAAAGGAGGGCACAGTTAAGAAAAAGTGAGAAAATGAGGAAAGCATCTCAAGAAACTCACAAGTGTGAGGAAGAACAAGCTAAAGAATGTTTCAGTGTTTTTTGTTTTTCCATAGACCTTTCTTACTGATATTGCCCGGTATTTTTCAATATATTAATAAAGCTTGCTCTTTTGTGGTTGAATACAGCCTATAACTAAAAATATGCATATTTAAGCACATTTTACGGATGATTATTGGGCCTAAATTGAGCATTTTCAGCCACAAAAATTGTTAAATGAACTAAAATACAAATATTCAGAAGACATTCAAACCAAGCTCAAAGGCAAATCTGAACCCCAACATCACTGCCTAAAATTCCATTTATCAATAAGGAATCCTACAAATTCACGTATCACGGTCGGGAACCAATTAACCGTGATAAACGAGGGAGTACTCTATATGACAGAGATGGATTGCAATTAGAACATTGCAGACAAAAAAAGGGCCCTACAGCTTTTGCTTTTTTTTATGTTAAGTATAAACAAAAAGCTGCAAGGAAGACGAGCGCACTTAACTCTACCTCATAAAAACTATTCAACGCATGTCAGCCACTTTGAGTGTATAAAGACTGGAGGTCTTTACTGCACTTTAATATTTTGCATACTGCAAAAAAAGGCGACCAATGTTAACAGGTTATTTGGCTTTTCCATTCACAGACTTGGAATTAGACGGAAGAGACTGATGGGAGAAAGGTTGAAACCTCGAAACCAAAACGGGGGGAAAAAGGCATTTAAAAAGGCAAATTGTGGCTTACATAAGGTTTAGGAGGCAAAATAAAAATTTGATAAAAAAGGTATTCCATATTCTTGTCAGTTTGGTAACAGTTGCTTCAGTCAAGAGTAAAATGCTGCTATTTGCTTTCCTCCCGTACATCGTTACAATACTATTTGGCCTGATTGAACTCTGATAAAAGATCATCTTGCTCTTTTTATTGCTCAAAATGTGTGAAAACTAGAATAAAGCTCATCTGTATCTTATTCGTGTGTGTGTGTGTGTGTGTGTGTGTGTGTGTGTGTGTGTGGAAACAAATGAGCAGAATTGAGAAAGTTAATTAAAAAACGCATGCAACGTGTTGACGGCTCTTAATCTACTTCTTAACAACACCTTTTCCAGCTCGTCCCACGGAGATATTGTATGTAGGCTCTCCTCCTTGGCTCTTTGTCCTGATGTCCATTGTCCAGTCTCCGTCCTGCTGGAGGCTGTCTCTGAGCACTGAACACTTCTTCGAGCCCAGAGTGAGACCAAAGGTGTAAAAGGTCTCTCTGTCTTTACCTACGAGGACATCAATTTCTTGGGACTGAAACAGACAAGCACACAAACAAGTGAATCACAACATTTTATCTGACTGACGTTACATGCTTTTTCATAAATACCTAAAATTACTTTGCAGACTCAATACACGAACGTTAACAAAACTGCTGATTGGGGGGGACACAATTCAAACTTTGATATTTTTATATTATATATATATATATATAAATAAAGACACTCAAAAGCACATGCATGTTATTACTGAGGTTACACAACCCAAGCATGGATGTATGAGTTAAGTCCTGTCTACAAATGACGGTCTGGGGTGAATTTAAACAGCGAGTCCGGAATACCCACAAAATATCAAAAATGTTGCTCCATTATACGCAGCAACAATATGGCAGGTTTATCTGAGGCTGATCAAAAGTCAGTGTAAGCTTTTTAATCACAGGTAACCGGCAGCGGGGCGGCTTAATGTTAGCTAATCAGAGCAGCCCGGCACACAAAGCATGAAGGCTCATTGAACCAAAGCCGAAGGCAGACTCCACGCTTGTGTACAATGAGCATCATTTTAATAACATTGTTTAAAATGATTCGTTACTGGGGTCATTTGTAGAACGCGCGTTTTTGTTTGTTTCGCACGCAAGTTACAAAAAGCGAGGTCTCACGCACGCAAGCGCTAATCCTGCGGCGTTTAGCAGGGTAGGCCTACGATGGGCTAGATTGGCTAGCACGGCGCGGCTAGCTTGCTAGACATTTGCATAAATAACGGCTTCCCAGTCTGGCAAGCGTCTGCCTTCCGGCTGCAAACAACCACCCCATGTACATCCTCCCCAGCAATGAACGCCATGTCGCGTTCTTACCGTGATATTGTTGAAAGTACCACCAGCATGTGCTGCCCAAACGTATTTGGCGTCCACATAGCCAACAATGGCGCTGTCCTGACAGCTGCCATCGGCCATCAGGTTGTCCACGTAGCTTTGCCAAGACATGTTGAAGAAAGCGATGTTGTGTGAAAAAATCGCCGGGTGTTGTTGTCAAATAAGACTATGCGGAATTATTTTTGGAAAAAAGCCCTGCAAACGAATTGAGAGCCTCGGATATTACCCACACTTGGACGCTGGGGTGGCAAAGAAAGCCGGGGCACTAGTGCGGCTGCGGCTGGGTGTAGCCCGTATATCAGATCACTCCGCACAATGACAAACCGGCGCTTTTATGGCAGCAGGCGGTGGAATAAAGAGGGACTTATCGGCTCAGCTAAGAGTCAACGGTCTGAGGGAATGCTGGGGTACACAAAAAGGCTGTTGGGGATTTACTATTCTGCTAATTTACTCCTTCTGCATTTGATTGTTTTTAATGCAGTTTACGGTTTCAGTCGCATCAATTTCTCAATTGCTCCACGATTATATACTCTTTTTTTTTACACAAGAGGGGATAAACATGATCACAGGGGGAAAATATTCAAAACGCAACATAAAAAACTTTTAGCATATCAGTAAACGGAGTAAACCTATGGAATGTCTCAAACCCTGCACTGTGAGACTAATATGAAACGGGTACTATCCATCGCTTATCCTGGACTTATTGACAATGTTTGTGTCACTTAGCTCTTATATATTCTACAGTGCCTGACAAAAGTTGTGTCGCTTATGAAAGTTGTAGGAACAATAAATAACTTCCACTATTAGTTGCAAATTTGGATTTAGACAACCCTTATTCTAGCAAAATAAAGTATTGTAGTATTCATTGATTTTCATCATTTAAATAAGACAGAAAGGTCAGATTGCGCTTGGAAAAAAAGTCTTGTCGCATACCAAAAATAATGTACGGTCGAAATTGTATTTTCCCTTTGAAAACAGACATGCAACAAAAACATCAGAACATAAATGCCTTACCTTCCAAATCACAAAAGAGGCAAATTCTTGAGCAGGATGGCGCTCCTTCTCATACCTCAGCCTCCACATCAGAGTTCCTCTTTGTGAAGAAGGTTAAGATGCTCCAGGATTGGCCAGCCCATTCACCAGACCTAAACATAATTGAGCATGTTTGGGGTTAGATGAAGGAGGAGGCTTGGAAGATGGAACCAAAAAATCTTCATGAAGTCTGGGAGTCATGCAAGATTGCTTTCTTTCTCATTCCAGATGATTTTATCAGTTAGTTATTGGAATCATTCCTGAGACGTATGGATGGAGTATACAATACAATATATACAATATACACAATATAAATTATTCTTACCAAGTTACCCTGACTTTATGTTCTGATGTTTTTGTAGCATGTTTGTGTTTTCAGAAGAAAATATCATTTCTACCGTACATTATTTTGGTATGTGACAAGAATTTTGTCAAAGTACAGTCAATGACAAAACACCTGAACACAAAATGCATTTTTTAAAAATGAAACGTTTTATTATTAAGGGAGAAAAAAAATCCAAACCTACATGGCCTTGTGTGAAAAAGTGATTGCCCCCTAAACGTAACTGGTTCGTCCACCCTCAGCAGCAACAACTGCAATCAAGCGTTTGCGGTAACTTGCAATGAGTCTCTTACAGCGCTGTGGAGGAATTTTGGCCCACTCATCTTCGCAGAATTGCTGTAATTCAGCCACATTGGAGGGTTTTCCAGCATGAACCGTCTTTTTAAGGTAATTCCACAGCATCTCAATAGGATTCAGGTCAGGACTTTGGCTAGGCCACTCCAAAGTCTTCATTTTCTTTCAGGATTTTTTGGTAGACAGCAGAATTCATGGTTCCATTTATCACAGCAAGTCTTCCAGGTCCTGATACAGCAAAACAGCCCCAGACCATCACACTACCACCACCACATTTTACTCTTGGTATGATGTTTTTTTTCTAAAATGTGGCGTTACTTTTACACCAGATGTAATGGGACACACACCTTCCAAAAAGTTCAACTTTTGTCTCATTAGACCACAGAATATTTTCCCAAAGGTCTTGGGCATCATCAAGATGTTTTCTGGCAAAATTGAGACGAGCCATAATGTTCTTTTTGCTCAGCAGTGGTTTTCATCTTGGAACTCTACCATGCAGGCCGTTTTTGCCCAGTGTCTTTCTTATCTTAGTGTCATGAACACTGACCTTAACTGAGGAACGAGAGGCCTGCAGTTCTTTGGATGTTGTGGGGAAATTTATGACCTCTTGGATGAGTCGTCACTGCGCTCTTGGGGTAATTTTGGTTGGCCGGCTCCTCCTGGGAAGGTTCACCACTGTTCCATGTTTTTGTCATTCCTGGATAATGGCTCTCCAGTCCTTCGCTGGAGTTCCAAAGCTTTAGAAATGGCCTCATGACCTTTTCCAGACTGATAGATCTCAATTACTTTCTTTCTCTTTTTCAATCACTTTTTCACACAGGGCCAGGTAGGTTTGGATTTTTTTGTCCTTTAATAATAAAATGTTTAATTTGAAAACTGCATTTTGTGTTCTGTTGTGTTGTCATTGAAAACTACTGATTTAAATTTGTTTGATGATCTGAAATATTTAAATGTGACAAACATACAAAAAAAAAAAGAAATCAGGACGGGGGCAAACACTTCTTCACACCACTGTACTGTATATATTATTAATTTATGGGGTGTCCAAACTTTTTCCATCAAAGGCCACATCATGAAAAATCACAGGATGCGGCGGTCCACGTTCATATTTATAGATATATATATTTTTTTTTACTTTGTGAAAGGCTAAATTGTTATTTTTTCAAAATAAACATTTAAAAACAAAGCTTTGTGTTGGTTAATAGTATCAATATTTCAACTTTTTCTTTTTACATTGTGCTGATTTTTCTCTATTCTTCCAATTTCTGCATTTTTTTGGGTTTAATTTTATGTCTACAATATGCAGCAGGCCAGTGAAAAAAACAAGCCACAGTCCACAAATGGCCCCGAGGACTCACTTTGGACACCCCTGCTGTATTGTTATCTAATCAAGACAACCAAGTATCACATATTTTGTACTTGTTTGTCAATTAATCCATGTTTCTGTTTTTTCTGTTTTCTGTTTTTTCGTCCTTTATTTTTTCCATTTCTTCTTCCATTACTAAATGCCACAGGCCTTCTATCACATTCTTTCCTTTTCCTATTAGAAAATGGTTATATGGAAACACAGGAAGTGAACAGACCAGGCATTGCTGAGACTAGGAGAAGGGGTAGGATTACACAAGCGTTGCTTCTCCCAAATCCTTTTTGAACATATTGAATTGAGTGTAAACATGTGATGTTGTAACTCAGTTAACGATGTTTGAAATAGAGTAAACCATTAAACATTCAATTAATATATAATATAATAATATTATGATATTTGACAATGGAACACACAGGAAACAATATTTAGTTTATGTTCAGGTACACCTGCACTGCCTAATGAGATTCAGTTCCAGAGCACTATCAAAAAGTATGCCTTTTTGAAGATAATAATGGTCATATGTAGGCCTATCTAGGATTTTGGGTACTTTATTTGTCTACATGAGAAAGGGGGCATATTAGAAATGCCTTTCAGTATGACGCGGTGCAGTTAAACACAATGATAAACACATTGTTCAACTCTTTGACAATGTCACTCAAAATTGAGCGTTATTGTCTTTGGACTTAAGAATGGTGACATAATAGATTTTATTTGTCACAATGTTTGTATGTGTCATGTCATAACTGTCCTCATGAAATGATTTTGCTTTGAATGCACCAGTTGCATAGTAGTTTTACTCAAACTCAATGACCCCTCAAGGCACATCAGTTGATCCAGTTATGCCAACCCCCATCATTGCAATGCCCATCCAAACATTATAGTAGTGCTGATCATTTGGTTTTATGTCTTGAACAGATGAGGTGTAATTATATCAGCTGCATTCTACTAGCAAAATTAGGGGACAGATGAATGAGGGATCATACATTTGTAATGTTCTGTGAAGTGGGAGGCTGACAGCTCAGTAATCTGGTGCTGGGCTTGACCGATTGCTGCCATAAAACCCTTAAAAGGCTTAAACATCTCATGGCACTGGCGTCAATGATCAGGGTGTCAGTGATTAGTGCAAAATGTGTCGCTATTCTGCTGTTCTGCTGAACCAATAGTAAAAAAATACATTCCTTTCCCACTAGGGGCAGTGTTACATAAGGTATCTTTTTCAGTCCTTAGTATACTGTATATAGTATAGTATAATATAGTATAGTATAGTATAGTATAGTACAGTATAGTATAGTATAGTATATACATTGCTGAAAACATATACTGTGGATTTACACTACGGATCTATATTAATCACGCTTTATGTTTCTTTTTCAAGAAAAGGCTCACGTCATCACCCATTCGAACAGGCTTATTGTCTCTGACTTTTCCGAGTGAGCTTGAAGGCAGCACCGAGTACGTCGTACGTAAACATCCCTGCGCACGCACTGCCACAAGTTCACCCAGCATGCAACGCGGTAGCATACAACATAGCCATCTTGTCATGAGTGACTGAGTGAGGGAGGTAACTGTAGGCGCTCTTTCGCTTCGTTTCCCGTTTGCTTTAAACAGCGAAACTCATGAGCGTTTTCTTATCTTGACCGGAGATCGTTTCAAGCTCAGCGTTGCCACCGAGTGATTTGACGCCGGTAAAGCGAGTGCACACCCGGGAGCGCTTTCAAGAAGATGTCTCTCATACTTGTTCCGACGTAGGGGGAGTGTGCAGCAGCAGCCAGTTGGCTTGACTCACTAGCTTGCTCGCTGAGTGGAGGGCTGCGGGCCCTCCTCAGCCTGAAGTAGCTCCTGTAGCGGTTCAACACACTCTGCGACAACGGCTGTTACACAACTGCACAGGCAGGAGACTAGCAGGCCTCTCAGGACTTCTGTCGGAACTCTGGATCGCCGTTTGTGTCACTCTAAAGTCGCCGTGTCGTCAATCGCATCCGGAGACCGAGAGACCGCTAAGGGATGGCGCAGATTCACCTCGTTTACAGTTAACACGGCGGAGTACAACAGATGCAAGTGTGCTGTTTAATACAGGCCAACGTTTCGGGGGCTGCGACCTGCTTGCTCATATCTGGTGGAGGATAAGCCGACGCGAGGTGAGGATCCGCCTGCCAACATGTCGAAAATGCCGGCCAAGAAAAAGAGCTGTTTTCAGATCACGAGTGTGACTCAGGCCCAGGTGGCTGCTATCGGAGCCACGGACGACACCGAGAGCCTAGAAGACCCGGACGAGTCCCGCACAGAGGATGTGTCGTCAGAAATGTACGACATGTCACGTACTGAATACGAGCCAGCGTGTGACAGAAGTTCATCCGAAGAAGCCCTAAACAATGCTGGAGAGCCAGAGGCGACAGGAGTCATGGCACCATCACACATACCTCACTTTACTGTGCTGTCAGTCAATCCCTTGGGGGAGTTCCGGAAAGCGGGAGTGTCCGGCCCAATTCAAGGCAGTCAGCAGCAACCAGCAGGGATTGGAGGTACAGCTGTCTCACAGCAACAGGCTGCCCCACCGACCTCCAGTCCGGGGCCAACCGTAGTGTCCATAAATGTATCTCAACCTGCAACAGTACCCAGTCCAGGTCCTCCCCCTGCCACCTCCACAGTGAGTTGTACTTCTCGCTTCCGGGTCATCAAACTTGACCATGGTACTGGGGAACCCTTTCGAAGAGGTCGGTGGATGTGTACAGAGTTTTATGAGAAAGAGTCTGAAGCTTCTGTAGGCAATCGGACTGTAGACAGCACTAAACATGTCAGTGCAACACTGGATAATGCTGCAGACAGAGACAGTGGGCTGGGACTGACTGGTGGCTCTGTGGTTGCCCCGGCAACGCACTCAGCTCAAGCCTCAGGCTCCTCAGCGGATGTTGCTCTTTCCTCATCTCGCATGCATCCATTGGAGACATCGGTGCAGCAAAACTTCATCACCCGGCAGCATGCTGTCAGCGGTTCTGGGCCACAGATTGCTCTCTCCGGCAGCAAGCCCACGTCTGTGTCCATACAGGTTCAGGCTCAGCCTGTAGTGGTGAGTGTCCAGCCCACTGCTTCTCACAGCGTTGGGCAGAATGGATTGCCTCAGTCTGTTGTCCACATGCAGAAGTCCCCCATCTTGCCTCCATCAGCCCAGACCCAAGTGTACCCGCTCCAGCAGCAACAGCAGCTTTCAATGGGGCACCACCCGACTGGCCAGAACCAGACAGAGTACTATCAACAGCAGCCTGGACTTTCCCCTGGCCAGGCACTGTCAGTGCCTACAGGGCCACAGACAGTTGGACAAGCAACCTCTCCTGCCATGCCTCCAGCCTCCGGAGGAGTTTCAATTCCCAGTCAGCTTGTGGATGTCCCTGTAGGTGGATCTATACTTTCTGGACAGACGGCTCCAGGCCAGACTGCTGGAATGGGAAGTGTTGGGGGCTCCTTGCAGGTTGGAGGATCCACTTTGCAGCAGCAGTCTGTCAGTCAGTATGCTGCCACTGGACAGTCCAAGCCCCACAGCCTCCACCCTGCATCCTCTGGTGTTCAAAATGTGCCTGCCATTGCAGTGAGCTCCAGTATGCCCCCTACGGTGCTTACTGCTGTGCCCAGTGCCTCCAGTGCAGCCATGCCAAAGGGGACAACCTCCAGTTTGCCTCCAAGTCAGGTAACCCAGCGCACGACTGCAGGAGCATTGGGGGCTCAGAGCCTCCTTGCAGCTGGATTTGGACAGGTGGAGGGTGGCGGCGTGAGGAAGTCTGATGGTGTTAATGCGATGTTGTCTGGGAAGGATCTGGTGAAGCCCCTCATGCCTGAGAGCCTGCAGCTCGCTGCTCCAACCGTCAACAGCCTGTTTGGAATCCACATACCTGTCGATGGGGATGAGGACAGGTAACAGTTTATTCTCTTACTATCCTGTTAAGTGTTTTACCTTGCTTTCTGTACCTTCATTACACTGTTGCAGATTGCTGCATTTTTTTTTTAAGCACACACCCATCCGAAGCTGTAACTATGCAAATGTTCCACCTCGTATGAGTGATAACTGTTCATAGAGGCTGTTATTATAATGTCTATGCACCAAAAGCTACCTGTGTTACAGTTCGTTAATAAAGGAGGCACTTCCTGTAGTGTCAATGAGGTGTGCAGGGAATGCAAGTGTGTAGAAGGAAGTGATAAGAGGAAGGAAATATGTGAGATGTTTCTCGTTTATGTTCAGAAAAGTGATGTAGCACATGTGAGGAAGACAACCATCACTTCCTCCACTTCCTCATGACACTTGAAGTGGGTTCTTGTGCTCATGCTGTCGTGTCTGTATTTGTTGGAAGACTTTAAATCATTTCATCTATCTCCAAGAAAGTCCTTTCTACACCTTTTTTTTATGGCACGTACAGAATAAAGGGTAGAAAATATATGGAAATGGATGGCATACTTGATGTCAAACAGTCTTTTCCAGGATGCTAGTTTTAAAAAAAAAAGGAAATTTAATGAATCAGTTCGAGTGTCAAACGATCATACTGTTTATTAACTGATAATGAATCCAAATCTACTCATAAATGAACTAATCACCTTTTGATGACATGCGACTGACACACAGTGGACAAATTTCAACAGGACTGCAATCTATTTGAGAATAAAGCCAAAATATGAGAAAAAGTTGTCATGTTAGAAGGAAAAACGTTGTCATTTTACGAGAATAAAGCCCTTATATTCTCAGGAAAAACATGTTATTTTTAAAAGCAAGTTTAAATATTAAAGAAGAAAATGTTATTTTCCAAAGTAGTAACATGAGAAACGAAGCTGCAAAGGTGGGAAAATTTGCCTCTTGGGCAAAAGTTATAATATTATGAGAATAAAGTCAAAATATTTTCAGAATCAAGTAACATTACAAGAAAAAGAAAATGTAAATGTTGAAATATTTTGGAAAAAAAACCCCAACAGAAATGGAAAAACGAGCAAGAAGTTAATTTTAGGAGAAAAAGTTCATACTAATAACATGCTTTTTCATCTATAACACAAAGCTGAGATGTATAGAAATATATATAACTTTTTAACATATCTTCATGGATTAGTTTACAAAATGTAAAATATCAAAGTGGTCCATCCATCCTTTGATATTTAAGTATGCGGCCCTCGATGGAAAAAGTTTCGACACCCTGCCCTAAGGTAAATATTTTCACGTCGCCCTGGCTGAAATAATAGCTGATCCGTGACCTGCTGTTGACATAGTGAGTCAGTGGTCATTTGTGGGACAGTGCACTGGTAGTTGCTACCCACAGCATCTAAATTCACATCATGGTCTAACCTTAATAATTATATTACACAAACCACGATTTGAAGCAAAAAGGCCATTTTCTGTTATGTGGAGCAACCAATAGGAATGGAAATCGTACGGACATGATTTTAGGGCCTTATGTCTCTGTGGTTTTGCATTAAGTCTTGTAGACGCTGTTCACATTTTGGTGTTATCACACCATTTCTCTTCTTTTTGGAGCACGCCATTACCTTTTTAGATGAAATGAGAGCAACAACCGACAATTACCCTGCACTGCAGTTACTATCATGTTATGAAAATACTAAGCTGCTTACAACCAACACAAAACACAGTTCCAAATCTAGTAGAAAGTTTTTTTTTTTTTCCAAATGTATGCATGTTTCTCATGAGAAGACCCCGCTCTTTGACAGATAAGAGAAGGGGTCTCTTACCTCAGCAAAGCCCTATCGGACATGGAGCAGCACTCTTTCCACTGTGCCACCATTCTGCTGATAAGAGCGCTGTCATTGGGGTGTGCCGACCAACTGTGCTTGTCGCGTACATTTTCTGTACATTCTCTGTACATTCTCTATAATGGTTGTCTGAAATAGTGAAAAGTACATTTCAGTGGCAGTCAAGTCAGACACACTACACTCTTTGTACGGTTTAGAACAAACTGGCGGCTGTGGTATCACTGCAAGCACGGCTTTGTGCTGGCGGCCCAGTGCTTGACAGATGAGACACTTGACACTTGTTGATGTGCAGATGAGGTGTTGAACGATGTTCATTTTCTGTAGCAACAGTGTTGTACTCCAAAGGTGGAGGAAGCTACAGAGTGAAACTTGTTGCGCACAACTTCAGTAGGCATTTTAGCTATGTTACCCCCCCCCCCCCAGCACCCCAGCCCATACCACATATGCCTCTTGCTCAATGTCTACATTTCCTCTTCACTATTTATTTTTCTTCTCCCATAACAGAGACCACACTTACACATAGACCCCTCTACCTTCCAACTTGACTTGTGTTGATGACATATGAATGTGTTTTAAATAGCAATACTCACACATACTGTATATGTGTATATATATTTATACACACGCGCACTATTGATTTAATTATTGCCAAAGTTGAAGTAGCCCAGTAGATACTTTCCTCCCTCACTGTCTCTGCAATCCTTCAGACTAAACAGTAGAGATACTGTAGGTATAAGGCACAAGATGCTGCACGCATACTTGCAATATGATTCACTAGGCTTTAATGTTTCCCAGATGGTTTTAGCAAGTGAAGGTGTAAAATTACAATGCGGCATTGTCATTCGGGCCTTGCCTCAGTTTTGCAGAATCATTTGCCTAAACAGTTTTGTATCAGTAGCCTGGCATATAAAATTGTGCTCATGCTGAGGAGTTAAAGGTTTGTTGTGCTTTGTAAAATCAGTCTTTGGGTATGAAGCATGTGCAGCCATTGCATGTGTGCGTGTGTGTATGTGTAGATGAGGGAGGGGTGTGTCTTTAAGAAAGGACTGTGGTTGGCTGTGTGTGCAGTAGGTTGTAAAGTTGTATTGTGACATTCACTTGGCATTCAGTCCAGTCCACATATAAACATTCACTGTGTTATTATACTGAGATTTATGTGTGTCTGTTTGTTTGACAGCAAACAGTGCTTAACAGATTTCCGTGAAACTTAGTGGAGGGGTGAGTGGAGAAACAACCCCTTAAATTTTAATGCACAAACTCCGATTCCACAGAAAACAGTGAATAACAGTTTTTCCTCCATCTGTCAGGAAGTTGGCAACCAGTTTGCAATGCACTTTACCACTGCCTGCAGGATGAGAGTGGAGTATTACCAACATAGAGTATGACTGTCCCGCTGCTCAAATTTTGTATGCACATTTCATTGAGCTTATCACTGAGCTTGTAAGGATCTAGTACCACTGTCTGGCCGCACTGTTTGGTCGTGATGGAGGTCTGTGCTGTACAGAGTGCCATTCTATTATATCATGCCATGGTTTGTGTGTACATATGTATGACACAGAGAGACCACATGTTCCACAGGGTCTTTCCCGACCCTCTACGACCTCCACTTTCACTGCTGTATGCTGTTTTCATTCAGACTCTATTCATTTAATATTCCTCATCTCACTGGCCCCTTTCACATTTGGGCTCTGCTCGTATCGTGCATCATTTCACCTCACAGATGGGAAAAGATTGTTTGCATCGGTGGAAGTCCAAAACTTGGTTGCTATTGATTTTTTTTTTCTGTCAATGTCTCGTAGGCCACACCTCTTAATCATCATAGAGTTATGAACGTTTCTGTGCTTACTACTTTGGCAGAAATGTTGGTGTTTTTTGGGTAGATGATTTTTGTGTGGAACAACTTGAGAACCCTGACCTTTGAATTAAAACAGTCACTTGACCTAACAGAAGTTTTTCTGCATGAATTGACAATTCAAGATTCAAGAGATTCAAGAGAGTTTTATTGTCATGTGCATGGTAAAACAGCACATTTTGGAACATTTTGGAACATTTTGGAATTAAAATCAGTTGGAAAAATGGTTAGAATTTACATTTTTACACGTTTGCATCTTAAGGAGGTTCAAAGTAGAGTAGTGAGCAGCTTCGCCATTCTTGTTCACCTCAAAAATTGGCTCCGTCATGCTTGATGTCAGTGTTTCCAGGAGGCCAGAGGCAATGTTGCTCCAGGTGGTGAAGATGGCTTTGTGGAGGGCACCTACTGTCGGGAACTGATGTCCAATTTGTAAACTTCCTTTGCCATCCATCCCCAAATTTTCTCAACTGGATTTACATCAGGGGAACACAGAGGATGTTCCAAAATGTTATTCTTTTGGAAGAAGTACTTTGTCAGGCATGCATTGTGAACTGCAGTGTTGTCCTGTTGAACAAGCCAGTCATTACCACACAGACAAGGGCCTTCAGTCATAAGGGATGCCCCCTGCGACATCTCAGCTGCCGTTTGACGCCCCTGCACAACCTGAAGCTCCATTGTTCCATTTATGTAAAAACCATCCCAGATCATGATAGCTCCCTCTCCACCGTGTAGTGTGGAAAACATCTCAGGTGGTCTTCTACCTTTCAATGTACCATTGCTGCTTTTGTGCAAATTACAAACAGGCAATTTTGTGGCGTTGAAGGAAACGAAAACCTTCTCTCGCAGATGGTTACTGGGCTGCACTCGGCACCAGTAACAATCTTCATTTGGGCCGAGAATCGTGTCGTGACGGACAGCCAATTGGATCATCCCGCTCAGGGCCGGTGACATTTTTTTTGGGTCTATCACTTGACTCTTTTGCTCCATCACCCTCAGGATCTTTGAAGAAGTTTCAATGACTGTCTTACTATGTCCAGCCTCAGCAGCAATGGAGTGCTACGAGAGGTCTTGCTTATTATGCAGCTCAACAGTCCAACCACGTTCAAAGAGAGGCGGCTTTTTTGCCTTTGCCATCAAGAGACCGTGACAGTGTGAATACCTGACAGAAAATTACATGTAAATCTGCATTTTTGCCAAGATTTTGGCTTTTAAAGGCCATTATCTTAAAAACTTTCATCAGCTGATGGACAGCCTATTTCACTTTAATGCTTGTTTCAGTAAACTGCGTATGCAAACTTTATTTTTTCTCAATCGCATTTCTTTTTTTTGCACTTTGAAGCTCTACTTAGAACCTCCTGAAGATCCAACAGTGCAAAATGTAAATTCTTGCAATTTTTCAACTGGTCTTAAAATTTTGATCAGGAGTGTACACACTTCACCAATATACTAAAAGTATAGAAGCTAATATTCTCTTTGTGTTTTTTTCAGTGTCCTAATACTTATGTCCTTTTATTCTTTAAACATGAGCAATGCATTCGCAATGCAATCAAAATGTATATTGTCTAAAGTAATTTCAGCACAACAGAACAGCAATTGATTTCATCTTTATTTTGACTTTTAAAATATACACTTTAGACAACATTTTTGTTTTCAAAGCCGATTTTACAAGAAATATGCAATGTTCAGGTTGGACTGACACGTCTCGTCTTCCTGCCTGCTGGCTTTGCATAAATCATCATCACCTCCTAGCGGGGTAGGGCGTCCCTCCCATTGTTCTGACAGCGCTGCTAACAAACTCAGAAGTGTAATGGATTGAGCAGTTCTTTTAAACCGGGATATAGTGTCCAGTGCTGCTGAGAATACAATTCCCATCTTGTTTGTAGACCGCCGTGCGCAAGTGGCTTGAAAGTTGAGCTTTTCAGTGATTATTTTTATTTGTTTTTTTATTTTTTAGTTTTTTTTTACCCTTCCTGACTTTACCGACCTGAGATTGCTGTTTATGTAACTGATTTGCTCATTTCTTAGATAACGCTTCCAAAAAGTAATCACTCATGTTTACTCAATGTTATGATTTGCTGCTGTTATTAACATTACCAGAGGCGGGATATAAATAGGATTAGAAAGCAAAAACGTATTACACGTCTTAAGTGGTTTTTTTGTGTGTGTTTTTTTAAAGAAATGGTTAAGTTCAAGTAAATGTATTACTGAAATATTGAATTGAACGAAAGTTGCGGGAAAATGTGATTATATGCCCATCTATGATGCAAAGCCCCTACAATTATTAAAGTGGGTAAATACACATTAAAAGCTACCTTTTTGATTGAATGGTTTCATACTTTCATACAGTCATGGTCGGAATCATGTGCTCGCTTTCTGTTGGAATACATCCTGTGTGCATAAGTCAGCTGGTGTTAAACCTGTCACAGATGTTCAACGCTGAAAATTTGAAGTTCTTGGTGGTTGAGTTCTTCACCGTGCAGCTGGGCCTCCCAGTTCAACCTCTCCTTCGTATCAAGAATCGTTTTTTTTTTTTTCTGAAACAAGTCAAGCAAACATCTAAATATGTTTGACCTACTTGAGTGTGGCAGGTGGATGGACGGTGCTCAGGGAGTGAGGCCTCATGAGCAGCAACAGTCGGCGCTTTCAACACCTCTTTTAATCCTTCCGTTTTCCCCCTTCACCTCTTGTGTCCAGATTAGTCTACCTGCCCATCTATGCCCTCGCTTTGTTAGTTGTTCTTCAGTTTGCCAAATTTATTATAAAGCCTCAATTCAGACTTAATTACAATTTTTCATTGGTAGTTGCCAAATGATTAGGTGCACTGTCACTGGGGTATTAATTTACCAGATTATTGATTGGTTTAATATGTAGGGCCCTATGCTTTCTGTGTTAATGCATTCATGAAATTGGCCAATTAAAACGGAATCTACTGTTAAACACGGAATTTGGCGGAAATTGACATAATGTGAATGAAATGCTGTCATCGTGAGGAGAAGGAACGTTGTGTGGACCACTCAATCATGGCGGCATGTCATCACAAACACTAGCCCGCCCCCTCCCGAGCGAAACATGTTGAAACGGCGACCTGAAACACCGTTAAAAGTTGTCGAAAAACGTAGAAAGTCTTACGGCACTTGAATGGAAGCTAGTGGGGTTAGCTTAGTTTAGCAGAGCATGCTGGTGCGGCTGTGTGTGTGCATCTCATACGAGTGTGTTGACACCGTGTTGTGTGTTGTGTTTTACCGCTTGTTAATGCAAACAAGTGTTTTACAATGCCCGCTGACGTCGTGCGACTTCTAAGTGAAATAAGGACGAGAGGCACGTTTATTCTTGCTACCAGCTCGTCTTAACCGTCAGACATTCTCAACATGCACAACACACTTCCTGCCATCAAAATCAAAAAGAGCACTGTTCACCACATACTGTCAAATTGTGTAAACATAATGAGGGTGACATACAAAATATCTTGTATTAATAATGCAATGGAATTGCATTGGTGACTAAGGGCATTGCAGTTTGTTGAGGATTTTGTAGCAATGTGTACAGAGGCTGATATCCCATTAGAAAAGTTAAACAAAGCAAAACTGGCTAATGATGTATTGCATCAATAATTGTAATTGTATTTAGTGTCACAAAAGTACACACACTATGCTGGGAAAAAAAGGGAAACGGTGAAATTCCCTGACACAATTTGACTTTCAAGCCAAATGCTTCTTGTAAAAGGTGTTCCTTCGAAGCAATCATCAGTGAAATGATCACTGCAAAGAACAAAACTCAAGGTGGGTGTCCGTCTGTCTCTCGTTCTCTGCACTTGCTTCATCCATTGTTGTCTTTAAACCTTCTTCTTTTGGAAAAGAAAACAAATTTACAGTATTACTTGGATACTGTGAACATCCAGCAGCAACACAACATTTTGGCATGACCACTATTTTTATGAATAATATAGTGAACAAAGTCGATGATGATGAGAAGCGTTTGTTTACTCTGCTTTAGCCGAGAGGTGTCACCCCGACACACCCTCGGGGAAAAAATTTAATGGAATTCACAGGGCCCTAAATATGCTATTAGTTTGTACTGCTGAAGACTGTTCTTGTTTCTAAGTAGGGTCCTGCATTAGATCTCGTGTACCTAATATTCTTGCCAGTGAGTCTGTTGCTGTTGTTCATTTACAAACACAAGATACCGTATTTCCTTGCTCCCTTGTTCCTGAAAAGCAGAGTGATTACGCAATGCAAGCAAATGCAGCGGGAAGTTATTTTCATCTGCTGTCAGATTGTAATGTTTTTTTTGGGTCAGTGCCCAGCTGAAGCAGCCTTTGTTTTTGTGTCTTCGGTGCGTTGAAAAAGAAAAAAAAAAAAGTTGTACTCACGAGATTTTGTCATGACCAAAATCTGGTAGACTTTGATTTAATGACATTTGTACTCCTGACGTTAAAAGAGCTTTTATGAATGTTTAATGGTTAGAAATGATGACTAATTTCAAGTCATTCGACCTTGGTTATTTCAGCCCATTGCAGGCTTGTTCTGAGCGCTGAGGTTTAGCCTTGAAGGGGCAGTTTGTCTCGAGCGGGAGGCGTGGACACGCATGTACGTACATGCATGCGTTTGGGGTCTTTTTAACCTGGTTTCCCACAAAGTAAAAGTGTCCAGAAGCATAGGGGAGGTTTGTCAGAGTGTTTGGTCATGAGGTAATGTGAGGAAGGGTGTGTGTGTGTGTGTGTGTGTGTGTGTGTGTGTGTGTGTGTGTGTGAGAGAGGTTTCTAGGAAAAGAGCCTTGGCTGTGTTAGTGCTCACACACATGTTGTAAATCAACTCCTTATTCCTCTGTGTGATGTGTGTATGCTGATGTGTGTCCACTTGCTAAGTCACGTTTGTTTGTGTTTGCTGCTGCTGGTTTGCCTTTTGCATTTTTGTATGCCAAAAAGAGAGATACTTTTTAAAGTGTGTATGTGTATTAAATCTGTTGCAGCTGGACACAGTAAATTAGTAGCCAATCATCAGAAATGGACACTTCATTCAGCAGGGTTTCCGCTACATTTAATTGATGGTGGCGGTGCGCCACTACAAAATAAAAGCAGCCACACCTTAAAAAAAAAATTTTTTTTTTACTTGAAAACAATTTGAAGTAATATATTGTATCAATGTGTTTATATGTGCTATGTAGTTACATGTATAGATTATTATTTAAACACATATTGACCGCAATTAATTTGAAAACAATTTAAAATATCATAAAAATGTTTCGCTACGCTTTATTTTGATAAGCATGCACCGGAATTGCCTTTCTACCTTGCTGGCACTTGTGCATGTGACCAGATACGCGACACGTCTTGTGTTGACTTTCACTTTGTTCCTTATTATCGGGAGAATGAGCAATAGCCCATAAAATGTGTAGTCAATTGACGCCAGCTTGTCACATGCTAAGCCTATCTATGCCGGTGAGTGTGATCGCTCACTTTTCAATCTCATTCCACTTTCTGCCGTTTTTGTTTACATGCCTGGCAGCATCTAGCTAACTTAGAGCTACAAGTGACTACTACGTTCATGGGATACATCGATCATCATCAGAACTAAAGTGTCACTTCACAATCTTACTCTCTTGTTATCATTATAATACTTAGGGCTTGTCTTCAAAACACTAGTTGTGTGTCGAAGTTGTGCAACAGAAACGCGTAGTGTGTACAGCTTCAGACAGTGACGCTATCACAGCGGTCTCCAACAGGTAGCTCGTAAGCCAGCAGTTGGTGTTGAGTAGTTTCCCAAAGAATATTTGCTTCACCTCTTAGTATTTGATAAGTTTTCTAGTCAAACATGACACTTGTATGAGCACACTGAGTGGGGATGTTACCATTAAATTAACAGTTTTGCAATGTTCTCGGTTCATGTTCTTCTAGTTGTTGAAAAAAGTTAAATAAGTTAATAAATAAATAAGTCATAAAAATTGCTATTTATCATTAAAAAAAATGCAGATGCAGTACCCAATGAAGTGTCCATCAGTGTCAGTAGAGGTGTTAATATATTCTAGTTGGTGAAGCTGTTCCCTTCTTTTTGTGCCCTGCTGATTTTTAATTTTTGTTCAATGAAATGTCATAGGTGTTTTCTCCGTCTAAATTCACTTGATAATCACTTCATCTGCATTTTGTATCTTATTTGCGATGACACACTAGTCTTGCATTCCTGTTTCAACTCTCCTCATTTCTTTTTCTTCTTCCCTTTCCTGAAACTGGCTGACACAGGAACCCCTCCAAGGCTTTCTACCAGGCCTTCCAGTCTGGCAGCAGATTAAGGGACTCAAAGGCCCACAGTGATAGGTACAGTACTGTACTGGAGTGGACTGGCCTGACCTTGCAAGAGTGCGACTAAGTGTGTGCAGTGTTCGGTAGCCGAGAGCTTTGCTGTTCCCCCTCGTGCATGAGTTGAGTTTGGAAGGCTTTGCAGCAAGCGTAGGATTGGCCAGTAGACTTTTCAGCGACATCTTTCTCTCCCACAAACATCCTCTCACTCTCCTTCCTCTTGCACCCACTCTTTCTGTTGTACCGGAATCTCTGAATGGCGCTTAAGTTGCACAGTACAGAATTTGACTAAAATTCACTGAAAACAATGGTCTTGAGCTGCAAAAATTCATTGATCGATGATTAGTCAATGATAAACTATTTTGATATCCGATTGATTGTTCCGTTTAATTAAAAATGTAAATATTCTCTGATTTCAGCCTCTCAAAAATGAATACTTTTTAATGAGTCATCCACTAAAGCAGACCTGTTATCTTTGGCTATGTTCAAACTGCAGATCAATTCCGATTTTTTTTGCTCAAATGTGACCTGGGGTGGGAATCTCTGGCCACCTCACAATTCGACACGATTACGATCAAGAGGCCTACGATGCGATGATGAAAGATTATTGATGCATCTCTTTTTGTGCTCAATAGTTTAATTTTTTATGCAGAATTTTTTCTATATATAACTACTTCTTACTCACTTTGTACTACTAAAACAAAGCATGTTTGTAATGATCCATAATAAAAATAAACATGAAACAGATGAATTGACCTCCATTATCTTAATAATTGGAAGGTTACATCTACCAACTTATTTCCCATTGCACAGAACCAGCAGGAAAAGTAAATTGCGCCAGTAGCAGCATGTATAACATTAACACAAACTTCAGCATATTCTGAATAAACAACATAAAAAAAATCTGCCATTATTCTTAAATAATAAAGACTTCTGAATTCAAACCAAAATCATGAGCATAGAATATATGACAAATTATATTTTTGCTGTATTGCAAAGTCAAAAACAGCTTTCATGCAAAATATATCAGCGGCTCTCATAGAAGAATAATGCTTGCAGACTTGAGTGATGAATAACCAAAAAACTAGGCTTCCCTTATTCACAAATAATGCAAAAAATACAATGAATAGGCCACAAGAAATCAACATGCCTCTGCAACATTATAGAACAGCTCAGCCATATTCGCACTCTTATGGCTCTCATTCATTCCTCTTGTTTGTAGCATGAGACGCTAGCTTCCAGTCATCAGTAATGAAGTGCGCTGTTACGGTGGCATAACAGCGCCTTTGTGGAAAAATAGTTATTCCCAGCTCGATGGTTCTCTGGTCGGCAGCAGCTTTAGCTGGATGTTTTTCCTCCTCATTCGAGTGGAGACGTGCTCAGGGTTTCCCTTAGGATTTTTTTTTTTTGGAAGCTGTGGTGGCGGGCTGCATGGGAGGCAGACTGCCGCTGCTGCGTCGCTGTGGCGGGAATATTTATTTTTAATATTTAAGTTTACTGTCGGTATTAATGTCAACATTAGGGTCGTTTTCACAGGCTGGAACAACAAATGCGTTAATTCACTTTAAATGCCGTTCTCTCTGCTTTTTCTTCCACTCAAGTCCCAACAGGGCAGACAGGTGATTCCGCTGCATGTTTTTCAAAATAAAGTGTAGTGAAATGTTTTTATGATATTTGAGAGATATTTTATTTCAAATTGTGGTCAACATATACTGTAAATAATAAGGCTATGCATGTGGCTATATAGCACAGGGGTGCTCGCACTTTTTCCGCCTGTGGGCTACTTTGTCCCACAGATCTACCTCCCACCACAAACATAGAGAATATATAGATATATGTATTTATTTTATTTCTAAATATGAGTATTTATGTACATTGTACATGTATATCAGGGGTGCACACAATGAAAATGATCTACCTCTTACTATAAAACATATAGCATATATAAAATCTAAGCGGTAAACTTAAACTAAACAACTACGATACTAAATACTAACGGTTTCAAAGTTTACAGGTCATCAAAATAGTTGATGTCGTTCAGTAATTCACATCAATATGGCAGTAAAGATAATTACACATAATTCCTCAATAGTTGTATACATAAACTGGGTAATATGTCAAATAATAATATGTTAAAGAGATTTCAGCAATGGGCACATTTTCCATTTCACCGTGAAATTGTAGAGATCAAGACGCGAAGCGCAGCTATGAAACAATTTACTTTTTTTCTATGTAAATAGGTGCTACAAGTGAACGGATAGCTTTTGTTACAGATATAGGCATCTTACCGCTGGGTTAGTTTATCCATAATGGGAATAATAAAGATGGAAGTTGCATTATCCGCGTGTGGCTGCTTGTTCTCCACTTTTTTTTATGCCGCCTCCGCAGCACAAGAGCGAATCAGAAGGGGACATAATGTCAGCTGACTGATGTCATATGACATCTATGAAGTGACAGTAATGACACAGGTGACACGCGACCCACACCACCTTTGCGATGGCCGTATTGGGCACCCCTGGTATAGAATATATGTCCACACTCTATTACTTAACATTGTTTTCATGCAAAAAAATACAAAAACGACTAATTTCCAAGGAGTGGCGGCTTTTACTGAGCCGTGGCGCCCCGCCATGTAGCGGAAACCCTGACTACTATGTGGTTTTTCATATTTGTCATGTTCCCTAAATATTTTAAGCTTGTATGACAAAGCTTGCATATTGTCTGGCTCTTGTCCAGCTCATTTGTACCTTGAACTACATGAAAGCCAAAGTGCTTCCAGATGCTCACTTTACATCCAGCGGGTGCGGGTCGGAGTTTACGCTCAGCCATTCCGGCAGCGTCTTTGGCTGAGAAACACTGCTAGGACCTCCCAAAAAGTGTAGAAGTCAAAGAAAGAGGTGCTCTCTGGAATAGGGACAGGAAATCAACAAAAACTGCCAAAATCCAAGGCACTGTCTTACACTGTTAAATGCAGTTATTGTTTACGGCCTTAATGGACCTTGCACAACCTTACAATGTGTTGTCAAAGGTAAGGCAGAGTGCTTTGTTGATTGTATATTTTACAGCTTCTTTTTACACTTGTGTGACACATAAGAATGTTAAAAAAAATTAGGTTCATGAGGCACATGTGCGACATTGCATTACACCCTTGTCAGCAGAGTGTTTTTATGTCTTTTATGACACGTGTATGACAGTCTTTTAAAAGATACTTTAGAATTGTCTGTAGGGTAATAAAAGTTTTATGTTGCCAACAGTTTGACCCTCGAACACATTTCCATGATTTCCTGTAGGAACAATTTTTCCCTATTCCAAACGAATCACAGTTTGAACAGCGTCCTGTAATGGATTGGTTAGGCCTCAGTGGTTCCAGTAATATGTAGATGTCCTTTTGAGCCAGATACTCTCCACAATAAGATGGGACCCGCAATATCAATGAGGTGATTGACTGAGGAAGCAACATGACATGTTAAACGCCGGTCCGCTTTTAGCCTTCGCATTAAGTTTCACTTCCCAGTACGCAAGCTGCTCAAACCCTTTATAACCTGCCCGATCATCTGACTGCTCATGTGGCTTGAATTAATATTATTCTCCTTGCAGTTTGCATTGTTAGGAATATTTTGGGGCCCTCGACTTACTGCTGCCGTCATCCCTCAAAAGGTGTGTGTGCCGCTGAAAGTGTAGTCGTGCATAGCCCCGAACCAAAGGCTCAAATGGCCAACTTGTGTGGCACGCTCCACTGAGTCACCGCCTCTGTTGGTCCACTTAGTCAGAATTGCATTCTAAATATATATTTTGAATTACTATATTAAAAAATGCCACGTTACATTATTAAAAGTTCCTGCCAATACCCGCCCAGCCGCATTACAAATATAGAAAGGCCTACCCAAGCAAGAGGAAATTATGCTATTCCACGAAAACACATACCATCACTGGTAGGATGTGAACTGTGTTGCATGGGCACAGTATTACCATATCTGCTTTTCTATAGAGATGCCTGCACCCTTATTAACCTTGTAGCTGTGTTTGTATTTTAATACCAAATATTTGTGTCCTTTCTTTTTAATAGATTTGTGGCCAAAGCAAACAGAAATTCCCTGGCGTTTCTTTCCATACGGCGTTCATTCAGGGAAAATACCACTAATGGAAATGCATGTAAACAAAATGTTATTTCATTTTTTGTGGCGGGTTGGTGTTATCTTTGAGTCATCTGACAGTACTGCTACATTTCTTTGGTTCTAATTTCAAGCGTGACCTACTGCCCTTCAGTGTAACCATATCAGATGCACAGCACTCGTGGACAAAAATAAAGCCCTCCCATTTGGGCATCTTTGTCTGTCACTTGGCACAGTTTCCTGGCAGAGGAGCGTTTTTTTTGTGTGTATTTTTTTTTAAGTACACCAGTCAGCTTCCTCTTTCATTTTTATTTTCTTCTCTACAGTCTAGACTCGTTGGTTGTTTCTCTTCAGTATCAAGTATATGTAATCTTTAGCACGGCAAAAATATTGCTGTGTCGTTACAGCAAATTAAGCGTCCATTAAGTGTGAATGGATAGTGGTTCCTTTAGAGTTGGGACAATAGTAAGGCAGCAACTAATGATTATTTTCTCTGTCGATTGTTGTAGAGCTCGGCAATATGGAACAAAACGCATATCCTGATATATTTATGCTGAATATTAGGGGTAGGGAAAATAATTTATTCTCAGACGCATCGTGATGCAGACATTGACGGCTATTAATCGATTAATAAATGTCAATAATCGATGCTGATGGAACGAAAAAGATGGAAAGTGGAAGTGCCGCCTGGACAATTTATGGTGGTGCACCTAAGTTTAAGACGCTACCAAAATGGCGTAAACTCTTGGCCCCCACACAGACAATATGCAAGCGTTGTCATACCAGCTTAAAATATTTTGGGAACACGACAA